>NC_057805.1:407154127-407485510 GCF_018294505.1 Triticum aestivum | reverse complement strand
GGGGGCGGGGGGCGCGGGGGGCGGCGGGGGGCCGGGGCGGTGAGGGCGACGGGGCCCCGGGGCGGCGGCGAGCCGGGGCGGCGGGGGCGACGGGGCGGCGGCGGCGCGCGGCGGGCGGCGGCGTGGGAGGAGAGAAACGGCGGCGTGGGAGGGAGAGGGAAGAAGCGAGTAACGGGCGGGGGTACGGGCCGTTAGGTAGTAGGCTCTTTGCCGTCCGCCCCCCTTTGCCGTCCGCTTTTTTGCCTCTTTGCCGTCCGCTAGCGGACGGCAAAGAGGTGGCCCGTTAAGTTTTTCAAAAACGGGCGGGGGGTGGGGGCCACCTCACTCTTTGCCGTCCGCCAGCGGACGGCAAAGATTCTTTGCCGTCAGCTGGCCGACGGCAAAGAGCTGGCGGACGGCAAAGAGCTTCTTTGCCGTCTGCTTTTGGGTAGCTGATGGCAAAGAGCTGGCGGACGGCAAAGAGCTTCTTTGCCGTCAGCTAGCAGACGGCAAAGAGCTGGCAGATGGCAAATTAGCTGATTCCAGTAGTGGTTAGTGCATTTTACAAATCCTGCAAACCAAATAGCTAGGCCTGTAGTAATGTTCAAAACTGCATGTAGGCACTAACACGTTTTCTTCTTTTGCAGATAAGATTAGGGCCAGTTGTGGATAATGTGATACAATATAACAATCATGTCGAATGCCTAGATCTGCATCTCTCAGAAATTACTTTGAACTCCTACCGAGGGACCTTGCCGGAGATTATATTCGCTAGGTTCTTTGTTCTCAGAGCAAGGGTGCTGAAGGAAATGAGGTTTTCCCTACATTTATTTCGCAAAAATGAATGGTCTGTTGATCAGTGCCGGCGCCTGTGGCAGAATGGAATAGGCTCCAAAAATGCTGAATATCATTTTGGACTTCAGATGACAAAGTAATCAGAAGTAATCGGGTCAACCCCATACATGACGTCTAAGTGGCTGACCCCTTTGCAAAAGTTGTGAGGTTTCGAAGCCAGACTTACAAGCGGTGATATTAGTTTGAACCTCTCTGATATCCATGTTCAGCGCATCAGCGCGAGTGTTTGCAGCGGATGAGCTGAATTTCATTTCTAATATCAGTTTGAACCTTGTAATCTTCGAATTTGAGCCATATAACTCTGGAATTTGAACCTTGTAACATTTCGAGCTTTTGTGGTACAATCGTTGAAATGGCATCATATGAGACTCGTATATTCATAGCACTATTTTGACCTGAATATGCAATGGTCTTAGATTTTATTAACCATTCTCTAATCAGTTTACCTTGTCGATCTCACAACACACGATCTGTATAGCTAACTCGACTGCGATCTTCGACATTATTGCACACAGTTGGTTTCTTCCACTGTGTGCACTGTAGAGCGTAGAATTAATTATCGCACTCGAGTCTCCATCATCACCCTTCTGTGTAACTTTGACCTCATCACCTAAGTGTAAACTTATGACCGAAGTCATTCCACACACTTTGTTTTTACAAAGCTTTTTGCCAATAAACGCCCATGATTTGTCCCTCTTCTAGCTGATGCGTGGCCAAACTAGCCGGGCGGGAATCTTGCGCGGTAAACAGCGCGGTAGCGCGGGAACAGGGTCTTCAAGCCCACGCCTGGGGTGCGGTGCTGTCAAGCGTGCACTAGATTTTGGAATCCTCCGCTATGAACGCCGTGACAAGACGTGATGATTACAGGCCGGCTAGCCCCCATTTATTATAGCGGCCATTTAACCTACCCTTGTGTCTCTTCAACCTTTCGATCGTGCCCCACCATCGCAAGAAGCACACCCTCCACGAGAAATTATTAGAGGGTATCCTACACGGCTCCAATGGCGCTCCGAGCGGCTGCCGACAACGGTCAGCAGTTCACCATGCGTGCCGTGGTGGACACCCATAGAAGGTTCATGGACCTCTCGGTGGTGTACACCAACGACCCGGTCTGGGCGGAGCACTCCATCCACATCATGGAGCTGTTGCTTGCTGACGAGAAGTACAAGGTGGTCGGGTTCGACCTCGAGTACACCCGCGCTCGTGCCGGGTCTCGTCCCAAGGTCGCCGTCGCCCAGATGTGTGTGTGCCACCATGTCCTTGTCTACCACTACTGCCTGGCCACAAGTCCTTGCGAGCATTTCGCCAGGTTTGTCAACAGCCCCCACTACATGTTCTCTACGGTGGACATCACCAACGATGTAAAGGCGCTTGAGAATTCGGGCATCGCCTGCCAGAATCTTGTCGACATCCAGGGCCAATACAAGATCAGGGGCAGCAAGGAGCATGAGAAGGACTCACTGGTTCACCTCGCCGAGGGCATCACCACCCCTACTACAGAGACATGAAGGATTCGTGCAACAAGGACAAGCGTGCCTGGCACTCGGCTTGGATGGAGAAACTCGACAAAGCTCACGTCGTGTACGCAGCCAAGGAGGCATACACAAGCTACGACATGTACCGGCGGATCGTTGACATGAGGAAGTCCCTCCTTCCCCAAAACGGCCAGGGATCCAGCCGGAAGCAGAGCAATGGCAAGCGTCATTGCAACAATAAGTAGATGAATAGATCCTCGTTTATCCTACTTTAGTATGCATGTAATTGCTTTCTTTAGTGTGTGGAAATGTTATGTGTGTAGTCACTTGTGTAATTGTATGCTTAATTTGGTTATGCAATGCTGTATTTTTAAGTATATATGTTGATGCTGTAGAGAGAGCGTAGATGTTGTGCGGACAAAGAAAATCACATCGCACACGGACTAAACAATGGAACCCGTCGGTGATGTTTTCATCAGTCACTCACAATTGTATACCAGCAATCGTTTGCTCACAACACACACGGCTTTTTAGCAGTAATCGTCTGTGTTGTTATCGATCTTCGCACACGTCTCCGATTACAGACCTGTTTGCCTCGTATCACACACATCTTGTTCATTTGAACCGTTTATGTTCTCATGTCTCAACGCAAACACATCATCCGAGTGAACCACATGCCGTATATCGCACACACCTTTGATCTGGCTCGCCGTTTCTTTTGTGTTCCCTAATCACAAACAGTTCATCCGAGTGAACCGTATGCTCTGTATCGCACACGCCTTCATCTGGCTGCCCGTTTCTTTTGTCCCTCCTCATCGCAAATAGTTCATTGAACTGAACCGTATGCCCTTCATCGCACATGCAAATAAAACCTGAACCGTGTTTTATGCATCCGTCATCACAAACATTTTATACATTTCTGACGGTTTTCATACAACACCGTTTGCGATTATTGCATCGCACACAGTTTCTCGAAGGGCCTCTGATCGTAGTGTCGCGTTAGCAGCATCCTGCAGTAGTGTGGATCTCCAGGTACTCTTGGAGAGCCTACTTTAGTGTACCGCCAAACATTTATGTCACCTATGAGTTAGACAAGCCCCCACAACAACAACCCTTAGTGTTTAAATCATTGACAAGCTCTGTTAGAGTGTTAGGTCAAGAATAGCAAGTAATTAAAGCAAACAGTTATGGTATGACTGGTTGATGCAAAGAAGCAATTGAACAGATGTATCAAGAAAATAAGCAAAGAAGGAGGCTTAAAGACCATCACTTGACTGATCAGATTTAAGGGGCATTTAAACAACATGTGCAACGTATGGACTAACATAAACATTGCATATTCCAGATTCTACAATGGAATGCGCATGTATTACGTTATGCCATGTATGATGATGCCTAAATGTACACTATAGCAGGCAGGAGTGATTTATAATTGCATAAAGAATTGAATTGCAGGTTAAGGGCTAGTTCTATTCCGCCTTTTCAGAGCTTATTGTCAAAATAAGCCATAAAAGTTGTAAAGAAGTTATTTTTGAGTTATGGGCTTGGGCTTAACTTATTTCGCTTTGGAGGGGGCTGTTTCGGTTAGAAGCTCACTAAAAATTGAAGGGAAGGGGAATAGTGAAATGACTCTGTTGTCTGCCAATATGACACTCAAAATGCAATTACCCTGCCCGCTTGCATCTGCTCTCCCCTTTCCCTCTACCTCGATCCCCTACCTGCAGCGCTAGGGTTCCTCCAGCGAGCCGTCGCCACTGGTCCCATCTGGCCTGGTCCTCGACGATGCTCTATCCATCTAGGCTACATGGCCGACGGGTAGGGACAAATCTCCCCGGCTGCTCCTCCCTCTGGCGCCGCCCCTCATTTTCATGGTCTCTAGCAGCTGCCCACTGTGGTCCGTCCAACGCACTACTCCGGCGGGCGCTGCACAACTACGGCTGATGCCACACTACGGTAGAAGGCACCTTATTCCCCCTCCCCTCCTCCCAGGCCGTGGCCTTGAGGTGCTGTTGAAGGATGATCTCATCCAACAAGGTGAGGATCTCCTCTGATTCTTCGCAAAATTTTCATTCTGATCCACTATATGATGAAGTGCTATGAGCTGCTTCTGTTGCTGCTATATGATGCATTGCTATGAGCTGCTCCTGCTGCTGCTATATGATGAATTGCTATGAGCTGCTGCTGCTATATGATGCATTGCTATGAGCTGTTGCTGCTGCTATAAGATGAGTTGCTATAAGCTGCTCCTGCTGCTGCTATATGATGAATTGCTATGAGCTGCTTCTGCTGCTGCTATATGATGAATTGCTATGAGCTGCTCCTGCTGCTGTTATATGATGAATTGCTATTAGCTGCTGTTGCTGCTGTTGTATGATGAGTTGCTATGAGCTGCTGCTGCTATATGATGCTTTCAGGTTGTGCTGCTATATGATAATAACCAGCCACCTGGACCATGGAATTTCAATAAATAATTGTTCTTCATTTAAATTTGGGTCATGCGTTCTTCGTTTAAATTAGGCAATGGGATCTCTATGGAAGACATTGACCAAAGTACATTGTGCCAAGTAGATGGTATCTTTGTATTTGCATTTTGAACAAATAGTGATGGTCTGTTTTCCTATCATATTAATTGCTGCAGTGGGTTCAATTTGTGAGGTTTGCAAGTCAAATTAATTCTCATATGGGCAGAAAAATGACAAATGCAATCTAGACTTTTCACTAATCATACCAAAGATAAGCTGAAAAGGAAGGCAATGAAAAGAACTGGTTGGCTTATTACCTGGAGCTTATATTTACATGTGCTTATTTTCTTAGGATAACTCGTAATAACTGTCCCTAAGAAACTTGGCCAATAGAATTGACATACAAATAACATGTCACGATGATTGCAATGGAGGAGTAACCTACCATAGCACACCGTATAGACTCACCGTTGCCTCTCCTTTTTTGTGATGTTCCATGAAATTGCCACATACATCTTGTACTTTTTCATTGTGTAACCCTATCTGCAAGTTGACACGGCTAATTTCAGGCATCTCTACATGATAATACATTGCATATCCCTTGCGCATGTTTAAACCACGAATTAACGATTGTGTGCGTAGCATAAACTAGCCATGACTCGGTGTGCTGGACTAGCTGGCACTCTAAGGGGGCCTAATGTAGTGCTCTGGAATTCCTACATGGCACCTACGATTTTGTGTAATGTAGTACCTCTGTTCCTAAATATATGTCTCTATACAGTTTCTAGTATGGACCACATACAGATGTATATAGATGCATTTTTGAGTGTAGATTCACTCATTTTGCTCCGTATGTAGCCTATAGCGGAATCTCTAGAAAGACTTATATTTAGGAACGGAGGTACGAGGTAGTATCATGTATGACATCTACATATCTAATTTAGTAGCTAGTGGTAGAAATCATTGTCCGCACAAAGGGATTACTGGTTGAAAATCCTAGCAAACCACGCTGGCAGGCACACAACAATACAAGACAGAGAGACGCACTTACAAGATCATAGCAATGCCTCAGTCCAGGATCTTGGTTGGCAAAGCTGTTAGATCTAGAAGAAACATCGTCCTTGTAGTTTTTGCCAGCTGCATAACAGGTAACAGCGACATGTTAGTATATTTGAAGTACATCGGGTAGGTGATGCTGGACGGGTTTAAAGGTGAAGTACCTGGGCCGTGGTGGGTGCTTGGCATCTTGCCAGACGGTGCGAATCAGGTTAGAAACGTCAAGGGTGATGACGCTGTGCTGGCTGTCGGGGTCCGGTAAGGAGATCTAGAACCGTCGAGTAGGGTGTTTGTGGAGCGGCTTAGGTAGGGTGGACTATGGTGTGGGCGAAGCGGATCTGTGGCCGTGGACGAGGGTGTCGGAGTAAATAGCCACGGGTAGCCTAACTGACTCCCCCTTGCTTCTCAAGAAATTATCAGGCCATTTGAGCCTTCAAGCATTCGAAGCACAGGGCCGCCTTCCCCCGACCGTCTATCCCAGGGGCCGACTCTCAGAAGGCGACCCATTCCCAGAAACCTCCCCCAAGATAGCTACGGGATGGCCGACTCCAGGAAGCCGGCTCCTAAAGGACCGACTGCCAAAAGCCTACCATGAAGAACACCGACTCCCAAGAGCCGGTGTGAAGAGCGCCGACTCCAAGAAGCCGGCCAAGACCGCACCCACCAAAACTATGCCCACATAATGGAGATAAGAAAGGGCGTGGCCACAGTACAGCCTACTACCCCCGAATCCCGAAGCAGGCATGGCCACAGTACGCCGTACGGGTCAGCCATCTCCCGTCCGGCGCGGCGCTGTAGCCATGTTGGCCTCGACGTCATCCACGACAAACGCCAGTACGGCCCGTGGGCGGCGGGCCCGTTTAGCCAGAGAGACGCTTGAAGACAGCCCGACCTCCCCTAGTCAGCCCGGGGCGTAGCCAGCCCCAGAAACCGGCTACTCCCCTCCCTCGAAACATGTGCCACATTAAGGAGACAAGACGAGGTAAGGCTACAGTGAGAGCCCACAAGGCAGCACACTGTAGCCACGCTTAGCTCGACAAAGCCCTCGTCATCAGGGGCGAGGCTACAGTAACCAGCCGCCGACAAGACCCCCAAGCGGTGGGGCCGGCCTGCCGACCAAGAGGCCGGCAGCCGGCGGGACCCACCAGTCGGCGGGCCCCAAGGGACGGCGGAGAAGCCGGCGAACAGAGACACTGACGGCTGGGTCCCGCACCCAGCCGGATTACAATTGTACCCCCGGGGGGTAGGCCTATATAAACCCCCGGGGCACCCATGCAAAGGGTTGGTCTCATAGAGTTACACACACACCATATAGAGAGGAAAGTGAGAGCTAGCCTTCCTCTTCTAATCCCTCGAATCCGACAGCTCAAGGAGCACTTGTAGCTACTCATTTTGATCTAGTGATCATGCGGAGACCCCGCAGAGCTGGACTAGGGGTGTTATCTCCACGGAGAGCCCCGAACCTGGGTAAGATTCGTCGGCGTGCATGTCTTCGCCTCATCCCGTTTCCAGGCACCGGCGACGTCTTACTGGCTCCCACAATGATAAGCCACCCGTTGGCATATGTCGCACCTACCACCCGACATTTGGCGCCCACCGTCGGGCGGAGGCCAAGGAAGCAGGAGAAGACGGTGTCGACCTTCTGGAAGAAGGCCGGCTGTTAGCACTCAGCCGGTCCACCATCTACCAGCAAGGGTTGCACCGTTTCCACAACCGCAAGGTCAAGCCAAGATCTTTCCAGGAGGGCGACCTTGTGCTTCGGCTGATCCTGCGAACAGCCGGCCAGCACAAGCTTTCGGCCCCTTGGGAAGGCCCTTTCGTCATCAGCAAGGCACTAGGCAACGAATCCTACTACCTGATCGACGCGCAAAAACCAAGAGCACGCAAGAGGGATTATTCTGGCAAGGAGTCGGAGCGACCATGGAACGCAAACCTCCTGAGAAGATTTTACAGTTAAAAGCAGTATGTATCATGCTACCCTTTTGTATTAAGTACGAAAACTACAGGCCCCCCGAGGGGCACTCGGGGACTGCCTTCATTTATCTATGAGTGACGAGTGTCATATCCATGAATGTGTTATTACATTTGATTTTCTATCTGGCACCGGGTTCGACTAGTCGGCCCGGGGACTGGCCGCCTTAAGCTATATTAAAGTTCTACCTGAAGTCAGACAAGTAGTGTGCCGGCTCCCGAGTCCTCTCTTGTTGTAAGTCGCAGCTCGAAGAACCGACTGTCCGACTAGCAAGAGCCAAGGCAGAAAGGATGCCCACACGAAAAACGGCTAAGGACTAATGAACTTGTATAGCGAAAAGACGGCCTCCAACCACGCTTGCCGGCTGTCAGAACAGCCGGCTGGCCGGCTTCCCAAACACTTCGCTATAATCCAACAAAGCTAGAGTACTTGCCCTCCCAACTGGCCAAGCACTTCTCCAGCCACAGATTGCAGAGCAACTGTCTGACTGGGGAGGCGGGAACCAAGGGAGGGCGGAAAAGGAAACAGCAGAAGGATGAAATGCAAAGAACAAGGAAAAGCCAAACACATGCATAGTCATATCTACATATAAAGCCCCCAACAGGCCGGCAATCAACATAGTTCGAATACACCCCTAGTGGGTGGAATTGTGCAAACTTAACAAAATATTGTTCTAAAAGTGATAAGACAGGAAAATAAAGATAGCAGACTAGACTAAAGGCGCGGTGTGGGAGCCGGGTTGGTCGGCGGAGACGGCGTCACCAGCTGAACGAGTGGCCGGCTGGCGGGTCTCGGCTTGATCATCGCCGGCGGTAGGCGGTGCACCCGTGCGTGCCGTGTTGCTGGAGGCACGGTAAAGCTGAGGCCGGCCGGCCACTCCACCATCCGGCCCGGCGTCTTCACCCTCCTCCTCCTCCTCTTCGCCCTCGTCGCTGGAGTCGATCTCCTCCGCCGAGTCTTCGCTGTCTGCCGGGTTCAGCCCGAACCATTCCTCCGGCTGGGCAGCACCGTTGTCGTCCACCTCAGGGGCGAAGGCGCTGGTGTCGGTGTAGTCGGCGATCGCTGAAGCCCGCGGGATGATAGCCGGCCGTGCCGGCTCCAGCTCCGTGTTGGCCTGCTGCCGCTAGGTGGCCAGCTGGTCCAGACTCAGCCCGGGATACCAGGCCTTGACGAACTCCAGCGCCCGCCTGGCGCGGGACCGAGCCGCTGAAGCCTTCCAGGCTTCGAAGCGGCCGACCGCCACCTCCAGCCAGTCGGCCGTCCGACTGGGGGTGCGGGGAACCACTTCGCCAGGCCAGAGGGCGGCCAACATCTGCACCCCGACACGTTGAAGCCGGCGGAGCAGGCGATGAGCCGGCTGGAGGTGGGCCTGGATCGCCAAGAGCTGCTCCTCCAGCGACCGGCGAGCGTTTGGCGCAATCTCGGCGCCAGCCTACCTCTGGGCCTCGCGGCGGGCCTCAATGATCTGGTTGGCGGCGGTAGAGTAGCCAGGGAAGTACTCTGCGCAAGAAAGAAAGAGAAAGAAGAGAAAACACCAAGTCAGAAAACGAGCCAAAAACGGCAAGCGGCAAGAAAGGACGAAGAAGAAGGCGGCTTACCGTCAACCAAATCTACGATCTGGCCATAGCCATTGATCAGCATCTGCTTCGCTTCGGCCCAGCTAGCCGCCTCTGTCTCGTACTCGGCCTGAAGGGTGGCCTCGCTGTCCTGCACCGCCTTCAGGGCCGCCTTGTGGCTCTCCTCCTGATCGGCCAACCTCTTGGCCAGGCGGTCATGCTCCTGCGCCAAGGCGGCAAACTTGGCCTCCTTAACACGGAGGGCAGCCTGAGACCCTCCCAGCTGCTCCCTCAGACTGGCGTTGGCCGCTGCAAGGATGGCAGAGTAAAGGAAGCAATAAGAAGAAGTCGTCAAGGAAGATCCGACCCGACTGCTCAGCAGTCGGCCCGAATCTCGGGGACTACACCCAGTGGGTGCGCTGACGCGCCCCCACGTGAGATAAAGGACGAAGCACTTACCCCGGCTCTCAGATAGGTCAGCGATCTTCTGGGTCAGCTCCCGAGCCTGTGATTTGAAGGCAGCCGCGCGAAGGTTGTGGTAGTCCTGCAAGACAGGCAGAAGAGCGAAGTAAGTGCAAGAATAGCAAAACTAGATCCGCTAAGAAGTTCCAAGCCGCCTGCTCAGCAGCCGACTCGGAACTCGGGGACAACACCCAGTGGGTGCGCTGACGCGCCCCCACGGAAGAAACCAAGATCAAAAAAGCAAGACAAGAAGACTAACCCGGATGGCCGCCCGCGTCGCAAGGAACTCGTCGTTGTACTTCCTCAGCGCCGTAGCCTGGGCTTGAAGCCGGGTCCGGACGTCCTGCGCGGCCACATTCATCACGGCCGTCCCTCCGCCTGGCGTCCACCCCGAGCTGGCGCTGGCCGCCTCCATATCCTGGGCTGACGAGCTGGAGCCCGCGGCCGGCTGTGGCTCCGATGCAGCCTTCTACGGTTCTAATGCGGCCTTCCCCGTGCGCTGCGCGACGGCGTCCGGACCACCAGATCAGTCCTCGCGGCCAGCTCGCCCCCGGCCGATTGCAGAGGCGGCAGGTCAGGCCGGCCGCCTTGAGTTGCCTCAGTCGGCAGGGCCGGTACCGCCACCCTCTCCAGGATGACGATGTCGTCCTCCCTCTCCAGCCCTGGCTGGTCACCGCCGGCTTCTTCTGGCGGGGGCTCTGGGGCCCCAGGCGCCGCGACGCGCAGTGGGGTGACCAGCAAGGCCCCCTCCGCAATCGCTGCAGCCGCAGCCTCTGCTTGGGCCTTGGCCGCGGCGTCAGCGCGCGCCTTCGCCGCCTACTCCTCCTGCACCGCCTTGGCGGCAGCCGCCCTCAAAGCCTCCGCCTCCCATGCCTCCGGCTCCTCCCGCGCCTCCCGCGCGTTCCGCTCCGTCGCCGCCTGAAGATCGGCACGGGGGTCCACGCGGCGAGTAGTGCTCCCAGATCCTCCCGGCGACCCAACGACGGAGGCGGCAGCAGCCCGCTCGAGCGACAATGGAGCCCTGGTTTTTTGGAGAAAGGACAAGGACTCAGGAACTACCTGAGAAAAGAAAAAAGAATACACGAAAGAGTATATACTTACGCCGACACCGTCTACGGCTGCCTCACCGCCTTGCGGAAGCGGGCCGCCTTCACGGCCGCCTCCTCCCGCCTGGTCGCCTCCGCCCCGCCTCTGGGCTTCTTCGGCCGACTGCTGAACAAGCCCGGCGCGGCACGACGCTTTTGCTCGCCGCCCCGAGCAGGCGGCGCGGCGGAGGAACCCGCGCCATGGCCAGGCGCCGGCTGGCGGCGTGGGACGACTTCCGCCTCGTAATCGTCCGACCAGTCGTCGAAGCTGACTCCAAGCCCGGAGCCGCCTGCCTCGCCGCCGGCTTGGCCACCGCCCGCCTCGGTGTTGTCGTCCATGGCAGCCGCCCCCAAGTCGGGGTCCTCCAGATCGTGCTCCGCCCGGTCGGGGACGAATCGGCGCTCCGCGTCCGACTCGCCTAAAGGCCGAAGAAGAGGGCTTTGTCGAGGCAAGCCGACTAGTCAGAGTCGGCCAAAAGGAACTCGGCGACAAAAGTGAGATAGGAGAAAGAGAAAAAGAGAACATACCGTGGGCGGCGGGTGAGCTCGGCAATATGGCTCGTTGCCAAACTGCCACTCTGCGGAGAGCTTGCAGTTCGCAAGGTAGTTCACCATATGGGCCACTTCGTCATGCGGCATGTCTTTGGTGCACATCCGACTCGGATCGAGCTGGCCGCTCATCTGACAGATCAGATGAGGACGGCTTTGGAGCGGGAGCACCCGGCGCGTGACGAAGGCGGCCAGCAGGTCGGGCCCCGATAAGCCCTCCGACTGGATCATTACCCGCAGTCGGGCGACAGCTGCGGCTCCAGCCGGCGTCAGCGTCACGGCCCGATAGGACCACTGGGGCCGCCTGCCCGCCGGCGGGCCGGCTTTGTAAGCCGGCAGATTGATGTAGTCGCCCTGTGGGGCGACGTTCTTCACATAGAAGTATGACTTCTACCATAGCTTCACCGACTGGATCAGCGTGATGACGGGGAAGGGGTTGTCGGCAGTCACCCTCCGCATCGCGATGAAGGCACCACTCTGAGCCGGCACGCCCTGCATACGCGTGCCCGGCTTGGACTGGAAGAACACCCCCCAGAGCTCGAGGGTGGGGAGGACGCCGAGGTAGCTTTCGCACAAGGTGACGAAGGCGGACAACAGCACCACCGTGTTCGGGGTGAGGTGGTGCGGCTGAAGTTGGTAGAATTCGAGAAAGGAGCGGAAGAAGGCGCTCGCAGGCAAGCCAATGCCCCGCAAGAAATGCGAGTGGAAGACCACCCGCTCGCCTTCTTCCGGCTCCGGCATGATCTCTTTCGCCGGCGCGAGATGTACCCGCACCTTGTCCGCGCCAGGCAGCCGCCGCGTCTTGCGGAGGAACTCGACATGATCCTCATGGACGTTGGAGCCGTCCCAATCCCCGCCGTACTGCATCGCAGCGTAGGGCTGGCGAAGAATGAGCGCGGCGGCGGAGAATCGAGTGGTAGGACGGTGCGGCGGCGAGGCGCTGTTGCAAGAAAGGGCAGAAGGAAGAAGATGGCGGAGAGGAGGGGGGCGTGCGAGCGCCTGCCGCTTCCCCCCTCCCCCTACTTATAGCTTCGCATGGTGAAGCCGAGGAGGCGAGGCGTGGGGTGAGACGTGGGATTAACTTCACCCACTCCCCCCACGCCCTGCGATTATTACGCCCTAAAGGCGTGCCTAAACCGCCGCAGGAAGACGTGCTGGCGGCTTTGGGCCGCAGAGAATCCGCGCCTGGGCCCGGGCGCCGGAGTGATGGGCCCCCGACCTATGGCGACGTCTCGTCGCGCGCGTGGGCTGGCAGGCTTTTTAGCCAAGGGATGCCACGTGTTTTGCAGGCGGCAAGTGGCCGGCCCGCGGCCCGGTGCGCGCGCCGGCAGACTCCCGCCCTCCGACTTCAGAATTTTTCGCCAAGACGGCGCGCCTAGCCGAAGCCGGCTCCCAGCTGCCGGCTTGTCACGATAGGAAGCTAACCGAGCTTCTAGACTCCCACCCCACCTCGAAGCTCAATCAGCTTCGGGGACTACTGTAGGAGTAAATAGCCACGTGTAGCCTAACTGACTCCCCTTGGCTTCTCAAGAAATTATCAGGCCATTTGAGCCTTCAAGCATTCGAAGCACAGGGCCGCCTTCTCCCGGCCGGCTATCCCAGGGGCCGACTCTCAGAAGGCGACCCATTCCCAGAAACCTCCCCCAAGATAGCTACGGGATGGCCGACTCCAGGAAGATGGCTCCTAAAGGACCGACTGCCAAAAGCCAGCCATGAAGAACACCGACTCCCAAGAGCCGGTGTGAAGAGCGCCGACTCCAAGAAGCCGGCCAAGACCGCACCCACCAAAACTATGCCCACATAATGGAGATAAGACGGGGCGTGGCCATAGTACAGCCCACTACCCCCGAATCCTGAAGCAGGCATGGCCACAGGACGCCGTACGGGTCAGCCATCTCCTGTCCGGCGCGGCACTGTAGCCATGTTGGCCTCGACGTCATCCACGACAAACGCCAGTACGGCCCGTGGGCGGCGGGCCCCTTTAGCCAGAGAGACGCTCGAAGACATCCCGACCTCCCCTAGTCAGCCCGGGGCGTAGCCGGCCCCCAGAAGCCGGCTACCCCCCTCCCTCGAAACATGTGCCACATTAAGGAGACAAGACGAGGTAAGGCTACAGTAAGAGCCCACAAGGCGGCACACTGTAGCCACGCTTACCTCAACAAAGCCCTCGTCATCAGGGGCGAGGCTACAGTAACCAGCCGCCGACAAGACCCCCAAGCGGTGGGGCCGGCCTGTCGACCAAGAGGACGGCAGCTGGCGGGACCCACCGGTCGGTGGGACCCATGGGCCGGCGGAGAAGCCGGCGAACACTGACGCTAACGGCTGGGACCCGCGCCCAGCCGGATTACAATTGTACCCCCGGGGGTAGGCCTATATAAACCCCCCGGGGCACCCATGCAAAGGGTTGGTCTCATAGAGTTACACACACACCATATAGAGAGGAAAGTGAGAGCTAGCCTTGCTCTTCTTCTCCATCGAATCCGACAGCTCAAGGAGCACTTGTAGCTACTCGTTTTGATCTAGTGATCATGCGGAGACCCCGCAGAGCAGGACTAGGGGTGTTATCTCCACGGAGAGCCCCGAACCTGGGTAAGATTCGCCGGCGTGCATGTCTTCGCCTCATCCCGTTTCCAGGCACCGACGACGTCTTACTGGCTCCCACAATGATAAGCCACCCATTGGCATATGTCGCACCTACCACCCGACAGAGGGAGTCGGTGAAGCTGCTTCGGTGGTTGGGTTAAGGATGGTGTTGACGATGCGGATCTGCGGCCGTGGATGGGGCGTCAGAAGCTACTCCGGTAGGTTGGATGAGGGTGCGACGAAGTAGATCTGTGGCCGTGGACTTGTGAGTTGGCAAAGCGGTCCCTATAGGGTTGAGAATGGTATAGGCGAAGCTACTCCGGTAGGGTTGACGATGGTGTCGGCGAAGCGGCTCTAGTAGGGTTGAGGAGGGTGTCGGCGAAGAGGATCGGAGGTCGTCGGTGGGGCGGCTCCGGGGGGTGTGGACGAAGCGTCTCCGGTGGGGAGTACGAATGAGCCGCTACAGATGCGCTATGGTTGACGAGATTACCGGCGAAGCAGATCCGACAACGTGAACAAGGCCAACACTTAATGGGCTGTGGTACAGTGGTGGATGAGCAGTCTACTTGTTTCTAGTGGAGGTGGGAGGGGTAGATGCGGACGCAGAAGCAAATCCGGCGAGGTGGACGATGCTGGTGGTGAATGGGCTCTGGTACGCCGGTGGATGAGCAGTCTAGGGTTTCTAGAGGGGAGGGGTATAAAGGCCGATGAAGTACGGACGGCATGATGTAAGATGCTCTAGTGCTGTGGAGTTAGTTGTTTTTGCGGGAGGGGTGAGGAAATGGGGGTGGCGTGTGGTGGCGGGAATCGGAAGTTACCAAAGCAGCCCCAACCTATTATGTAGATGAGGGCGGTATTATAATTGTTGTTCTCCGTGCACCAAGGACAAAAGGGGAATTTCACATATTAAAGACTAGGTGGCGGAAATATTAGAAGGAGGCGGGAGATTTTGCCGCCCGCAGGATCGTTCATATCCTGTTTCAACTAATTTTGGACCGTGCTAGCGGGAAGGTCATGCGAGACTGTGTACACGGGGCACGCGTCAGCAGTTAATAACTGGTGTGAAGTCCACCCCTGAAAAAAGACAATAACTGGGGATGATGCACCGATAACTTGGACGTTCACACGGGCGCGGCCAATCGTATGGGTGTAGAGGCGCGTTCACAAAAAAAGGGATCAAACGCTCAGCCTATGTATTTCTCGTGTAAATAGATAATTTAGTGTCATTGGTTATTTCCTTTAAACATAATGCATTGACGTGTTTGTGTACAGGTGCACAAAAACAAATGGATATTGTAGTCCCACAAAAGAAATGGATATTGTAGTCCGCTACTTAAAAGTGTTATCTCATATGATTACATAGCCTCCATTTCATAAATTGCGTACCTATTGAATTCATATATGAATATAACATATATATAGTTCATAATAGAACCTTAAATCATCCAGGACTAATGAATTTGAATGCAAGATTAACAATGGTGCATGTACATGATAGCTACATTGGTTGTTTGAAGAAACATCACTGTAACTTTGGCATGCACAATTCAAAAGGTTTATTTAGATAGAAAAAATGTGATATGTGAGTGTCCAATCTTTATAGCGTTGAATCGATATTGTACCTTTGGCCACGATACGAAGTGGATATTGATTTATGTTCAAGCGATGCATGTCCACGATCGCTAGATAGTGATACGTGAATCAATTGTGCAATCTCTCTCACACGCATACATATCTCATTTCCCCGTGGGCATCGGAATCACACACACGCACTTCGTGTATTTCTCTCCCTCCGTCAAGGTTAGAATTCGTCTTTCTACCCCGTCTGTCAGGACCCCGATTCCAAGTCACATAGATCTAGCCGGTAACACCTCATATCACTTTGCGGCCTCACGCACGGTATTCCCACGAGTGTCGCCTTACCATGGCCCGGGACCGTTTGCGCCTTTTGGCTCATGTATATGATAGTGTCGCTAGCATCCATATGACAGAGAACCCGGGCCGACATGACTAGTCGTGAACCCAAAGTGGCACTAACTTACGGGGACAGGCATACATGAATCAACATCGAGCATGTCGGTCAGCAATGTGCGAATCCGGGCTGTAGCACTGGGCTAACAGGACTCCGGGAACCCGGGCTGTAGCAGGCTAGGCAGGACTACGGATGTCACCGCGTGACATTTCCCCGAAGGGACAGACACAGGAACGAAGTGAATCACATGCCGGCCAGTCAAGTGTTCCGGAGCAGTAGTGCTGCGCTAGTAGGACTCCGGTGAACCGGGCTGTAGCGGACTACTATGGCTCATGGAAGCACAAGACTACATTTCCCCATAAGAGAGGCTACCAAGGATAAACAACTAGGTTGTCGGATCCCACACATACCAAGCATTTCAATCATACACACAATATGCTCGATATGTGTAAATACAACATGGCATCACAACATAACTCTACAACTCAAGTATGTATTCATTAGGCTCCGAGGAGCCAAGTATTACAAACACGGGTCTCATGACCCCAACATACAGAGCATACAAACAACAAGCACATGCGGAAGCTTAACTTGTCTGAGTACAGACAACTACAAATGAAGAAGGCTGAGAAGCCTGACTATCTACAAGACCCTGCCGAGGGCACAAGATCGTAGCTGAGGTAACAAGCTAAACGTCGAAGTCCACGCGGAACTACTAGCGAGACTGATGTCTCTCTGCAAATACATAAAATAAGCAAACATGAGTACAAATGTACCCAGCAAGACTTACATTAGAACTAACTACATATGCATCGGTATCAACAAAGGGGTGGTGGAGTTTAACTGCAGCAAGCCAGCTTTGACTCGGTGGCTATCCTGAACTACGACTGCAAGTAACTCTTTGAGGTGGCGCACACGAGTCCACATATTCACCATATCAATACACCACTATGGATCCGCTCCCGTCTCCCTACGAGAAGGCCATCCATAGCACTCACGCTTATCTTGCGCATTTTAGAGTATCCACTTTCACTTGTCTATGAACTGTTATAGGCAACCCAGAAGTCCATTACCGCGGACACGGCTATTCGAATAGATCATTTATAACCCTGCAGGGGTGTACTTCTTCACACATGTTTCCACCACTTAGCGTCTGCACACAACAAGTGCTCGGCACACGACAAGTCGAGCGGGGTCATATTTCAGGGCCCAATGCATGGTAGTAGTTGTTTCATGGATCACAAACACAGAACTCAGTTCCTGAGGATGGCTTCAATGAGACAACCCACCATGTACTCCTACATGGCCTCTCACCGCTACCTTTACCAAATCGTGTTCACACACTTAGCTCACACAGTACGACATGTTCATCACCATTCCAATTCATCCCCGATGAATCAGACCTGACTCAACTCTAAGCAGTAGCAGGCATGACAAACAAGCATGAATGAGTAGGGACATCAGGGCTCAAACAACTCCTACTCATGCTAGTGGGTTTCATCTATTTACTGTGGCAATGACAGGTCATGCAGAGGAAAGGGGTTCAACTACCGCAGCATGTAACAGTTGAATCGTTTTTGCCCTAATGCAGTAAAAGAGAGCATGTGCGAGAGGGTTGGATTATATCGGAATGAACAAGGGGGTTTTGCTTGCCTGGCACTTATCAAGATAATTTAGTTCTTCATCGGTGTCATCGAACTCATCGTCGAATCACATCTATCGAGAGGGAACAACCACCGACAAACAAGAAGAAACACAATCAATGCCATGCAACAAAATGATGCATGAATGTGACATGGCAATATGCTGTTGATTGGCCTAATGCAACTAGCAAGAAGTTAAATGGAGTTGGTTTGAACACTAGGTTCAAGTTCAAACTCCATATGTGCTTTCTTAAATGCCATTTAATTGAATTGTCCTAAACAGCAACTTTAAGTTGTTCCAACATGCATGAAAATGGTACAGATGGATAGATTGCATTTTTCTGATAATTTGTCATATATAAATCTTTTCATTCTGAGCTACAGTTTAATTCTATGAATTTTAGAAGTTTTAACCATTTTCTAAAATAAATAAATCATTAATGATTTATTTAAAATCCAAGAAAAGCATTACTGCGTGAGCCTGACGTCAGAATGACATCATCAGGTCAACAGTGTCAGCCCAGGTCAAACCTGACGCTGGGACCCACTGGTCAGTGACTAGGCTAATTAATAGAGACTGTTAGTGCTAATTTAATACTAACTAAAAGTGTCAGTGGGGCATGGGCCCACATGTCAGTGACTAGGGAGGGTAGTTAGTGACCTAATTAGTTTTAGCCTAATTTGACACGTCAGCCGGCCGGGGTTAGGCCGCCTGCGACCTCAACCGACGGGGGAAGCTCACCGGACTTGAGCTACAGGCGGCGGATGGACTCGCGGAGACCACCGGGGCATAGGCCGTGCTCTCCCGCATCCAGAGGAGTAGGTGGGTTGCCGCGGGGGCGCCAGAGCTCGCCGGAACGAAGCTCGCGGCGGTGGCCGGATTGCGGCGTTAGCGGGTTAGGCGCTACGGTGCACGGTAGGGGGAGGCGTTGGTGTCTACGAGCTTCTGGAGACGTGCTGAGCACGATGGGATGCTCGGACGCGAGCGGCGCCCGCTCTAGCCAGGGTGGCTTCATGAACGGCGGCGCGGAGCTCTCGGCTCTGACGTCTAGTGCGGCTAGGGAACAAGGACGAGCTCGGGGAGCAGGGGGAAATACGGTAGGGCTCACAGCGGGGTCGAAACGGAGCTCAGTAGCCTCGGGGAAGCGGCGGAGACGGCGAATCGGACGGCGGCATCCGGCGGCCGTGGTCGGGGAAGAAGGCCACATCCGTCGTCTTGGAGCTGTCCTGGCTCGTGTAGCTCGGCGAGGAGGGAGAAGAGGTTGCGGCGGAGCCTCTGAGAGCATCGGCGGGGCGAGGCAGTGGCTGTGGCCACGGCGGTGCTTGTCGGCGGCGACGGCTGCGCGTAAGAGAAACAGAGGAGGGGAGGGAGAGCAGTGAGTGAGGGAGAGGAGAGAGGGGTCCAGAGCGGCAACGAGGGAAGGATCAGGGCCCCAGGTGGAAGCAGGATGTGGAGCTCGGGCACGCGCGCGTCGACACGCCTCTGCCTACTGGCAGAGGTGGAAGACGGTGGGGAGTTGGGCTGGGCCTCAGCCACAGTGCCGGGCCAGGTGGCTGTGCCAGGTAAGCTGGCCCAAGTGGCTTCTCTCTCTCTCTTATTTCTATTTTTGTTCTGTTTTCTATTTATGCAAATTTGTTTAAATTTGGTTTTCAAACCAAATCACTTTTAAAAATTCTGGAAATAGTTATGGGCACTAAATGAATTATTCCAGAGGCCCTCAACTAATTCAAAAATTGTTGGAGCATTTAAAAATATTTATAGTATTTAAATGCCCCAATTCAAATACAATATGAGTTAATTCAAAAATCCAGAATGGCCTAGAAATATGTGCATCATTTTTGGCAGAGGTTCTAGACCAATTCAAAAATGATGGACATTTATGAAGGGCATTTTGGGTTCATTGAAATATTTTTATTTTGATCCTAGTTGAAATTATTATCTGCTAGGGTTTGAACAATCCCCAATTCAAATTTCAAACAAATATAGACATGATACAAGGATGCTTATGCAACTAGTTGCAATCAGGTTCTAGGGCTGTGACACCATCCTAGAAGTCTCTCACACAGAAACACACACGCTCTCTCTGTCGAACACACCCACCCCTTTAATTCCGCCCACCCACAGACACTAATTTCTCAAAAGATAATTATGTCTCTCACACATATGCCTAAGGTTAATTCGCTTTCTGGAACCATATGAATACATACAATGGGAATCCAGCAGAGCACCTTTTGTTTTGATCTTTCTCTCTCTCGCTCTCTCTCTCTCTCTGAAACACACACACACAAACACACAAGCGCGCGTAGACATTGTTTATCACTTCATTTTTTCTGGCACTTGCATGCACACCGTTTGTTTATCTCTATGATGCTTTAAGTTTGCCTCGCACACATGTTATCTACCTATCCCTTAATATAGATATGTGTCACACAAACTCCTTCTCCCTACTAGCAAGATGCCCGTGCGTTTCACGGAACATCAAGATGCATTTGAGTGAGTAGCTTATCTTGTGGTAGAAAAGGATGAATGGGGGAAGCCTTATTTGCAAATGTGGAGAGGGGTGTGGGTATATTTTTGCAAAATTGCCATAGTTTCCTTCCTATCCGTCAGACATAAATCGGATGGCCTATATTGCAGGATGGCAGGAACACCATCATCACCAACTCTATTTTTATAAGAGTAGAGATATATAAGTGTCTCTGCCCCCCACCCACCCATACACACACACTTCTCGGCACCGAAGGAGTAGGGTGACACCTCGATCTTGATACTAATCTATCTACTGGCTTCTCCCTCAAACACACACACACACACACACACTACCCGACACCGAAGGAGTAGGGTGGCACCTCGATCTTGATAGTAATCCATCTACTCCTGTTTCAAACACACACACTCGCTAGTTGTGCCTCTGTGCCTACTGCGCACACTCTCGATACATCTTTCTCTCCCTCCCCCTCCCCACCCCCAACCCCAACAATGACAGCAGAAGGGTGACAACTCGATCTAATCTTAATCTGTCAATTCGTTTCTCTCTCAAACATTGTCTCTCTATGCCTCGCTCATACACACTCGATACGTCTTTTTCTCCATAGCCCCCTCGATATATATGTAGACTTCTCGCGCACGCACAGTTGTAGTAAGGATGACGCTGAACCCAGTGTGCCTTGTTTTTACCGGCCTCATGTGATAGTTTTCACCCCTATTTTCTGTTAATTAACAAGACAACCTTTTCTTTGTTAGGACTAGTGAATCTGAAATCATTCGGGGCAGACATAAAATATATCACTTCAACCCAATTATCGCAGTAACTGTTTTAAAAGAAACTAGCTAGATGCCCATGCATTGCAGGGAATATCAAGATGCATTTGTATGAGTAGTTTATCTTGTGAGAGACTAGCAAGATGCCCATGCATTGCACGGAACATCAAGATGCATTTATATGAGTAGATTATCTTCTGAGAGAAAAGGATGAACGAGGGAAGGCCTTATTTGCAAATGTGGAGAGGGGTGTGGGTATCTTTTTGCAAAATTGCCATAGTTTCCTTCCTATCCGTCAGATACAAACCGGACGGCCTATATTGCAGGATGGAAGGCACACCATCATCACCAACTCTGTTCTTATCTCTACTCCTATAAAAGACTCAGTTGGTGATGATTGTGTGTCTGCCATCCGTCATTTCTGACAATCAGATCTACATCTAACGACTATGATGTAAGTCGTGGCATTTTTGCAACAAGACCCCACTTCTCTGCTCCAATTTGCAGAAACCCCTTAGTATCTTGAAACCAACCACATCCCTCCCCCACCTCATAAAAACAGCCACAAGGAATATATTTTGAGTGAAATCTAATACGAGTATATTTTTAGTGATATATACACCAAACTAGAGTGTTTTTCTTTCAAGTTTGTGAACATGTATTATTCTATTTTGGATCCGTTGCAACGCACGGGCACATTGCTAGTAAGAGTAGAGAAAAGGATGAACGAGGGAAGGCCTTATTTGCAAACGTGGAGAGGGGTGTGGGTATCTTTTGTAAAATTGCCATAGTTTCCTTCCTATCAGTTAGATATAAATCCGACGGCCTATATTGCAGGATGGCACGCACACCATCGTCACCAACTCTGTTTTCTACTCCCTCTGTTCCTAAATATTTGTCTATTTAGAGATTTCAACAAGTGACTACATACAGAGCAAAATGAGTGAATCTACACTCTAAAATATGTCTACATACACATCCGTACGTGGTAGTCCATTTGAAATCTTTAAAAGACAAATATTTAGGAACGAATGGAGTATAAGAGTAGACATGGAGATATATCTCCAGCATGGTCTACAACAAAAATGTGCTGGACTGGTTAGCACCGGATGCTCGCAACGCGATGACCTGAGTTTGAATTCTGTCTTTAAGTTTAGATTTTATATTATATATTACTTATTTAATATATACTTCTTTCGCTACTGTAGTGACAGTGGAACCCACAGAGTACTTAGAATACAAGATTAAGGATGGACTTGTTTCTTTTCTCTACTCCTATAAAAGACTCAGTTGGAGATGATGGTGTGTCTGCCATCCGTCATTTCTGACCATCAGATCTGCATCTAACGACTATGATGTAAGTCGTGGCATTTTTGCAACAAGACCCCATTTCTCTGCTCCAATTTGCAGAAACCCCTTAGTATCTTGAAACCAACCACATCCCTCCCCCACCTCATAAAAACAGCCACAAGGAATATATTTTGAGTGAAACCTAATATGAGTATATTTTTAGTGATATATACACCAAACTAGAGTGTTTTTCTTTCAAGTTTGTGAACATGTAATATTCTATTTTGGATCCGTTGCAACACACGGGCACATTGCTAGTAAGAGTAGAGAAAAGAATGAACGAGGGAAGGCCTTATTTGCAAACGTGGAGAGGGGTGTGGGTATCTTTTGCAAAATTTCCATAGTTTCCTTCCTATCCGTTAGATATAGATCCGATGGCCTATATTGCAGGATGGCATGCACACCATCATCACCAACTCTGTTTTCTACTCCCTCCATTCCTAAATATTTGTCTATTTAGAGATTTCAACAAGTGACTACATACGGAGCAAATGAGTGAATCTACACTCTAAAATATGTCTACATACACATCCGTACGTGGTAGTCCATTTGAAATCTGAAAAAGACAAATATAAGGAACGAATGGAGTATAAGAGTAGACATGGAGATATATCTCCAGCATGGTCTACAACAAAAATGTGTTGGACTGGTTAGCACCGGATGCTCGCAATGCGATGACCTGAGTTCGAATTCTGTCTTTAACTTTACATTTTTATATTATATATTACTTATTTAATATATACTTCTTTCGCTACTGTACTGACAGTGGAACCCACAGAGTAATTAGAATACAAGATTAAGGATGGACTTGTTTCTTTTTAACTTTCTGTACGAAGCTGTAGCCACCCTGCAAGTCACGTGTACACTGTACATGCAATTAACTTTTTATAGAGGGAGAATCATACACGCAATTAACTAAAATGGATTGGATGTGACTCTATTATTACCAGTACCTGACGATGGGCTCCCAGCAATTCTAATAGGGGTTTGGCCACTGGAGTAGGGGTAAAGTGTGGTACAGTTGGGCCTGTGTTTTCTGTGGCTGCTGGTCTATCTGATTTAACAGGTATCACTACCTTTTCCAAATACCTAGTTTGTACTCCTTGAGGGTGTACAAACACCCTCTTCCTTTTGGACATCTATTACGAAAGAACTATATTTGACTGAAAAAACATAGTATGACAACACATGGAATAGGTACAGAAAATGGATAGGTATGGCATATACTCATATTTGATGCTTAAACTAAGCAGATTGTGTATCAAAGTAGAAGTAATGCAAGAGGTCAGATGCAAAATATGTGCGACCAATACAACCTTGCCAAGTTAGAGCAAGCACCTTGATGGGTGAATAAGATAGGCCATCCTCCACCATGCTAATTTTGTTAGCCAGTGGATTGTTCCGCAATATTCCTCTCGTGCGCCCATTCTCATATTCATTTTGATAATGTTCAATATGTGACATATATGAAAACATAAAAACAAGTGAGATTATCTTTGTAATGCAGAAGTGATTCTAATCCAATACTGCCTCCCTATAAACCCCTTTGTGCTATCTCTGCAATTCTTTTAAGAGATGCCATGCATGCTATAATTTGGTGTGTGCATTAATATAATGTGGCCTACTACTCAAAATATGAGAGCTCCAAAAGTGATGACACTTCACAGAATACAGCTTCAACATATAGTAAAGAAGAACAAGTCGACCTAACCTAACAGATTCAAAATATACTAAGGGAGAACAACTCGACCTGACCAGTCGACCGCAAGAGAAGAGGATCATCTTAAAGAAGAGCAGAAGAGCAAGCAGATTGAAGACATTACAAGTCTTTCAATACAATGTCGGTTGGCCACACATGATGAACCAGAGCGCACAGGGAAATACTATTCTTTCCGATCTCTCCATATGTGGCTCACATGCATTTCGAAACTAAAGTAGGAAAATTTAGCTGACCAATTAAACATCTCTCAGTTTTACTAATATCAGCATAATATCATATATGAATTTGTACAACTAAGCTTGTTTAGCTCGATGGGTGGAGCAGTGCTATTATGACACGAACCACGTAGGCTGATCGTGGTAATCATAAAATGGGAAAAGCATAAGCATGATGAGTACAGTGTTGACCGTGGCAGTGGGATGGCAGATCTGAAACTGGAAACCGCGCAAAGGGTAGTTAGCAACCGATGTTTGCTTTGAAATAACAACTAAGATTTGGTATGGACAAAAGTACAGTCAAGAAGTGACAAAGAAATGCAATTATGCTGTCTCTCTATATGTCGTGACATGCATTTGGAAACTCAAGTGGGACCTTTAGCTAACCAATTAAATGTGTCTGTTAACTAATATCAGTATCATATCACAATCATATTTGAACAACTAAGCTTTCGAATTTTGAGTGTTGTGTTGTTTAGCTTGAAGGGTGGAGTAATGCTAGTACGACAGAAAGCACCTACGCAGATCATAGTAGAGTAGATAAAAGGGGAAAACCCTAAGCATCAAGAGAAAAATCAGGAAAGTGGAACTAGCTGGACCAGTGGGTGGCGCACATGCTTTTCGAAATGAATATAGGAACATTAGGTGACCAATTAAATGTTCTCTATTTTAGTGAAATGAGCATCATATCAGATTCACATTTCAACACGTAAGCCACTACGATTTGGTACGGACAACAAAAGTATAGTAAACAAATTACGATCTATTTTTCGGGTGAGATCAATAACTTAAGCACATATGGAAGAGTACCACCTCTCTTCCGACGTCGTGTAGGCCTCTGCTGATGCGTTGAGGGTGTTGTAGGTGTGATGGCTGTCGGCGGCGAGGAAGAAGACTTTAGACGGAAGACGGCCGGGTTGGAGGATAAATCCTATTGCCGTGGACGTGGCGGTCGTAGGAGCGGCAACGACAAGGTGGACGACGGCACCGATGAAGCGAGAGGATGCGATGAAAGGATCCTGGTCCAGCGTCGTCGATGAGAGACGTCTATCTCTTGCAGTGGACGACGGGGTAGGGGTAGCGGCTCTGGCAAGGTGGAGGATGGGGTGGCGGATGGAGGAGGCTGGCCGCAGTGGGGAGGTTGTCGTGGCGCCGACGGTGTATGAATGGGGAAATGGAGGGGAGGGGGGATCTCAAACTTTGGAACGCGCTTCTCTGAAATCTGGGAAAGTTATGAACTTATCCCCCATTTAAAATTTCGGACATCACGTCGGTTGCGGATAGGATGGTAATCTCGCATCTCCCAAATATTTGCCGGTAACTATTTCGGGCGAGGAGAGGGTGTTTTGCCGCCCACGGTTGGCGCCCAGGTTGTATGAACGGGGCTGACAGGTAGGGCGGTTGTGTCAGTCTGAGGGAAGTTACACATCTGCCCCTATTTAAAATATTAGCCTACATCAATTTCGGCGAGGGGAGTTTGTTTTGCCGCCCACCGTGTATGAATGGGGAAATGGAGGGAGAGACACATGTCTTTCGGACAAGCTTGAATCAAATGTGTTTTGCCGCCCATGTTCGGCGCCCACCGTGTCTGAATGGGCTCAGAGGCCGTCGTGTCATGTCTGATTGAAGTTACTAGTCTACCCCTATCGACAGCAGTGTAAATTCGGTCGATAAGGATGTAAGTGTCAGGGGTGGACAGTAATTTCCATCTCGCAAACACTTGCTTCGGTGTGACACCCAAAATTTTTATTTTGGTTTTATCAAAATCTTTATTTGATTTGCAGGAGGGTATTTAAATTTTTCTTCTAAAGAACTCTCCCTCTCAAAGATTTTCTTTTATGACAAGTATTTTGTTTGGATTCACCCATGACTTGATTTTTGGTCTTGGAGGTTTTTCCATCTTATGTGGACTCAACACAAATGTTTTTTTCATTTGGGGAAAGTTTTTGAAAATCTTTTTAAAATAGCCTATGGCATTTGGAGTGATCCTTTTCCCTTTCAAAAACTCCTCTTGCCATGACATGAGTGGAAACCCCCTCCCAAAAGCCATCTCCCATCTTTGTGTCAAGATATACTTCAAATCCAGCAAGTTGAACTTCCCCATGATTTTCCTTCCATTTATTTCTTATCAAAAATATTTTCTGCCTTCTACTTCGGCTCTTGGAGATCTACAAAGGAACTACCTTTTCTCCTTTGAGTTTTTCCTCCAAACCATTTTCCCTGGCTAGTCCTTAGAGCCCTCAACCAAGATCCATGATGATCCACTGGTCTCCAGTTCAAAAATTTCAAATTGTGCTTGCTGCAAGTTTGGACCATATTTGCCAAATTTGATGAAATTCATTTGTTTTCTCCTCCTAAAAATCTGAGAAAATTCAGGCAGCCTCTGGATGCATCAAGAGGTCACCTCACCACGTCCCAGCTCCAGAAAAAAAAACTTCTTCATGCCAAATCATTTCGTCGAGCACCTGAAGGGCACTGTTACTGTCAAGTTCAGAAAATTCAGAGATGCAGCTTCAGTGGCCGATGTCGTTTTCTTCAGAAACCTATCTCGATCTCGCCAGTAGCCGCGGTGGCGCCTTGCGCCCTGTGCTTCCTTCTTCTCCCTGCGCCGCACGATCGCCTGGAAGCTTGCGGGCGTCGGCGACGAGCTGGTAGAGGTGCGCCACCCCGTGAGCGACGGCAGCAGCGCCCTTTGCGTCTGCCAGAGAGGCACAGCGTGGACGGCGCCGTCCAGCGCTGCCCAAGCCACCAGAGGCCACTGTGTGGCCATCCACTCACCCGTGCACGCCGCAGGTCCGTCATCGTGAACTGGTAGGCGCGGAGCGCGCTCCCTGCCGCCGCCGTGCCCGTACGGCCGTTCCGTCGAGGGCCAGTGCATTACGCAAGCCCGACCGAGGTTTGAGCAGAGAAACGGCGCCAGTGATCCTCCACGTTGATGCCTAGCCACCTAAACCCCCTGCGCAACCACTCCCTCGCCGTAATTTCTCGCCGGAGTTATCCCGTTTACGGCCACCCCCTCGGATCGCCTATAAAAGGAGGCCCCGAGCTCGAACTCGAACCCGCACCACCTCTACACACCACCAGTACCACGCCAAGCCACTGGAAGAGCCCCGAGGGAGTCTTCTTCCCCAACTCCGGCCGCCTCGACCTGCTTCGGGATCCATCTCGATTCCCTCCCGTGCGTGCACCCCTACCTCTCAGCTCTTGCTAGTAGCCTCCTAGTACATCCACATCCCTGACCCGCGCATCAATTTGAAGCTTGCAGCACCCACCGGAGCATTCCAACATCGCCCGAACCACCGTCGGCCGGAGATAGTGGCACCGTCGACGTGGTGCTCTCCGACGGCCAAGTCCACCACCCACCGACGCGGAAGAACACACTGAACCTGTAGGTACCCTCCGATCACTCTGCCTCGCCGTGGTTCAACGCCGGCGACCACCGCAGCCTTCGGGCGCCGGCGAGCTCCGTTGAAAGTTTTGAACCTGACGGGTGGGACCCCCCGTCAGCCTTTCTGAAAGCGCCTTCAGGCA
Organism: Triticum aestivum; assembly: GCF_018294505.1. Taxonomy (NCBI): domain Eukaryota; kingdom Viridiplantae; phylum Streptophyta; class Magnoliopsida; order Poales; family Poaceae; genus Triticum; species Triticum aestivum. The sequence goes on along the minus strand of NC_057805.1, from coordinate 407,457,783 downwards.
GAATGTGTTCTCTCTCTGGGCTGGCGTATTTCATACCGAACCGTTTTCTGTTTTCTCAAACAAGTCCCTCGATCTTTTCTGTTTCATCACAGATCAGTCCTTGGACTAAAACCCTTATATCTTTTTAATAAAAGATGCTTTTTGATTGATTCTTTGCCTGTCAGTCTTATATTTTTGTCTAGTTTTCTATAGTATTTATTTGGAAAAATTTTGGAACAATTTTTATGCACGCAACGATTTTCACGTTAGTATACGGTTTCGTTATACCGTAGGTTCCGGAGGAGGTGACGGAGCCGCGAACTTCGCCGAGCTAGACTCCGACTTCTCTGAACCAGGCAAGCATGTTTGAACCTTTGATATGATAGGTGTTTTGCATGTTTGCTTGAATGGTTTGTGCATGGCATATGAGCATCGGTGAGTATTACGTTGCTTGCAAGGCAACTGACCGTGTGTTTCGAAGTTACTGTGATCTTTGATGAGAGATGACCTGATCATGTGGTGACATGAAAGGTAGTAAGATGGTATTGTTGTAGCATGCCAGTCTTACGTCATCCGATAAACTCCGACGTTAACGTGGACTGAGCCACGTTACCGTTCTTCCCCTTTCGTGCTGCCACATGTTTTCTGCAAAGAATACGGTTTAGTAAGTTGCTAACCTCTTTCCTTGTACACACCAAATAGAGGGGCCGGGATGAGGGTTCCATGGCCCTGGATTAAAGCCAGTCATCCGGTCAAGGGGCATGGGTGTTTCTGGTTGGGACCGAGAGGGGGGCACCCCTTAGAGCGCGCGGTATAAATTTGATCCCATGCTACGCGAGGTTGTAGCCTCCCCGTCTCAAAGTTTTTCTTGAACGTTGCCGAGGGTGATTCCTGGCATCGGAATGTTGAATGGGTGTGTACTAGTTAGATGTGTTTATCCTAAAACACCGTAAACGGAACTAGTCCCCTGTGACTACTGAAATCCGTTGGCTGTGGTTAAATAGTACAACCTCTGCAGAGTCAAATCCTTCCGAGTCATCGTGTCCATGGTCAAAGACCGTGGCCAGCATATCCATATCCATGTCAGTCCCTGTGTCAGTTTTCGTGGAAATCCCCGGTGAACAAGCTTGAGTGGTAAACCCGGTTGAATTATTATTCCTGTGGATGGACTAACCTTTTATTTATCTCGTACCTGAATATTCCCTTGAAATGATTTAAATTCATGAGCTACTGAAATATCAAGTTATGAAATATAAGCCCTTTATGTGATGTCGCTCTGACGTCCGACTGTGGCACTCTTGTCATTTACTTTCAATATAAGCCCTTTATGTGATGTCACTCAGACGTCCGACTGTGGCACTCTTGTCATTTACTTTTGATATAAGCCCTTTACGCGATGTCGCTCAGACGTCCGACTGTGGCACGCACTGTCTTTTATATTCCATTATAAGCCCTTTATGTGGTGTCGCCTTGACACCCGACTGCGGCATTGTTATTTCATTTGTATCCTTTCGAGGAGTCATTCAGACACTCGATTGGCCTTCAGTATTACATTGGGATTTCGGGAGGACTACCGCCCGACTTCCCTTTTATTTCCCATGCATTGCTATCTCATTGTCTGAGTACGCTTTATTAATCGGTTCATATGTATCATGTTTACATTTGTTATATCTTATGTCCAAACTGTCTTGCGAGTACTTTCATAGTACTCACCTGGCTTGTTGATTTGGCCAGATGTTGACGAAGGCGATCTCATGGATGAAGAGTTTGATAGTGAGTCCGACGCCTAGAGGAGTCCCAGTCAGTCCCGTGCGATCCTGGATATTGGTCACTTGTATTATATACGCTTCCACCACCCGCAATAAGAATCCTCGAGCCTCACTCCGACGCTCGATGAGCTGTTAGATTAAGGAGTCATGTCACCCACTTCACTGTGACATATCCACCACCGCTTTTATTGTGAGTCAGTAGTTATGCCACCCTATCCGCCTTTATGTATTATCGGCGTGCTTGTAATATATTGTTGAGCAGTCTCCGCTCAACCTTCTATTATATTTAGTACTCCTGGTTTTTCTTCTGTGATCAAGAAATTGTCTACCAGTGAGAAGGATTCTTCTCTACTGGTCCGTAAAAGGGATCGGTTTCTCAATAAATATTTTAATTGGAAAACCGGTCGTGCCAAGCTTGGTATCAGAGCCAGGCTGACTGTAGGAAGCCACTAGGTGCGATCGCTTATCGGTTATTAGCGTTTTAGTGCTTTTTCAGCATTTTGCAAAATGTAGCTATTTTCTATTGGTCATCATAAATTTATGATTTGACTACTCAGAATTCTTGCCTACTTTTGTAGATGGCTGGCAGCGATTGCGAGACTCGGGTGTTCACTAATGTGCCCGAGGGGTTTGTCAAACTCCTCATCTCCATCACCAAGCTCATGATCGGGCCAGCGACTCGTCCGGAGTTCACGCTTTACCAGCACAAGCTCAGCGACGACGTGTCTATGCACCAGGCCGTGGTGCAATTCAAGGGAGGACGTTCTGCGTCTCGCCACTTCCGTTTTGTGGGAAGGGCCATGCCTACGGAGAGGCATGCCATGCAGATGGCCGCCCGTGAGGCGATAGCTCGCCTTCGGGATATTCTTCCTACGGTGAAGACTCGTCGCTACCGCTACCTCCCATGCCATGTGCCATATACTTGTCACTATGCATTCGCCTGCCATAGGGGAGAGCGAGATGAAGCTATCGAGATGCTTGTTGAGTATCTCAAAGCTCTGGAGGCAACTTTCGACAACCTCGTGGACGACCTTGTGGCTGCCCGCATGGACTTAGTTCGGGGCTGTTCTACCATCAGGAGGGAGCTTCTCCACATGGCACCGCCATTGACATTTGTCTCGTCCTCGGCATCCTATTCACCCGCCATTTTGGCCACCACTCGCCGTCTGCCTACCACTGAGGAGTTCGACCAGGTCATTGCTCCCACACCAGTCAGAGCTGCACCGCCTGTCGCACCCACGCCATCTCCTCAACGCAGTGCTACGCGCCTGGAGCCTATTAGGGAGGAGGTGGAGGTTGAGTCTCCTGCACCGCTGGGTCTTACCCTCGGCAGGGGGAAGGACATCTTCACCATCTCCGACTGAGTGCACCTAGTAGCCGCGCAATGTGTCTGCATGTATGATATGTTTTATATGTACATAGGTTTGTAGTAGTTGTGTGCGCATCATGTAGGACCCAAAGTGCACTAGCCTAAATAACATGCCAGGCTAGTGTACGCGCATCCTGAGTGCTGTATCGTATGATTACGTATCGTGTGTAAGATATGTACTAAGCGGTCCTTCTCCGTGCGCAATCAAATATTTTCTTGAAAAATCTTGAGGTCTTTTAAAAAATTTGGCCTTTGCAAAATTTTCCTTGTGCCACACAGTTCTTCTCATAAGTTTTGCGAATGATACCCCAGAGTGGAAAATGTCTCGCCCGTGGACTCGTTCCATGCCAAATCCACCCGAAGAAGTTTATGGAACACAGACAAGCAACAACTTCACACAGGGGCAGTCTAGTCAACAGGACAGCGAGGCAGCCTTATCTCAAGTATGCCGCCTTTTCGAACAAAGCCAGCAGCAACACCAAGAAATGATGAATCACGTCATCAATATGGGAAATCACGTGAGCCATACCAACCGCACTCCAAGTTGTCTGAACTACAGAAGACACGCCCTCCAACGTTCGCTCACACTGATAGGCTGCTTGAAGCCGATGATTGGCTTCGAGACATCGAAAGAAAATTGATTATTGCTCAATGTTCAGATCATGAGAAGGTGCTTTATGCACCTCACTACCTCACTGGAGCAGCTACCGCATGGTGGGAAAATTTCCTACACATGCACCCCAGTGAACATAACATCACCTAGGAAGAGTTTAAGGAAGGCTTTCGTGGGGCACACATCCCCAGGAGCATCATAAAAATCAAGAAAAGGGAGTTCAATGATCTCAAGCAGAGAGGCATGACAGTGACGGAATAGAACAGTCAGTTTACCCAGCTATCTCGTTATGCCTACGATGAGCTTATGACTGAGAATAAAAGGATGGAAAAAAATTTGGACGGCCTGGCGCCAGCACTAAAATGCCAACTGGTCGTACACACTTTCCCAGATTTCAAAACTCTGGTTGACAAGGCCATTATTTTGGAGAATGAGCGTCGCGGTCTGGAGGATATTCATAAGCGAAAAAGGGACAAGACGACTCTTGCTCGCAACAACCGGAGCAAGATTGATGTTCAGAGGAATGAAGCGAGAAAATCCACGACTACTGCTCTAAGGCCAACCAGACAGTTCCATTCGAGGGACAAGGACTTCACGTACCGCCCAGGGGTCACTTGCTATGATTGTGGAGAGGAAGGTCACTATGCCAAGCAGTGCCCAAAGCCGAGGAACTCGGCCCCCAAGCCGAACAATGGTGGGAACAATCCAGCCCCCAAGCGTAACAATTTCAATCCCAACAACAATCACAGGAAGGGTGACCTGAACCATGTGACCAAGGAAGAAGCACAGAATGCCCCAGACATCGTACTCAGTACGTTCCCTGTCAACACAATACCTGCCACGGTTTTGTTTGATTCTGGAGCTTCTCACTCGTTCATTTCAAAGTGTTTTGTTTTGCAACGTGGTTTTCCGATACTTCCTTTGGAAAAATCTATGATCATCAAGTCCCCCGAGAATAAGCAGATCACTCAGAGTTACTGCCAAGGAGTGATTATTGAATTTGAAGGATTAGAGTTTCAGGCTAATCTCATCGTGTTGGAAAATAAAGGACTGGATATTATCCTAGGGATGGACTGGTTAACCACCAACAAGGGATTTATTGACTGTTTCAATTGGACTGTGATCCTCACTCACCATCACGGCAAGACAATAAAGGTTACAGCTCAAGAGAGACCACGGTCACGGCAACCAAAGTTGAACAAAGTGGACATTTCAGAATTGAGAAAAGTTCCAGTGGTTTGTGAGTTTCCCGACGTATTTCTAGAAGAACTACCAGGCATGCCACCAGACCGAGAGATAGAGTTCAGCATTGAACTAGCACCTAGCACCACCCCCATCTATAAGAAACCTTATAGAATGGCACCCTCAGAGTTGGTAGAATTGAAGAAGCAAATAAAGGAATTACTGGACAAAGGATTTATTCGAGCCAGCTCCGCACCATGGGGTTCACCAGTATTATTCGCCAAGAAAAAGGATGGGACACTGAGATTGTGTATAGACTATCGAGCTCTCAATATGGTCACCATCAAAAACAAATATCTGATGCCACGGATAAATGATTTATTTGACCAGCTCACCCAAGCCAACGTGTTCTCAAAAATTGATTTAAGGTCGGGATATCACCAATTAAAAGTACGGATAGAAGATATCCCTAAGACAGCATTCACCTCCAGATACGGATTATATGAGTTCACAGTAATGCCGTTTGGACTGACGAACGCCCCCGCATATTTCGTCCACCTCATGAACAAAGTGTTTATGAAGTTTATGGACAAATTTGTTGTGGTGTTCGTTGATGATATTCTGGTATACTCAAGGACACCAGAAGAACATGCTAAACATCTCAGAATTGTATTGGGAGAATTAAGGAAACATCAATTGTACGCCAAATTTAGCAAGTGTGAATTTTGGCTAAGACAAGTTGGTTTTCTAGGCCATATATTGACCCAAGAAGGCGTGGCCGTAGACCCAGAAAAAGTCAAAGGCATACTTGACTGGAAACCACCAGCCAACGTGACAGATGTACGGAGTTTTCTAGGAATGGCTGGATATTACCGAAGGTTTATTGAAGGGTTCTCCACTGTGGCAAAGCCAATGACACAGTTACTCAAGAAAGACAAGAAATTTGTATGGACTGAAGCGTGCGAGAAAAGCTTCCAAGAACTCAAAAAGAAACTAACAACAGCACCGGTCTTGGTTGTGCCAGACATACACAAGAGTTTTGAAGTGTATTGTGACGCATCCCAGAAGGGCCTCGGGTGCGTATTGATGCAGGACGGCAAAGTTGTCGCGTATGCTTCCAGGCAACTACGGAAGCATGAGGAAAATTATCCTACTCATGACTTGGAGCTAGCAGCAGTCATCCACGCACTCAAAGAGTGGAGGCACTTTCTACTGGGAAATCGTTGTGAAATATATACGGACCATAAGAGCCATAAATATATTTTCACACAGCCAGAGCTCAATTTATGACAACGACGCTGGTTGGAATTGGTCAAGGACTATGATGTCGGCATTCACTACCATCCAGGGAAAGCAAATGTAGTGGCAGATGCTCTTAGTCGAAACCCCAGCTCGGGCAACGACAGTCCACAGAACTTGAGGCCTGAGTTTCAGCAGGAGTTCGCTAGACTCAACATGGTGTTAGTCTCTGAGGGCAACGTATCAAATCTAGAGATACAACCCACCCTAATGGAACAAATTAAGAAGGCTCAGCATGGACATCCCAGCATCGAAGGTATAAAGAGAAAAATGAGCCTTGGCAAGGCTTCAGAGTTCGTCACAGACAATGAGGGAATATTATGGTACGGGGACAGACTTTGCGTACCAAATATTGAGGAACTCAACCAACAGATCCTAAACGAAAGCCACACTGCCCCATATTCGATCCACCCTGGTGGAACCAAAATGTACAAAGACATTCACGAAATATTTTGGTGGCACGGTATGAAAAGGGATATAGCCACATTCATTGCTTGTTGTGATTCGTGTCAGCGCATTAAAGCTGAGCATCAAAAACCAGCAGGGCTGCTACAACCAAACAGGATACCTGAGTGGAAATGGGATGAAATTGGAATGGACTTCATCGTCGGACTACCTCGATCACAACGCGGAAATGATGGCATATGGGTCATCACAGATAGGCTAACCAAGGTAGCACATTTCATTCCCGTGAAGACGACCTACTCCACTCAGAAGCTTGCTAAGCTTTATCTCTCCCGTATAGTTTGTCTGCATGGAGTCCCAAAGACTATAATATCCGACCGAGGCACTCAATTTGTCTCTAAATTTTGGGATCACTTACAGCAAGCTCTGGGCACTCAACTAGCATTCAGTACAGCGTACCACCCCCAGACTGATGGACAAACTGAACGCGTGAACCAAATCCTAGAGGACATGCTGAGAGCCTGTGTTCTCACCTATGGATCCAGTTGGGAAGAAAGCCTGCCATATGCCGAATTCGCGTACAACAACAGTTACCAAGCCAGCTTACAAATGGCACCTTTTGAAGCATTGTACGGACGGAGGTGTCGTACCCCACTAAATTGGGCAGAGACAGGTGACAGTCGTATCTTCGGCCCAGACATGCTCAAGGAAGCCGAGGAGAAAGTTAAACAGATCAGGGACAGACTCAAGACAGCTCAAAGCTGACAAAAGAGCTATTACGATCGAAAACATCGTGTGGTCAGCTTTGAACCCGGTGATTACGTATACCTACGAGTGTCTCCTATGCGGGGCCTGCAACGGTTCAAAATTAAAGGGAAGCTAGCCCCGAGATTTATTGGACCCTTCTGTATAGTTGCACGAAGAGGCACAGTAGCCTACCAGCTAGACCTACCCAAAGAGCTGTCAGACGTCCACGACGTGTTCCACGTCTCACAGTTGAGGAAATGTGTGAGCAACCCGGAAAAGCATGTATCTCATGAGAGCATTGACGTGCAACCAGACCTCACCTACAGAGAGCGGCCAGTAAAAATATTGGAAGAGTGTGAAAGGAGTACCCGTCAGAAAACGATTAAATTCTTCAAGGTTCAGTGGAGCAATCACACCGAGGATGAAGCAACATGGTAAAGAGAGGATTTTCTTCAGGCAGAGTACCCACATCTATTTGAGGATCAGCTGAAATCTCGGGGACGAGATTTTTCCTAAGGGGGTAGGTGTTGTGACACCCAAAAATTTTATTTTGGTTTTATCAAAATCTTTATTTGATTTGAAGGAGGGTATTTAAATTTTTCTTCTAAAGAACTCTACCTCTCAAAGATTTTCTTTTATGACAAGTATTTTGTTTGGATTCACCCAAGACTTGATTTTTGGTCTTGGAGGTTTTTCCATCTTATGTGGACTCAACACAAATGTTTTTTTCATTTGGGGAAAGTTTTTGAAAATCTTTTTAAAATACCCTATGGCATTTGGAGTGATCCTTTTCCCTTTCAAAAACTCCTCGTGCCATGACATGAGTGGAAATCCCCTCCCAAAAGCCATCTCCCATCTTTGTGTCAAGATATACTTCAAATCCAGCAAGTTGAACTTCCCCATGATTTTCCTTCCATTTATTTCTTATCAAAAATATTTTCTGCCTTCTACTCTGGCTCTTGGAGATCTACAAAGGAACTACCTTTTCTCCTTTGAGTTTTTCCTCCAAACCATTTTCCCTGGCTAGTCCTTAGAGTCCTCAACCAAGATCCATGATGATCCACTGGTCTCCAGTTCAAAAATTTCAAATTGTGCTTGCTGCAAGTTTGGACCATATTTGCCAAATTTGATGAAATTCATTTGTTTTCTCCTCCTAAAAATCTGAGAAAATTCAGGCAGCCTCTGGATGCATCGAGAGGTCATCTCACCAAGTCCCAGCTCTAGAAAAAAAATCTTCATGCCAAATCATTTCGTCGAGCACCTGAAGGGCACTGTTACTGTCAAGTTCAGAAAATTCAGAGATGCAGTTTCAGTGGCCGATGTCGTTTTCTTTAGAAACCTATCTCGATCTCGCCAGTAGCCGCGGTGGCGCCTTGCGCCCTATGCTTCCTTCTTATCCCTGCACCGCACGATCGCCTGGAATCTTGCGGGCGTCGGCGATGAGCTGGTGGAGGTGCGCCACCTCGTGAGCGACGGCAGCAGCGCCCTTTGCGGCTGCCAAAGAGGCGCAGCGTGGATGGCGCCGTCCAGTGCCGCCCAAGCCACCAGAGGCCACCGCGTGGCCATCCACACACCCGTGCACGCCGCAGGTCAGTCGTCGTGAACTAGTAGGCGCGGAGCGCGCTCCCTGCCGCCGCCATGCCCGTACGGCCGTTCCGTCGAGGGCCAGTGCATTACGCAAGCCCGACCGAGGTTTGAGCAGAGAAACGGCGCCAGTGATCCTCCACGTTGATGCCTAGCCACCTAAACCCCCTGCCCAACCTCTGCCTCGCCGTAATTTCTCGCCGGCGTTATCCCGTTCACAGCCACCCCCTCGGATCACCTATAAAAGGAGGCCCCGAGCTCGAACTCGAACCCGCACCACCTCTACACACCACCAGTACCACGCCAAGCCACTGGAAGAGCCCCGAGGGAGTCTTCTTCCCCAACTCCGGCCGCCTCGACCCGCTTCGGGATCCAGCTCGATTCCCTCCCGTGCGTGCACCGCTACCTCTCAGCTCTTGCCAGTAGCCTCCTAGTACATCCACATCCCTGACCCGCGCATCAATTTGAAGCTTGCAGCACCCACCGGAGCATTCCAACATTGCTCGGACCACCGTCCGCCGGAGATAGTGTCACCGTCGACGTGGTGCTCTCCGACGGCCAAGTCCACCACCCACCGACGCGGAAGAACACACTAAACCTGTAGGTACCCTCCGATCACTCTGCCTCGCCGTGGTTCAACACCGGCGACCACCGCAGCCTTCGGGCGCCGGCGAGCTCCGTTGAAAGTTTTGAACCTGACGGGTGGGACCCCCCGTCAGCCTCTCTTCTTTTCCCCTTCGAACCGTTTTCTGAAAGCGCCTTCGGGCAGAATGTGTTCTCTCTCTGGGCTGGCGTATTTCATACCGAACCGTTTTCTGTTTTCTCAAACAAGTCCCTCGATCTTTTCTGTTTCATCACAGATCAGTCCCTGGACTAAAACCCTTATATCTTTTTAATAAAAGATGATTTTTGATTGATTCTTTTTCTGTCAGTCTTATATTTTTGTCTAGTTTTTTATAGTATTTATTTGGAAAAAATTTGGAACAATTTTTATGCACGCAACGATTTTCACGTTAGTATACGGTTTCATTATACCGTAGGTTCTGGAGGAGGTGACGGAGCCGCGAACTTCGCAGAGCTAGACTCCGACTTCTCCGAACCAGGCAAGCATGTTTGAACCTTTGATATGATAGGTGTTTTGCATGGTTGCTTGAATGGTTTGTGCATGGCATATGAGCATCGGTGAGTATTACGTTGCTTGCAAGGCAACTAACCATGTGTTTCGAAGTTACTGTGATCTTTGATGAGAGATGACCTGATCATGTGGTGACATGAAAGGTAGTAAGATGGTATTGTTGTAGCATGCCAGTCTTACGTCATCCGATAAACTCCGACGTTAACGTGGACTGAGCCACGTTACCGTTCTTCCCCTTTCGTGCTGCCACATGTTTTCTGCAAAGAATACGGTTTAGTAAGTTGCTAACCTCTTTCCTTGTACACACCAAATAGAGGGGCCGGGATGAGCGTTCCATGGCCCTGGATTAAAGCCAGTCATCCGGTCAGGGGGCATGGGTGTTTCCGGTTGGGACCGAGAGGGGGGCACCCCTTAGAGCGCGCGGTATAAATTTGATCCCATGCTACGCGAGGTTGTAGCCTCCCCGTCTCAAAGTTTTTCTTGAACGTTGCCGAGGGTGATTCCTGGCATCGGAATGTTGAATGGGTGTGTACTGGTTAGATGTGTTTATCCTAAAACACCGTAAATGGAACTAGTCCCCTGTGACTACTGAAATCCGTTGGCTGTGGTTAAATAGTACAAGCTCTGCAGAGTCAAATCCTTCCGAGTCATCGTGTCCATGGTCAAAGACCGTGGCCAGCATATCCATATCCATGTCAGTCCCTGTGTCAGTTTTCGTGGAAATCCCCGGTGAACAAGCTTGAGTGGTAAACCCGGTTGAATTATTATTCCTGTGGATGGACTAACCTTTTATTTATCTCGTACCTGAATATTCCCTTGAAATGATTTAAATTCATGAGCTACTGAAATATCAAGTTATGAAATATAAGCCCTTTATGTGATGTCGCTCAGACGTCCGACTGTGGCACTCTTGTCATTTACTTTCAATATAAGCCCTTTATGTGATGTTGCTTAAACGTCCGACTGTGGCACTCTTGTCATTTACTTTTGATATAAGCCCTTTACGCGATGTCGCTCAGACGTCCGACTGTGGCACGCTCGTTATTTTTTTTTGATATAAGCCCTTTACATGATGTCGCTCAGATGTCCGACTGTGGCACGCACTGTCTTTTATATTCCATTATAAGCCCTTTATGTGGTGTCGCCTTGACGCCCGACTGCGGCATTGTTATTTCATTTGTATCCTTTCGAGGAGTCATTCAGACACTCGATTGGCCTTCAGTATTACATTGGGATTTCGGGAGGACTACCGCCCGACTTCCCTTTTATTTCCCATGCATTGCTATCTCATTGTCTGAGTACGCTTTATTAATCAGTTAATATGTATCCTGTTTACATTTGTTATATCTTATGTCCAAACTGTCTTGCGAGTACTTTCATAGTACTCACCTGGCTTGTTGATTTGGCCAGATGTTGACGAAGGAGATCTCATGGATGAAGAGTTTGATAGTGAGTTCGACTCCTAGAGGAGTCCCAGTCAGTCCCGTGCGATCCTGGATATTGGTCACTTGTATTATATACGCTTCCGCCACCCGCAATAAGAATCCTCGAGCCTCACTCCGACGCTCGATGAGCTGTTAGATTCAGGAGTCATGTCACCCACTTCACTGTGACATATCCACCACCGCTTTTATTGTGAGTCAGTAGTTATGCCACCCTATCCGCCTTTATGTATTATCGGCGTGCTTGCAATAAATTGTTGAGCAGTCTCCGCTCAACCTTGTATTATATTTAGTACTCCTGGTTTTTCTTCTGTGATCAAGAAATTGGCTACCAGTGAGAAGGATTCTTCTCTACTGGTCCGTAAAAGGGATCGGTTTCTCAAAAAATATTTTTATTGGAAAACCGGTCGTGACATTCGGCCAGCCCACAAATTATAGTGGGTGTTTAGCCGCTTCGTTCAAAACTTGGGAGAATTAGCATTCACGTTTTCCCTGGGCCCTGGCAAACTAAATTCAAATCCAATTTGTATTCGATTACAAATATCCATAGATAATTCTATGTTTTGTTATTTATTTCTTCAAAACCACAACAAAGATTTATTCCACCTTTATATATGATTATGATTTAGAAATGTCGTGATCTTCGAATTCAGTAGGTTGGATACACTTTGAGTCAAACAGTTATTTCATCCAATACAATATGCTCACACAAAAAAAGTTCACCTTATGTCAATCATACAAGTATTGAGGATTACCTCCCTAAAAAATTCGGATCATTACAACACATGGACAACATAGGGGGTCTTACAACATAATCCATTCAGAGACATGACACAACATGCAAGTACAATAATCTAATGATAATTTCAACTGGTACCTACATAAGAAGAGGGATTACCCTAGGCTTCAGATAGGAGAAACAGTAGGACCTCCTCCGTCTTCAAATGCAACATTCTTACTTCCTCCAATTCTTGGGTTGCTTGCATAATGCGTGCCGCTAATTCCATAATTTCCAGCCTCAAGATAAAGATTACCTCATTCATGGCAGCCACACCATCTCTTTCTGCCTCTAGTAGAGCCTCAAGAACTATAATATCTGTGCTCAGACTGCTCTCCGGCGGTGTTGCCTATGAACTGCTACCATCTGGTAACATGGATGGCGCACTGCTTCCACAAATAGATTCTGGGGTTGTACATTGTGCCCTAGTGTGAATGGCATCCAGAAAGGTTTCTGCTGGACATAAGTAAGAGATAGTTATCGCATGATCCAGGCAGTAAGCTTACATGGTAAACGACATACGAATTATTGCCGAGCATGGCAACCTATATTTAAATGGTTCGAAGCAGCATCAGCCGAAAAGAAATTAAAATGGTAAGATGAAAGTTGAAAGGGAGTGTACCACCGCTATAATTAAGTTGCCAAGGGATCTAAGCAGTTGAAACAATCTGAGAAAGCACTTAACAGTGTGGCCTCATATAAACTATGAAGACAGTCTTGTGATGAAGTTCAGAGGAAAAGTTAAGGACTCAAATGAACTAGGCATGCATTTCTTTACGGTAGTACAGCAGGCACTGGTGACATATTGGCCAACTCAGGTATAGCGTAACAACAAACAAGCATTCGAATCAAGCAATACAGCAAAGCAGACAACTAAACTATTTGTAATTTTTTAGGATTACAGGTTGAGGGCATAAGCCAAGAAAGCAGCCCACTCGCATTACATTTCACATGTACTAAAACACACTGGCTTACCATATGTTGTTGTGAAGCCTCGCTGCTGTTGCAATGTTCTTTGAAGATATCGTAAGCATCCTGTGGTTGCATATCTAGTTGTTGTAGTTTATTCTGCACCCTCTATTTAGGTAAAATTAATTTTAATCGCATGCACTGGTCCGAATTGATCATCAATGGTTCATCTAAACTAATGAAAGAAGGGTGTGTGCATACATGACAATATATCGGCTTCCCTCTATTTTTATGCTTGTTCGAGGTGCCAGCCCCAAAAGAACAAATATTTTGCTTGATGGGGTTGGCAGCTCCATAATTAATAGATGCATGAAATTAGTCATGCAACTTGGGAAGATCAAGAACACACAAAAAAGTAATGAACAGAGGCTCGGAGTAGTGATGTAATAGCTAGCATCAGAAAATTTACGGTAAAACGAACAAAAAGCAGCTGAACCACATGCTAGTTTGCTGATGTGTAATTAAGCATAGAGAATATTAAGCAGTCTGATGGAACCAACAGGTGGCATCAGAACAACACCATTATCATAAATATAGCATTCAAGAAGTAAAATAGTAGGCAGTGATATCTAGGAAGTACAGTAATACTTAGGACAAAACTTAAGCATTTTAACTATATGTGCACTGCTATGTAATTTAGCACATGTAACATGTTCACTGCCAGAAGTATGGCCCTATAGGTGCAAGCAGAATAACACGTCTCGTGAATAACTGAATGATGCCCTGAAGAAATTCAAAGGTGCGGTGCTTATGCTAAGAAAGTTAACGTAGGCGCCGGCCGTTGGATAATAGTACCTGATTCTCGGTGGCGTATGGGTATCGTTGTCATACTTGATAGCTAAGGATCATCGATGGTGCTCATGTTGTGGTTGAGTTTGGGCCGGCTGTCGCCATCGCTGAAGCGGCTCCGGTGCTATGGTTGCGGCGCCTATCGACATACAAGAAAGCTCATCTGTGGTAAGTGAACAATTGCACGATAAAGAGAAAAACCGAAGGAGTACAAATTGAAATAACCTGATGAGGGTACGACGTCGGTAAAGCAGGGCCGGTGGAGTTGAATATGGCATCCGTGGAGCGGGTCCGGTGCAGTGGACGAAGGCTTCGGCGGGCGCGTTGTACAGTGCTTTCGGTGAGACGGATCTGTTGCGGTGGACGAGGGCTTGTATGAAGGGCCAGCGAAGGGGCGGACGAGGGAGTCAGTGAACGTCCTACACTGTGGTGGACGAGGGCGCCGGTTAAGCAGATCCGGTGCGGTGGACCATGATGGCGGTCAACCAGATCTGGAGCGGTGGACAAGCCAGTCGCTGAAGCGGCTCCGGTGAAGTGGTGAGTTGGAAGTTGGGGGTTCCAAGGTGCGGAAGGTAGATCCGTCGGGGTGTGAGGTCCACCGCTGCGGCGAAGGACTAGATTTGGCGGCTTGCCGTGGTTGGGGGGCGGGGGGGGGCGGTCGGGGAGGGGAAGGGGAGGGGCTCTGGGAAGAATGTTGGGGGCAAAGAGGGGAAAACAATGGAGTTACCAATGCAGCCCTTTTCCGTTCATGTGGCAGGGGTAAAACATGAATATCGCAGGGCCGAACTTTCGGGCGCGAGATATTTCGTTGTGAGCGGGAAGTTTGAAAGCATTTGGCGCCTGAAATTATATTCTGCTCTTGTACGGCCGACTATGATATCATGGCCGTGATTTTGTTTGTTTTGCACGCAAAAAAAAAAGTGCAAGTTTTGAAAATCAATGTCTCCAACTCGAAACTTATATTGTCCATTCAATTCAAATATGGATCATTGAGCTACTACAAGCTAATACCATCATACGGTCCAATTCAAATGAAATTCCAAATGTTTTTATCCTAAATATGATGACAAAAGCAAAAACGTGTATGTGTATGAATAAAGTGGATGTTTATAAAGTTTGAACATGCCCGTATGTGTATATCTCTAGGTTTGATATATTAATTTGAAATCAAGAAATCCCGGCTTAAAAATGTACCTCCGTTTAAATGAATTACAAAAGCTAATGATGGAGTCGAATTCCAAAATTCCAATATTAGGTTTGTAATTCGGGTACATCAAGGTATATCACGCATGTTCAAAAGTATCGTTATCTCATAGTCCAAACTGTGAAACAAATTGATCAACCATGAGTGCACACATTATTGATCATGTATATCTCAATTACGCTAAAGTCCCTCAAATATAGACACCTCACTCTTTATCTGAAGCCACCCCCCCCCACACACACACAGAGAAGTCATTCTCTCCCCCAAACACAAACACACGAGCACATTAATACCCTCTCTCTTCTAAAGTCCGGACCCAAATATAGGTCTCTATCACTTTGTCTCTCGGGCATGCACACATCTCTTCCCCCACACTCTAGCTAGGTTTCCTGGCATCTCTCTTTCCCAAGCACATGCACTATGTAGAGTGTATCTTTCCCATACACACGAAACGTCACCCCCAACCGTCTATCTCCCTAGTTATGTGGTTCTCGCACACTCACCTCGCACACCACCTCCACTGCAAACAAGCACACTTTGTCTCCTTGTGCACCACTCTCCTCTTTCTATCTCTCCCACATGCGGACCCACCCCAGCTCCTTCCGTGTATACATATATGTCGTGACTCTTTGCATAGCTCCCTAATGTATCATCTTCTCGATCTCGCACATTGTTATCTCTCATGAAGTCCCTATCACACACCCGATGACTCTCTTCCCTTGCGTCTCCGTACATAGGCCAATCTCAAACAACATCAACATTGTCTCCCTATCTATACGCTGTTTATGGACACAAACACACCCCCTCTCGCCCCCTCTCTTCCTCTCTCTCTCTCTCCATCGCTAGCTCTCTCTTTCTCTCGCTCTCACACCCCTCTCCCACACACACTTGATGTCTCTTCGAAATAGTCTGTTCCCCCCGCCCGCACCCATGCTATCCCGCTACTACACATGTCACACCATTCCCCCTTCCCCTATACTAGGCTTACATCATTAGTGGTCTCTCTACTCCACATACACACACTCCCTCTCACACACAAACGCGTGCACAAACACACACAGACACGCACAAACACCCATTAATCTGGATCCTCATCTCTCCCCATGTCCGCACGTATATCTCACACACTCACTCTCTAATTATGTATATGTGTCTCCACGTTACACAACACAAAGCCTCATGTACATGTCTCTCTCTATCCTCCACACACATAGACACAAATAATCTGTTATCATTGCCTCAGTCTCTAGACATATCACACACGCACACGGTCCCTCTCTCTCTCTCTCGCAAACACGCTCAACAAGGGTTTCCCCGTGAATAATTTACCGTCTATTCATCAACAGTCGTGGCAGTACGGCAAACACGAGAAGTTAAAAAGAATAAATCTACACATGCTTAGACCACCTAGTATGACTACTAGGACTAGAGCAAGCCAAAAAGCACGCCGCCGTCACCCCTCCTTATCGGTGACGGGAAAACCTTTGTTTTACACAGTCGAGAAGTCATTGTGCTAAGGCCCCACATGCTGAGGCGTTGAATAGAATGTAGATGCTAGTTTACGGAAGCAAGTATCGATAATACGTTTGTATCTCCATACTTATATTTCTTCTCTTATAAAAAACTGCGTTGGTGATGATGGTACGTGTGCCATCTTGCAATATAGACCGTCTGATCTATATCTGACGGATGGAAATTAAACTAAAAGATACCCGCACCCCTCTCCACATTTGCAGACAAGGCCTTCCCTCGTTCATCCTTATCTCCAAAAACCTCATTGTTGAGCAATTAAGAAAGGAAGCCTCTGGAACAAACTGGCCTGGTGGCCGCTGCCGGCATCGTCAATCCCCATACCTCCGCTCAGTCCGACCACCAATCACCACCACGCCCCACTCCTCTTCACCTTATCTCCTATTTCTCGAGATATCATTAGTTTTTAGACATGGGATTACTCCCGCATGGGTCAATCACAACAAGTGTTTTATAAAAAAATGCATCTTGATGTTCCGTGCAATGCACGGATCTTGCTAGTACTCCTACAGAAGACTAAGTTGGTGATGATGGTGTGTCTGCCATCTGTCGTTTGTGACCATTAGATCTACATCTAACGACTGTGAAGTAATTTGTTG
Organism: Triticum aestivum; assembly: GCF_018294505.1. Lineage (NCBI taxonomy): Eukaryota > Viridiplantae > Streptophyta > Magnoliopsida > Poales > Poaceae > Triticum > Triticum aestivum. Next base: position 407,440,390 of record NC_057805.1, on the reverse strand, counting down.
CCTTTTCTCACCAACATCCCACTTGTCTACCAATTTGCAGAAAAACCCATAATGAGTATCTTCAAACCTATCACATCCCTCCCTAACCTCACCAAAACAGCCCAAGGAATATATTCTAATTGAAACATAATATATCTCTAGTGATATATGTATATCAAAATTAGAGTGTTTTGTATCAAGTTTGTGAATAAGTATTATTCTAATTACGATTCGTTGCAACGCACATGAACATTGCTCGTATTTCCAACCATGCAAATTTTTTTCCTAGTATTCCATAATTTCGAGTTTTCCATCAAGATATTAGTCACTCATGGTTGATATTTACTTTCAATAATGTACACATATGCACTATGTAACTAGCCTTGCTTATTGGCTTCCAAAGCTTAACTTTCACTACTACTTACAATATGTAGAGTAATTAACAAAAAACTACCACTTTCAACCAGCCCTAGGAAGAATCTATTGCACAAAAAATAGCAAAAACATACCCAAAATTTCTTAATCCATGCCAAAAACTACTACCTAGTACTCCTACCGATTAGGTTAGTTTAAACCCATTTATGACAGGGTTGGCCCACACGTCCGTGCTGACAAGGCAGCATAAACCAACACATTCTGTTTGACCGTTGACAAGAGGGACCCACATCTGACCTTCTATCCTGTTATTCCCCCTCAAATCATTAATTTTCCAGAACATTACTTCAAACAGTACTGATGCGTGTTCGTCGGTGGCACCGGTGATGAGCGAGTAGGCCGCCGCTCCGCCGGACGGGCCGGACGCCGCGCTGGCCTCCGCACGGGTTGGCAAGCTGGCCCGAGCGTGACTCACGAGCGAGCAAGCCACCGCGATGGCCTTCGCTCGAGCCAGATGGCTGGCCTTAGCGCGGCGCGCGCGAGGAAGCGGCCGCGCCGCCGTGCCAATCTAGCTAGCAAACCTTGCGGACAAGCAGCTGGATGGAGCTATCTTGGCTAGCTAGCGGCCACGAGCGCCGGACGGAGCTGGCATCTGGGCTGCCGCAAGATGGGCTCCGCACCACCGGCGGTTTTGACCTCGCCTTCTGCCGGCAGCGGTAGCTGCGTCCCATGGCCGAGGATGACTAGTTGGACGGGCCGGAGGTAGGAGGTCACTCGGGGATTTTTGTGCAGACTGACATGTAGGTCCCACAAGTCATAATGCCCGGTCGAATAGAAGGCGTTGACTTAATGGGCCACATGGGCCCTGTTTGGATACTCTAAGTCAGAGGTTAGAGCTAGATTCTAACCCTGAACTAACTCTAACCAAAGTGGTGTTTGGATGGCAGGGTTAGATTGACAACAAATGTATCCAAACAGGGCCATGGGTTGAAACGTGCCTATAACGGCACTTTGTAGAGTAGTCGTGTCTTGGTAGGGCTGGTTGGTCAGAGCATGTACGATGGTTGATAAGGTAGTCTTATCTTAAGTCTGCCACGTATGCAAGTGGTAGTAGTTTCTTGGTATTATTAGTGGTTTCTTGCATTGTTAGGGGTTTCATGTAAGGAACAATGTACTACTAGCGACAAAAGGCGATTCTAGGTTGCGTTTTACTCCAACGAGTACTACTAGTGGTCGCGGGAGTCTATACCTCGTTTTGTGGGTTCGATCCTGGCCGAACACACAGCGGCCTTTTTTTAAATAGTAACTTCGCTGCGAGCCAATATTTTACACGGGTAGTTTGAGTTTTTCAGCCAAACGGACGTGCGACACCATAATCTGGGTGCACTGGATAGCCTAGCCACGTGAACAGGTTTTCCTTCCCAGCATCTCGTGGCCCGCGTGCTCACCCTAGCCGCACCTCGCTTGCAGCTTCCTCATCAGCTAGTAGCATATTTAAACTAGCGCCTCCCAATTAAGCCCGAGGAGCCGGAAAAGCCCGGCGGGGCATTGGGAACTGTGCAATATGGCTATGTACGTAAAGTGCTCTACTAGTACTCTATAACTTGTGGCTGCACGCATGGACTTCACTCCATTATCGACTCTACTATAAAAGAAATTCCTCTTGACATGTTTTTTTAAACGGAGGCAAAAGCTTTGCCTCATCTCATTCATAAAGAAGGAACTACTAACAAAGTTCGACGAGATCCATTACACCTCCACAAATGGAAGCGAAAATCCTAGTCTCGCTGTATCAAATAACTCAAATGTTCTACCCCCGCAGTAACCGTCGCTGATAAACAGGCTGCTAGTGTGTGCGTGAGAGGAGTGGCTGAGTAGGCCAGCTACGTGAGAGGAGCGGCTGAATAGAGCACTGAGAGTACCCACTAGGCCACTACGCAGGTGTACTTTCCCAACATTGATAGTACAACGATGGTTTTAGAGAACAGTAGTACCCTCCACTTCCAACTGTAGCTCCTTGGCCCTGAGATTAAGGAGTTCGAAACTGGTGCACTATGCTAGAAGTACAGGACATCGCACTACTAGTTGAGAAAGTAGTACTTGTACTGCTACAGTACGAGTACGAGTACGTACTCCTCTGTCACATAATGTAAGACGTTTTTTGACACTAGTTGGCGTGTACAAAAAATAGCAAAAACATACCCAAAATTTCTTAATCCACGCCAAAAACTAGTAGCTAGTACCAAAAATTTCTTACTAGTGCTATTATTTACAGTATAATGCAATCCCATAACGTCCCATAATGCTAGTACTAGTAGTAAATAATAGCCTCACCCCTTTGCTAAGGAACAATCTACAGTTGGAAGGGACGAGGCCCTGCGGTTACTACGCTCTTATCTCCTCCTCGCCAGTTCCCCTCCCCCCGAAGAGAAGGCAGTTTGTCGCTGCTCCCATGGATTCGCCAGGCGGTTCTCCTCCTCGTCGAGACTGGGAGACCTTGGACGATGATCCTCTAGGAGAAATCGCACGCCGTTCTGACGTCCTCACTGCCGCAAGACTCGGTGCTTCCTGCACCAACTTTTTCAAGACGATGCTTTAACAGGCTTGGGAAAAGGCCATGCTTGTTGGTCTTCCATGCGTCCTCGAGGAGAAGGTTCTTCTATGGGACAATCCTTTGAACAGTCCAGCGCTCCCTGGCCATGGTTGCACGTTGACTCCGCTAGAGTTGCCGACGTTGAGAGGTAGTTGGATTTTGTCCGATGAGCAGGTCAGTAATGGAGTTTGATCATGTAGTACTTTGTTATTCCATTTCCATCCCGTAATTTCTCCGCTGCCCATCGTCTTATATATAGGTATGGGTCGGTGCCAACGAAGTTTTGCATGCATACCTCCAGCCGGATACCACCATCATTTTGCAGAACATCCACAGCAGTGCGGCCGTTCTGGTAGACCCCTTCTCCACCATTGGGATCGGCTTTCCGGACTGGCTGGGCTTGAATACGTATGATGATGCCTACATGAGATTGAAGAAGATAGTATTTGCAGACCCGCCGACAAAGCGACGCGGCTACGATGATTACTATCTCATCGTGGTGTTCGACATAAGGATTGCCATCAATGCAAGAGGCAGTAACGGCAGAGGCTGGCGCATGTTGGCGGCAGCAGGTATGTACCCCCGCATGTTCGATGACGCCATGCGCCATCTAGGACGCATCTTCACGGTGACAAGCCGGGGGACTTGTTTCATCTGGTTGTGTCGGTGGGAAACGACACCTATGGGATCACAAGAATCCCTACTACGGTTGACGGGGCGCGGGGTTGTGAGAAGAGCAGGATTAACAGTCAGCACAAGGATCGTTTACCCAGGTTCGGGCAACGAGAATGCGTAAAACCCTAGTATTGCTTTGGTGTGTATTTGAGAGAGTTCTTGAGCTCTCGAACTAGCTATGGTGGTTGCATAGTTCCAAAGAGCCGAATCCCTCTCCAGTATGCCATGGGCCTCCTTTTATAGTCGAAAGGGGCTGCCACAGTGGCACACAGGAGGCCGAAAGGCCTACAGTACTGTGAGCTTATCGCCCGTATTACAGGACAAGACGCATTTAATGCGTCGCTTAGGTGTCCCCTAGCTTTATCGGGGGCGGGGAGCGAGGCCCGTCCCATCCGTCGCCGCTCCTCTTCGCTTTGACACACGCCCTGGCCAGCGACGCATGCGGCGCCACATAGGTAGGCAAGCAGCTGAGGTGGCGCGGTGGTAGGGTCTTCACGAAGATCTGCACGCTGCCATGCAGGCACTTGCTGATCTGGCCTGGAAGCTGCATGTTGCCACGCAGGTGCCAACCCAATTGGTCGGGCTGGCAGCTGCATGCGAACGGCGGTAGAAACTTGGCTGGGGCGGGCCTGGCAGTGGACCCGCTGATATCCTCGGCAAGGGTCTTGCCGTCGCGCGCAGTCGTCCTCGGCAAGGATCTTGCTGGGGTGTCGGCGTGGAACGACACCTATGGGATCACAAGAATCCCTACTATGGTTGCCGGGGCGCATGGTTGCGAGAAGAGTAGGATTAGTGATCAGCACAAGGATTTTTTACCCAGGTTCGGGCCGCGAGGATGCGTAAAACCCTAGTCCTGCTTTGGTGGGTTTATTTCAGAGAGTTCTTGAGCTCTCGAACTAGCTATGGTGGGGTGCGTTTTTCCAAAGAGCCGAATCCTTCTCCAGTATGCCGTGGGCCTCCTTTTATAGTCGAAAGGGGCTGCCACAATGGCATACAGGAGGTGGAAAGGCGTACAGTATTGCGAGCATATCGCTCGTATTACAGGACAAGACGCATTTAATGCGCCGCTGAGGTGTCCCTAGCTTTATCAGGGACGGGGGCGAGGCCCGTCCCGTCCGTCGCCGCTCCTCCTTGCTTCGACACGCGCCATGGCCAGCGATGCATGCGGCGCCATGTAGACAGGCAGGCAGCTGAGGTGGCGCAATGGTGGAGCCTCCACGAAGATCTGCATGTCACCACGCAGGCGCTTGATGAGTTGGCCTGGGAGCTGCACGTTGCCACGCTGGTGCCTGCTCAGCTGGTTGGGCTGGCAGCTGCATGTGAACGGCGGCGGAGACTTGGTTGGTGCGGGCCTGGCAGTGGCCCTGCTGGCGTCCTCGGTGAGGGCCTTGCCGGGTGGCCCGGCAAGGGTCTTGCCGTGGCGCGCTGTCGTCCCCGGCAAGGATCTTGCCGGGGGTCTGGTGGCCTTCCTCGGCAAGGGTCTTGCCGAGGATCGTCGTCTTCTAATTCTCATCTGATCTTGAGTGTTCCTTGTCTTCACAAAGATCTGCATGCTACCAGAGGGGTGCCTCCCGAGCCCTGGCCAACATGGTTGATGGTGTTGGGGAAGTGGGCTCAAGGGTGGCTCGCTCTATTGGTGTTTGGGCGTGCTGCCCCGGCAATAGTCTTGCCGGGGCTGCTGAGGCCGTCCCCGGCAAGGGTCTTGCCGGGGGAAACTCCTCCGTCCGTCTACTTCTTTGTGTCCTTGGTCTTGGCGTTGCTCTGGCTGTCTTGGGCTTTGGTTTTATCTTGGTTCACCTCCCCTGTTCTGCTTGGTGTGGCCGTAGGCGCGGCTCCGTCTGCCCGTGAACAGGTAAAGGGGTACAAAGGTGCGCCCCTTCTTTTGTACATCGACAGGAGCCCCCGGGCCTGGGCCACGCATAAGCGCGACACGTTGTTGGGCCAGGCCCAAAACGGTGCGCGGGCAGGCGGCGCGGTTTTTACCGCGGTTAAACTTTCCGCGCGCTGCGCTTCCCACGACCCGCGTTGAATGCATGACGTGGAGGGGTGCGTGTGACTTGGGCAGCATGCGTGGGGCAATTCCCGCACGCATGGGTCACATCGCAGTAAATGGGCAGTGCGACCCGCGGCTTCCCCATAAAAAGGGATAATCGCGAGCGCACTGTTCCTTTACCCTCCGTGCAATCCCAATCTCGGAAGCCTCCGCTCGTCTTCCTCTTCTTCCCTAAGCTTCGCCCTTGCTCGCCGCCGTTGCGTTCCTGCCGCCATCTGCTTTGCCCTTCTCCCCCAGCCACCATGGCGCCGAAATCCGCCAACGGCAAGGGTGTGGCTAAGGACGCCGGAGCGGCGGAGCCGCCGGAGATGCATTGGCGGTGCAGCGGATGCAGTCCGCCTTCTTCCCCTCGACATTTGACGTGCTCGAGCTTCGGGAAGCCTTCAAGCCCCTTTGGGGGGTGAAGACGGGGGGAGAGAAATTGGGTCATCCAGCCACGCGCGTCATCCCCGGCAACTGCGCCGAGGCTGCCCCAAATCGGTATCACTTCTTTGTTGACTATTTTCCTGCGGGCTTTGTCCTCCCTTCTCCGATTTCTTCAGCGACATCATGCACACCTTTGGCTTCCGCCTCTTGGATTTTACCCAGAATGCGGTGGCGTGCATGGCCCTTTTCGCGCACCTCTACGAGGGTTTCGCTGGGGTGCACCCCAACACGATGCTCTTCCGCCATTACTTCTTCCCTCGGATCCATACGGGAGGCGCTATTTCTGGTTGCATCACCAGGATCCCAAGGTCCAAGGGTGCATACCCGGATGGCGCCATGAAGGAGAGGTGGGAAGAATGGTGGGGCCGGTGGTGCTGGATCGAAGAGAAGGACCCGCCGACGTTCTGCGAACTTCACCGGGCGCCGCCGGTCCGCAGAAGCGATTGGAGCGACGTCGACACCGACGACGAGAAGCTCACGGTTGCCACAACCAGGATCCTTCGGCTCACCGAGGCCGGGCTCACCCTTGAGATGATCGGGGCGGACTTCATCCGCCGCCGGATCGCTCCACTGCACAACAAGGGGAGGCTAACCTGGCTCTTCACGAACCCCGCCGACATCATGCGGCTTTGCCCCGGCCTCGACTACAACTTCACAGTGATGGGGCATGCCCATTTCTGCCAGCGGCTCTTCCAGCTCGACGTGGGCCGCGACGGCGAGGTCGAGCGGACCGGCAAGGTCACGAGGGCAGCTGCGAAGGCCGGCAAGGTCTTCAAGGGGCCCTTGTTCAAGCTGCCGGCGGGAGTGGTCCCTCTATGCAATAATTCGCGCCGGACCGAGATCATCGCCATGATGCCGGACTGCAACGCGCATGGCCCTGACCCGAGCTAGAAACAGCCGGTGGATGTCGAGGTGCAGCGGTTCTTTGACGCTCTGCACGAGGGGTACATCAACGCCGACGCTGAGCGGCTACTCGTCCAGGACACCACCCAGGCGGAACTGGACTACATCGCCACCAGGGCGAGGGAGGCGCAGCTTGCCGAGGAGGCCGGCAGCGCTGGTGGTGTGGAGGACAAGGTCGTGACGACAGCGGAGGAGGAGGAGCTCGCCTGATGGGCGGTGGCCGCCGGGGAAGCCAGCAGCGCCGGTACCGAGGCTCCTCTGGTTGAGGAAGCGGCCGATGAGTCACCGGAGGAGGAGGCCGGGGCTGTTGACCCTCCGGCCACGGGGAGAGGGCGAGTCCTGCGGCGGGCCACTTCTGGCGAGCCGGTGCGGCCCGTCAGGGCCGCGCGGCGGCCAAAGTCCCCGGAGGAGTCCGCACGTCAGACGAGGGCCGCGGCGGCGAAGAAGGTGGTGAAGGCTGCGGCAGCAAGGAAGAAGGCATCTGCTTCTTCTTCGCCCAAGCGCACGCAGACTCCGCCCTCCTCCCCTCCTTCGGTAGATGCCGATGCGGGGGTCACTTTCGACTACGGATCCCTCAGTCCGAGGAGGAAGAGGAAAACAGCAGAGGAGGAGGATGACGACGAGTAAGTATCTGGCTCCTTCCCGTTATCTCTGCCTCCTCAATCTGTGTCGCTTGTCTTGACTTCTTTTCATCTTGGCAGGGACGCGGAGACGCTGGCCCAAAGGGTGAAGTCGGCGAAGACCTCGGCGGGCGGCCAGCCCCCGGCTGGTACTTCAATGGTGCCACTGGTGGTGCTGAGTAGCCCGGACAGCAGCCCCCGGTCCAGCCCCCAGCGTAAGCTCACTAGCCTCCCCTTGTCGACATGTGTCAGGGGTACGATACTTTGGTGTTGAGCTTGCCGGGTATGCAGGAGGAGAGCGGCAGCAGGAGGAGCCACAGAGGGCTACTCCCAACACGCCGCCCCCATCGACCACGCCACCCCGAGGTGCGTCCCCGGTAAGGGTGCCAAGCACCGAGCCCACACACACGGAGGAGGAGGAGGAGAACTTGGGCGCTAGCGGCTTTGCCTCGATGCCAAATGTTGGCGGGGAAGGGACTTCTTTTTCCCAGCCTGGCGCTAGCGCTGGTAAGTCGCTTGCCTTTCGTCCCTGTACTTTGAGTGCGTTCTCGGGGCCCTGGAGCAGCTTCACGCCAACCGGGCGGCTTCGCTGGCCGACGAGGCCCGGAGGCTTTGCCAGGGTGCCATGACCAAGGTTCTCACCAGGGTGGCACACTGGTACCCCGACCTCGATTTCAATGCCGCGCTGGAGAGCCTGCCGGAGGATACTGACCTCGCGCCGCTCAGGGAGCGCCTCAAGCCCATCATCAGCCGTGTCGGCGGAATTCTGAGGGTGGAGGGCCAGTGCCGGGATTAGGCACCCCATTTTTATCATCGCTGCAGGTTCATGTCCAAGACAGTTTCTATCTTTAGTTAGAACTGCAGCAACAATTTGATGTAATATAACTCTACAATACTCTTGACATTATGCATGTTATTTTCCCGTTTGATTTTTCCTTGTATGTCCACCCTACGTAACTGGGTAGTCTCGCCGGCGCGTAAACCCAGGGCGGCGTCTTGGGGACGGATCCCCATTGGCCTGCCGGGTGTGTTTGCTGCCGGGCGAACCACCTTACCGCCCATAGCGCGGCTGCCCGAACTGTCGAGCTTGACTCGAGTCAGAGTCGGGAGCATTGCCAAGTGCGGAAGGCTACCCCGCCACTCTCGACGCGGCCGCTTTGAGCTGTTGAGCGGACTCGAAACAGAACAAGGGCGTTGCCAATCGCGGGAGGGCCCCTTCGCGTGCAGGTTTTCCATACATAGGCAAGATCTCCGAGGACGAAAACCTTATGTATAAAAGGAAATAACTCAAGGCTCTGAACGACTTAGCTTTTCTGTCGCCGCGCTGGCATCCTTCGCGTTCGCAGACGGCACTCTTTTCTCCTGGCCGTCTCCTTCTTGGGAGCCATGGCGATGAAGAAACGCTAGGCTAGCTACTAGACCAGATTCTCACAATTGCGCCCCCCTACCTGGCACGCCAAAGATGTCGGAGTGGAATGACACCTATGGGATCACAAGAATCCCTACTACGGTTGCCGGAGTAGGATTAGTGATCAGCACAAGGATCATTTACCCAGGTTCGGGCCACGAGGATGCGTAAAACCCTAGTCCTGCTTTGGTGGGTGTATTTCAGAGAGTTCTTGAGCTCTCGAACTAGCTATGGTGGGGTGTGTGGTTCCAAAGAGCCGAATCCTTCTCCAGTATGCCGTGGGCCTCCTTTTATAGTTGAAAGGGGCTGCCACAGTGGCATACAGGAGGTGGAAAGGCGTACAGTATTGCGAGCTTATCGCTCATATTACAGGACAAGATGCATTTAATGCGCCGCTGAGGTGTCCCCTAGCTTTATCGGGGACGGGGGCGAGGCTCGTCCCGTCCGTCGCCGCTCCTCCTCGCTTTGACACGTGCCCTGGCCAGCGATGTGTGTGGCGCCACGTAGACAGGCAGGCAGCTGAGGTGGCGCGATGGTGGAGCCTCCACGAAGATCTACATGCCGCCACGCATGCGCTTGATGAGTTGGCCTGGGAGCTGCATGTTGCCACGCAGGTGCCTGCTAAGCTGGTTGGGCTGGCAGCTGCTTGTGAACAGCGGCGGAGACTTGGTTGGTGCGGGCCTGGCAGTGGACCTGCTGGCGTCCTCGGTGAGGGCCTTGCCGGGTGGCCCGGCAAGGGTCTTGCCGTGGCGCACTGTCATCCCCGGCAAGGATCTTGCCGGGGGTCTGGTGCCCTTCCTCGGCAAGGATCTTGCCGAGGATCGTCGTCTTCTAATTCTCCTCTGATCTTGAGTGTTCCTTGTCTTCACAAAGATCTGTATGCCACCACAGAGGTGCCTCCCGAGCCCTGGCCCAACGTGGTTGATGGTGTTGGGGATGTGGGCTCAAGGGTGGCTCGCTCTGTTGGTGTTTGGGCGCACTGCCCCGGCAAGGGTCTTGCCGGGGCTGCTGAGGCCATCCCCGGCAAGGGTCTTTCCGGGGGAAACGGCTCCGCCCCTCTGCTTCTTTGCGTCCTTGGTCTTGGCGTTGCTCTGGCTGTCTTGGGCTTTGGTTTTACCTTGGTTCACCTCCCCTGTTCTGCTTGGTGTGTCCGTAGGCGCGGCTCCGGCTGCCCGTGCACAGGTAAAGGGGTACAAAGGTGCGCCCCTTCTTTTGTACACCGACACGGGGGTCTTGTGGCCTTCCTCGGCAAGGATCTCGCCGAGGGTCGCTGTCTTCTGGTCCTCATCTTATCTTGTGTGTTTATGATCTTGAAAAAGATTTGCATGGCACCACGGAGGTGCCTCCCGAGCCCTGGTCCCAACGTAGTTGGTTGGGTTGGAACCTGTGGGCTGAAGGGCAGCTCACTTCGTTGGTGTGGGCGAGCTGCCCTGGCAAGGATCTTGCCGGGGCCGCTGAGGCTGCCCCGGCAAGACCCTGCTCTGTCCCACTGCTTCTTTGTGTTCTTGGTCTTGGCCTTGCCTCGACCATCTTGTGCTTTGGCTTCTCTCCGGCTCCCTTCCTCTGCCCTACTTAGTTTGTCCGTGGCGCGCAGCTCCGACTTCCCGTGCACAAGTAAAGGGGTACAAAGGTGTGCCCCTACTTTTGTACACCAACAAGAGCCCCCGGGCCTGGGCCACACATAAGCACGACACGTCGTTGGGCCAGGCCCAGAACGGTGCGCGGGCCGGCGGGCGGATTTTCACCGCAGTAACTCTTCGTCCGATGCGCTCCCCTACGACCCACGTTGGACGTGCGACGTGGGGGGCCGTGCGTGACATGGGTGGCATGCGTGGGGTGGTTCCCGCACGCATGCGTCACATCGCAGTTAATGGGAAAGGAGGTGGCCCACGCCTTCCCCGTAAAAAGGAATAACCGCGGGCACACTGCTCACTTTACACCCCTCCCTGCGTCTTCTCCAATCTCAGAGCCGCCGCCCCCTTTCTTCCTCCTTTTTGGGTTCTTGCCTTCGCTCACCGTTGCTACGCCTCTGCCATCCTCTGTCTCATGTTGCCCCCAGCCGTCATGGCGCCCAAATCCACCAAAGGCAAGGGAGTAGCCACGGACGCCGGAGCGACGGAGCCGCCGGAGAGTGCGCTGGCGGCTCGGCGGACGCAGCTCGCCTACTTTCCCTCGACGGTCGACGCGATCGAACTGCGGGATTACTTCAAGCCCCTATGGGGGGTGAAGATGGGGGGAGAGACGACGTGGCATCCAGCCACGCGCGTCATCCCCGCCAACTGCACCGAGGCCGCCCCAAATCGGTACCCTTTCTTTGTCGACTACTTCTCCTGCGGCCTCTGTCCCCCTTTCTCCGATTTCTTTAGCAACGTCATGCACACCTACGGCTTCCATCTTTTGGATTTTACTCCAAATGTCGTGGCGTGCATGGCTCTTTTCGCGCACCTCTGCGAGGGCTTCGCCGGGGTGCATCCCAACACGGCGCTCTTCCGCCACTACTTCTCCCCTCGGATCCAACCGGGGGGCGCCATTTCCGGTTGCGTCACCTGGATCCCAAGGTCCAAGGGGGCGTACCCGAAGGGCGCCATGAAGGAGAGATGGGAAGAATGGTGGGGCCGGTGGTGCTGGATTGAGGAGAAGGACCCGCCGGACTTTTGCCGGGTCCCCAAGGCGCCGTCGGTCCGTAGAAGCGATTGGAGTGATGTCGATGCTGACGACGCGAAGCTTACGGTCGCCACCACCAGGATTCTCCGCCTCACTGAGGCCGGGCTCACCCTCGAGATGATCGGGGCGGATTTCATCTGCCGCTGAATCGCTTTGCTGCATAACAAGGGGAGGTCGGCCTGGCTCTTTACGAATGCCGCTGATATCATGAGGCTCCGCCCCGACCTCGACCACAACCTCACGGTGATGAGGCACGCCCATCTTTGCCAGCGGCTCTTCCAGCTTGACGTGAACCACGATGGCAAGGTCGAGCGGACCGGCAAGGCCGCGAGGGCCACCACGAAGGCCGGCAATGTTGCCAAGGGGCTCCTGTTCAGGTTGCCGGCAGGAGTGGTCCTGCTGAGCAACAACTCTCGCCGGACCGACATCATTGCCATGATGCCGTACTTCAACGCCCATGGCCTTGACCCGAACTGGGCCGAGCTGGAGGACATCCAAGTGCAGGAGTTCTTCGACACCTTACACGAGGGGTATGTCACCGCGGAGCCCGGCTTGTCCAGGACACCTCGCAGGTGGAGCTGGACTACATCGCCGCTAGGGCGGCGGAGGCGAAGCTCGCCGAGGAGGCCGGCAGCGCCGGCGGCGTGGAGGACAAGGCCACGGCGGAAGCGGAGGAGAAGGAGCTCGCCCAGTGGGCGGAGGCCGCCGGGGAGGCCAGCAGCGCCGGCACCGGGGTTCCTCTCGTCAAAGGCGTGGTCCGTGAGTCGGAGGAGGAGGAGGCCGAGGAGGAGGAGGCCGTGGCCGTCGACCCTCCAGCCACGGGGAGAGGACGGGTTTTGCGGCGGGCCACCTCAAGCGAGCCGGTCCGGCCCGGCAGGGCCGCACAGCTGCGGCAGGCCCAGGGGATGTCTGCACGCCAGACGAGGGTTGCGGCGGCGAAGAAAGTGGTGACGGTTGCGGTGGCGAAGGAGAAGGCATCCGCTTCTTCCTCGGCGAAGCGCGTTCAGACGCCACCTCCTTCCCCTCCTCTGGCAGACGTAGACGCGGGGGTCACCTTTGACTTCGGGTCCATCAGCCCGAGGAGGAAGAGGAAAGCAGCAGAGGAGGAGGTGGATGACGAGTAAGTGTCTTGCTCTTTTCTGTCACCTCCGTCCCCTCAATCTGTACCGCTTGTCTTGACTTGTTTTCATCTTCGCAGGGATGCAGAGACGCAGGCCCAGAGGGTGAAGAGGGCCAAAGCCTCGGCGGGCGATCAGCCCCCGGCGGGTACTTGGAGGGCACCACTGGCGGTGCTGAGCAGCCCGGACAGCAGCCCCCGGCACAGCCCCCTGCGTAAGTTCATCACTCACCCCTCGTCAACATGTGTTGGGGGGCACGATCTCCTGGTGCTGACCTTGCCGTAGTCACAGGAGGAGGACAGCAGCAGGAGGAGCCACAAAGGGCTACCCCTAACATGCTGCCCCCATCGACCACGCCGCCCCGAGGGGTGTCCCCGACAAGGGCGCCAAGCACCGAGCCCATGCACATGGAGGAGGGGGACGAGAACTCGGGTGCCGGTGGCTTTGCCTCGGCGCCAAATGTTGGCGGGGAGGGGACCTCTGCTCCCCAGCCCGGCATTGCTAAGCCGCTCGCCTTTCGTCCCTGTTCTCTTTCTTTTCTTGCTAATTCTTGGTCTTGGCTTCGTCTCATTCCCCTCTTGGTGTCCAGATCGTCCATCGGCGGACTAGGAGGACATAGGCGCCATCATCGAGGATGTCGCCAAGGACGCCACGTGTGACACCCAAGTTTTTATTTGGATTTTTCAAAAGATTTTATTTGACTTGAAGGGAGTGATTTAAAAAATTTCTTCAAGAGAACTCTCACTCTCAAATATTTTTTCTTTATGGCAAAAAATTTATTTGAATTCACCCAAGATATGCCTTTGACCTGGGGAGTTCTTGCTCTTCATTTGGGCTCAAGACAAAATGTTTTTCATTTGAGAGAATAACTTTTGAAAACCTTTTCTTGAATTTGCACTATGGCTTTTGGAAAGTCCTTTGCCACTTTCAACTATTCCTTCTTGCCATGGCATTAGTGAAAATCCTCTCTCCTAACCCTTCCCTCACCTTTGGATCATGATTTGCATCAAATCCAGCAAGTTGAACATCCTCATGTGATCATTTCCATTAAAATTCTATTCAAATAAATTTCTGTCTTCTCTTATAGCACTTGGAGATTTACAAAGGAACTCCTTTTTCTGTTTTGATTTTTTCCACCAAACCTTTTTCCCCTCCTAGTCCTTTGAACCCTCAACCTGGAACCATGAAGATCCACTGGTCTCCAGTTCAAAAATTTCAAACTACATCAGCTGCAAGTTTGGACCAGATTTGCCAAATTTGGTGAAATTCATTCAAAACTTTCTCCAAAAATTCCAAGTAAATTCATGCAGACCCTGGGTGCTTTGAGTGATCATCTCACCAAGTTACAGCTTCAGAAAAATTTATCTCTTTACCAAAACCTACTGTCGAACACCTGCAATGCTTGGTCACTGTCAATGTTCAGTTAAGTTCAGACAACACTGCAGTGGCTGCTATCGTTTTCTTCAGAAACGGGCGTCGATCTCGCCAGTACCCTCGCGTCGCCTTGCTCCTCGTCCTCGCCCACTTGTTCCTGCACCGCACGAGTGCCTGGCATCTTGCGGGCGTCGGCGACGAGCAGCAGAAGGTGCGCCGCCCCGTGACCGACGCCGGCGGCGGCTTTGCGGACGCCAGCGGGAGACACGGCGCCGACGACTCCACCCATCGCCGCCCAAACCACCAGAGGCCGCCGCGTGGCCGTCCACTCCCCCGAACGCGCTGCCGCTCTCGTCGTGAACCGCAGGGCGCGGAGCGCGCTCTCTGCCGCCATTGAGCCCGTGCGGTCACCTCACCGTGGGCAGACGCCATTACGCCAAGACCAACCCCGTTCAGCTGCAAATCGAGTCCAGTAACATCCACTGATGCTGCTCGACCGCTCAAACCCCCTGCCAACCCACTGCTCCGCCGTAATCGCTCGCCGGAGATTCTCCGTTCACGGCCACCCCGTCGATCTGCCTATAAATAGGGGCCCCGAGCTTCAACTCGAGCACCCACCAGCCCTACACTTCCCCTAGAGCACGCCCAGCCACTGGAAGAGCCGCGAGGGGGTCTCCTTCCTCGACTCCGGCCGCCGCGATCCGCCACGGGATCCAGCCCAATTCGCCCCCGTGTGTGCTCCGCAGCCCCCATTCTCTTGCCAGTAGCTTCTCCTTGCATCACCCGTTCTGACCCGCGCCTCAATTCGTACTTTGCAGCCCTCCACCGGAGTTCCCCAACCTCACCCGAACCGCCGTCCGCCGGAGATAGTGTCGCCGTCGACGTGGTGCTCCCCGTTGGACGAGTCCACCACCCACCGACGCGGAAGAAGACACTGAAGCTCTTGGTACCCTCCGTTTCTCCTAACTCGCCGTGGTTCGACGCCGGCGTCCACCGCCGTCTTCGGGCGCCGGCGAGCTTTCAAACCTGACATGCGGGCCCCGCGTGTCAGCCTCTGTTTTATTTCCCCGAACCGTTTTCTGTTGGCGCCTTCGGGCAAAATACGTTTTCTCCTTGCGCTTGCGCATTCCCAGCCGAAGCGTTTTCTGTTTTCTCAGTTAAAACCCTGGAACTTTTCTGTTTCATTACAGAAAGGTCCCTGGACAGAAACCTTTATAACTTTTTAATGAATAGGTATTTTTGAGTGATTCTTTTTCTGTCAATCTCCAAATTTTGTCTAGTTTTTTATGGGATTTATTTGAAAAATATTTGGCAAAGTTTCTGTGTGTGTGTTGGTTTTCACGTTAGTACCCCGTTTCGTGATTGCCGTAGGTTCCGGGAGAGGGGACGGAGCCGCGAACTTCGCCGAGCTAGACTCCGACTTCTCCGAACCAGGCAAGCATGTTTGAACATTTGATATGGCAGATGTTTTGCATGTTCATGTGAAAGTTTGTGCGTGGCATGTGAGTGTCGATAAATACCTCGTTGCTGGTAAGGCAACGACCCGGTTGTTCCGAAGTTGCCATGACCTCTGATGAGAGGTGGCCTAATCATGTAGTGACATGAAGGGCAGCAAGGTGGTACTGTTGTAGCATGCCAGCCTTGCGTCATCCGACTCTTTTCGACGTTAACGTGGTTGGAGCCACGTTATCGATCTTTTCCCGCATGTTCCAAAGTTGCGATGACCTCTGATGAGAGGTGGCCTAATCATGTGGTGACATGAAGGGCAGCAAGGTGGTACTGTTGTAGCATGCCAGCCTTGTGTCATCCGACTTTTCCGACGTTAACATGGTTGGAGCCGTGTTATCGTCCCTTCCCCTTTCCGTGCTACCACATGTCTCATTGCCAGGATACGGTTTAGTAAGTTGGTAACCTCTTTCCGTGTACACACCAAACAGAGAGGCCGGGATGATGGTACCTTGGCCCAGGATTAAAGCCAGTCATTCGGTCAGGGGGCATGGGTGTTTCCGGTTGGGACCGAGAGGGGGGCACCCCCTTATAGCGCGCGTATAGAAATTTGATCGCATGCTACGCGAGGTTGTAGCCTCCCCGACTCAAGGTTTTTCTTGAATGTTGCCGAGGGTGATCCCTGGCTTCGGATGGTTAAATTGGGTGTGTACTGGTTAGACGTGTTCCTTCCAGAACACCGTAGACGGAACTAGTCCCCGTGACTACTGAAATCCGTTGGCTGTGGTTAAGTACAAACTCTGCAGACTCAATTCTTCCCAAATCATCGTATCCATGATCAGTAATGTAGACTTTACATCCAAATCTATCCGTGTGAAAATCTTGCCCCCGGTGAACAAGCTCAAGCGGTAAAATCTCAGATTTATTGTTATTCCAGTTGATGGACTAACTTTATTTTGTGTCTCATGCTTGTGATAATTTATGTCTCCGAGCTATTGTATTAATGAGTTGTGATATAAGCCCTTTATGTGACGTCGCGCAGACGTCCGACTGTGGCGTGTACTCGTTTCTCACTTTCGATATAAGCCCTTTATGTGATGTCGCTCAGACGTCCGACTGCGGCATGCACTGTCTTTACTTTCTGTTATAAGCCCTTTATGTGGTGTCGCCCCGACGCCCGACTGTGGCATTATCATTCTGCATTTTCCGCTCGAGGAGTCTTTCAGACACTCGTTTGGCACCTGTATTTTTATTCCGCATTTTCCTCTCGAGGAGTCTTTCAGACACTCGTTTGGCACCTGTATTATTATTCCGCATTTTCCTCTCGAGGAGTCTTTCAGACACTCGTTTGGCACCAGTATTACTATTCTGCAGTTTCCGCTCGAGGCGTCATTCAGACCCTCGCTTGGCACCCAGTATTTATTATCTCGGTGTCTGATCGCACTGGTTAACTTATTCATGTGCTTCATGTTTGCATTTGTTATACCTTATGTCCGAACTGTCTTGCGAGTACTTTCATAGTACTCACCTGGCTTGTTGATTTGGCCAGATGTTGACGAAGGCGATCTCTTGGATGAAGAGTTTGATAGCGCGTCCGACGCCTAGAGGAGTCCCAGTCAGTCCTGCGCGTTCCCGGATATTGGTCACTTGTATCGTTTACGCTTCTGCCACCCGCAATAAGTCTTCTCGAGCCTCACTCCGACGCTCGATGAGTTGTAGTTTTCTGGAATCATTTCCACCACCGTTATTATCGTGAGTTAGAAGTTTGCCACCCTATCCGCCGCGTTGTTTTATCGGCGTGTATGTAATGAATTGTTGGGCAGTCTATGCTCAACTTTGTATTATATTTAGTACTCCTGGTACTTTTTCTTCTGTGACCAATGTATTGTCTATCAGTGAGAAGGAATTCTTCCTCACTGGTCCGTAACATGGATTGGTTTCTCAATAATTATTTTATTGAAAACCGGTCGTGACAAGCTTGGTATCAGAGCCAGGCTGACTGTAGGAAGCCACTAGGTGCGATCGCTAATCGGTTATTAGCGTCTTTAGTGCTTCTTCAGCATTTTGCAATTGTAGCTATTTTCTGTTGGTCATCATAAAATTTATGACATGACTACTCAGAATTTTTGCCTACTTTTGTAGATGGCTGGCAGCAGCTGTGAGAATCGAGTGTTCACCAACGTGCCCGAGGGGTTTGTCAAGCTCCTCGTCTCCATCACCAAGCTCGCGATCGGGCCAGCAGCTCGCCCGGAGTTCACACTCTATCAGCACAAGCTCAGTGACAACGTGTCTATGCACCAGGCTGTGGTGCAATTCAGGGGAGGACGATCTGCTGCTCGCCATTTCCGTTTTACGGGAAGGGCCATGCCTACGGGGAGGCATGCCATGCAGATGGCTGCCCGTGAGGCGATAGCTCGCCTTCGGGACATCCTTCCTACGATGAAGACTCGTCGCTACCGCTACCTCCCATGCCATGTGCCTTACACCAGCCACTATGCGTTCGCCTGCCATCGGGGAGAGCGAGATGAAGCCATCGAGATGGTTGTAGAGTATCTCAAGGCTCTGGAGGAGTCTTTCGACAACCTCGTAGATGATCTTGTGGCTGCCCGCATGGACTTAGTCCGGGGCGGTCCTGCCAGCAGGAAGGAGCTTCTCCACATGGCGCCGCCTCTGACATTCGTCTCGTCTTCAGCCTCGTATGCACCGGCCGTTTTGGCCACTGCTCGCCGTCTGCCTACCACTGAGGAGTTCGACCGAGTCATCGCTCCTACTCCAGTCAGAGCCGCACCGCCTGCCGCACGCGCTCTACCACGAGTCGCCCCCGCACCATCACCGCAGCGCAGCGTCGCACGCCAGGAGCCAGCTAGAGAGGAGGAGGTTGATTCTCCTGGACCGCTGAGCCTTGCCCTCGGCAAGGGGAAGGAGATCTTCACCATCTCCGACTGAGAGCACCGAGTAGCCGCGTGTTATGCCTGCTTGTATGATGTGTTGTTTTTATCTGTACGCTAGTTTGTATTGGTGTGTTTGCTGCCTTCCGGAGTAGTACGCTAGTTTTTAATAACATGTCAGGATTGTGTACGCGCATCCTGAGTGCTGTATCGTGTGTTTGCTTTTTCCATGGAAGTTTTATGTTAAGCACTTCTCCTCCATGAAAAATTATTTGTGTTTCTTTGAAAACCTTGAAGCCTTTTTGATTATTTCCTTTGCAAGGGTTTTCCTGCGCTACGCAGTTTTTTTCTCATGGGTTTTGCAAATGATACCCGAGACTGGAAAAATGTCTCGCCCTTGGACTCGCTCTATGCCCAATCAGCCAGAAGAGGTTTACGGAACACAGACGAGCAACAATTTCACTCAGGGTCAGTCCAGCCAACAGGACAGCGAAGCGGCACTATCTCAAGTATGCCGTCTCTTCGAGCAAAGCCAGCAACAGCACCAGGAGATGATGAACCATGTCATCAATATGGGAAACCACCGTGAACCCTATCAACCACATTCCAAGTTATCTGAGTTACAGAAGACTCGCCCCTCAACTTTTGCTCACACCGACAGGCCACTGGAAGCCGATGACTGGGTTCGCGAGATTGAAAGGAAACTGATTATCGCTCAATGCTCAGATCATGAGAAGGTGCTTTATGCGCCACACTACCTTACTGGAGCAGCCGCAGCATGGTGGGAAAACTTCCTACACATGCATCCCAGGGAACACAACATCACCTGGGAAGAATTCAAGGAAGGCTTCCGTGGGGCACACATTCCCAGGAGCATCCTAAAGATCAAGAAGAGAGAGTTTGATGACCTGAAGCAAAGAGGCATGACCGTCACAGAATACAACGGCCAGTTTACCCAACTGTCTCGTTATGCCTACGACGAGCAAATGACAGAAAACAAGAATATGGAAAAATTCCTGGACGGCCTGGCACCAGCATTAAGATGCCAACTGATTGTACACACCTTTCCGGATTTTAAGACGCTGGTGGACAAGGCCATCACCCTGGAGAATGAGCGCCGTAGTCTGGAAGATATCCGCAAGCGGAAGAGGGACAAGACGACTCTTGCCCGCAGCAACCGAGGCAAGACTGAGGTCCCAATGACAGACACGAGGAGATCCACAACTACTGAGCCAAGACCCGTCGGACAATTTCATGCCAGAGACAAGGAGTTCACATACCGTCCAGGGGTCACCTGCTATGCTTGTGGTCAACAAGGGCATTATGCTAAACAGTGCCCGAGGCCAAGAGACTCGGCACCCAAGCCGAACAATGATGGAAACAATCCAGCCCCCAAGCGCAACAACTTCTATCCCAGCAACAACCACAGGAAGGGTCACTTGAACCATGTGACCAGGGAAGAAGCGCAGAATGCCCCAGACATCGTGCTCGGTACGTTCCCTGTCAACACAGTACCTGCCACGGTTTTGTTTGATTCTGGAGCTTCCCATTCGTTCGTTTCGAAGAGTTTTGTTTCGCAACATGGTTTTCCGATACCCCCCTTGGAAAAATCTATGATCATCAAGTCCCCCGGAAATAAGCAAATTGCTCAGGGTTACTGCCAAGGAGTGGTCATTGAGTTCGAAGGACTACCATTCCACGCGAATCTCATCGTGTTGGAAAGTAAAGGACTGGATGTCATTTTAGGAATGGACTCGTTGACCACCAACAAAGGATTCATCGACTGTTTCAATCGGACAGTGATTCTCACTCACCATCACAGCAAGACTATAAGAGTTTCCGCTCAAGAAAGGCCACGATCACAGAAACCAAAACTGAACAAGATGGACATCGCAGAATTAAGAAAAGTGCCAGTGGTATGCGAGTTCCCTGATGTGTTCCCGAAAGAACTACCAGGCATGCCACCAGACCGAGAGATCGAATTCAGCATCGAACTAGCACCTGGCACCGCTCCCATTTATAAGAAGCCATATAGAATGGCACCCTCAGAATTGGTGGAGTTAAAGAAGCAGATAAAAGAATTATTGGACAAAGGATTTATTCGAGCCAGCTCCTCACCTTGGGGTTCGCCTGTGTTGTTCGCCAAAAAAAAGGATGGGACTTTAAGGCTGTGCATAGACTATCGAGCCCTCAATATGGTCACCATCAAAAACAAATATCCGATGCCCTTAGTCGAAACCCCAGCCCGGACAGTGACGGTCAGCAAAACTTGAGGCCTGAGTTTCAGCGAGAGTTCACTCGGCTCAACATGATGTTAGTCTCTGAGGGCACCATATCAAACCTGGAGATACAACCCACCCTAGTGGAACAAATCAAGAAGGCTCAACAGGGACTTCCCAGTATCGAAGGCATAAAGAAGAAAATGAACCGTAGTAAGACTTCAGAATTCGTCACGGACAGTGAAGGACCATTATGGTACCGGGACAGGCTTTGCGTACCTAACATTGAGGAACTCAAGCAACAGATCTTGACGGAAAGCCACACCGCTCCATACTCGATACATCCTGGAGGAACCAAAATGTACAAGGACATTGAGGAAAGATTTTGGTGGCACGGTATGAAAAGAGATATAGCCACATTCATTGCTTGTTGCGATTCATGTCAGCGCATCAAGGCCGAGCACCAAAAGCCAGCAGGGCTACTCCAGCCTAATAGGATACCGGAGTGGAAATGGGATGAAATCGGAATGGACTTCATTGTTGGATTACCCCGATCACAGCGTGGGAATGACGCCATCTGGGTCATCACAGACCGACTAACCAAGGTTGCTCACTTCATTCCCGTGAAGACTACCTACTCCACACAAAGACTGGCAAAACTCTATCTCTCCCGTATAGTTTGCTTGCACGGAGTCCCAAAGACTATAATATCAGACCGAGGCACCCAATTCGTCTCCAAATTTTGGGATCACCTACAACAAGCTCTGGGCACGCAACTAGCTTTCAGTACAGCATACCACCCTCAGACAGATGGACAAACAGAACGTGTAAACCAAATCCTAGAGGATATGCTAAGAGCCTGTGTGCTCACCTATGGATCCAGTTGGGAAGAGAGTTTGTCGTATGCCGAATTTGCGTACAACAACAGTTACCAAACCAGTTTGCAAATGGCACCCTTTGAAGCATTGTACGGACGGAGGTGTCGTACCCCATTGAATTGGTCAGAAACAGGTGACAGCCGTATCTTCGGCCCAGATATGCTTAAGGAGGCCGAGGAAAAAGTTAAACAAATCAGGGACAGACTCAAGACAGCACAGAGCCGACAAAAGAGCTACTATGATCAGAAGCATCGTGAGGTCAGCTTTGAACCTGGTGATTCCGTATACCTCCGAGTATCTCCTATGAGGGGTCTGCAACGGTTCAAAATTAAGGGGAAGCTAGCCCCAAGGTTTATTGGACCATTTTGTGTAAAGGCACGAAGAGGCACAGTAGCCTACCAACTAGACCTCCCCAAGGAGCTGTCAGACGTCCATGACGTATTCCACGTCTTGCAGTTGAGGAAATGTGTGAGTAACCCGGAGAAACATGTACCTCATGAGGACATTGATATGCAACCAGATCTCACCTACAGAGAAAGGCCAGTAAAGATTTTAGAAGAGTCTGAACGGAGGACCCGTCAGAAAACGACAAAGTTTTTCAAGGTCCAGTGGAGCAACCACACCGAGGATGAAGCCACATGGGAAAGGGAAGATTTCCTCCGAGCAGAGTATCCATATCTATTTGAGGATCAGCAGAAATCTCGAGGACGAGATTTTTCCTAAGGGGGTAGGTGTTGTGACACCCATGTTTTTATTTGGATTTTTCAAAAGATTTTATTTGACTTGAAGGGAGTGATTTAAAAATTATCTTCAAGAGAACTCTCACTCTCAAATATTTTTTCTTTATGGCAAAATTTTATTTGAATTCACCCAAGATCTGCCTTTGACCTGGGGAGTTCTTGCTCTTCATTTGGGCTCAAGACAAAATGTTTTTCATTTGAGAGAATAACTTTTGAAAACCTTTTCTTGAATTTGCACTATGGCTTTTGGAAAGTCCTTTGCCACTTTCAACTATTCCTTCTTGCCATGGCATTAGTGCAAATCCTCTCTCCTAACCCTTCCCTCACCTTTGGATCATGATTTGCATCAAATCCAGCAAGTTGAACCTCCTCATGTGATCATTTCCATTCAAATTCTATTCAAATAAATTTTTGTCTTCTCTTATAGCACTTGGAGATTTACAAAGGAACTCCTTTTTCTGTTTTGATTTTTGCCACCAAACCTTTTTACCCTCCTAGTCCTTTGAACCCTCAACCTGGAACCATGAAGATCCACTGGTCTCCAGGTCAAAAATTTCAAACTACATCAGCTGCAAGTTTGGACCAGATTTGCCAAATTTGGTGAAATTCATTCAAAACTTTCTCCAAAAATTCCAAGTAAATTCATGCAGCCCCTGGGTGCTTTGAGTGATCATCTCACCAAGTTACCACTCCAGAAAAATTTATCTCTTTACCAAAACCTACTGTCGAACACCTGCAATGCTTGGTCACTGTCAAGTTTCAGTTAAGTTCAGACAACACTGCAGTGGCTGCTGTCGTTTTCTTCAGAAACGGGCGTCGATCTCGCCAGTACCCTCGCGTCGCCTTGCTCCTCGTCCTCGCCCACTTGTTCCTGCACCGCACGAGTGCCTGGCATCTTGCGGGCGTCGGCGACGAGCAGCAGAAGGTGCGCCGCCCCGTGACCGACGCCGGCGGCGGCTTTGCGGACGCCAGCGGGAGACACGGCGCCGACGACTCCACCCATTGCCGCCCAAACCACCGGAGCCCGCCGCGTGGCCGTCCACTCCCCCGAACGCGCTGCCGCTCTCGTCGTGAACCGCAGGGCGCGGAGCGCGCTCTCTGCCGCCGTTGAGCCCGTGCGGTCACCTCACCGTGGGCAGACGCCATTACGCCAAGACCAACCCCGTTCAGCTGCAAATCGAGTCCAGTAACATCCACTGATGCTGCTCGACCGCTCAAACCCCCTGCCAACCCACTGCTCCGCCGTAATCGCTCGCCGGAGATTCTCCGTTCACGGCCACCCCGTCGATCTGCCTATAAATAGGGGCCCCGAGCTTCAACTCGAGCACCCACCAGCCCTACACTTCCCCTAGAGCACGCCCAGCCACTGGAAGAGCCGCGAGGGGGTCTCCTTCCTCGACTCCGGCCGCAGCGATCCGCCACGGGATCCAGCCCGATTCGCCCCCGTGTGTGCTCCGCAGCCCCCATTCTCTTGCCAGTAGCTTCTCCTTGCATCACCCGTTCTGACCCGCGCCTCAATTCGTACTTTGCAGCCCTCCACCGGAGTTCCCCAACCTCACCCGAACCGCCGTCCGCCGGAGATAGTGTCGCCGTCGACGTGGTGCTCCCCGTTGGACGAGTCCACCACCCACCGACGCGGAAGAAGACACTGAAGCTCTTGGTACCCTCCGTTTCTCCTAACTCGCCGTGGTTCGACACCGGCGTCCACCGCCGTCTTCGGGCGCCGGCGAGCTTTCAAACCTGACATGCGGGCCCCGCGTGTCAGCCTCTGTTTTATTTCCCTGAACCGTTTTCTGTTGGCGCCTTCGGGCAAAATACGTTTTCTCCTTGCGCTTGCGCATTCCCAGCCGAAGCGTTTTCTGTTTTCTTAGTTAAAACCCTGGAACTTTTCTGTTTCATTACAGAAAGGTCCCTGGACAGAAAACCTTATAACTTTTTAATGAAAAGGTATTTTTGAGTGATTCTTTTTCTGTCAATCTCCAAATTTTGTCTAGTTTTTTATGGGAGTTATTTGAAAAATATTTGGCAAAGTTTATGTGCATGTGTTGGTTTTCACGTTAGTACCCCGTTTCGTGATTGCCGTAGGTTCCGGGAGAGGGGACGGAGCCGCGAACTTCGCCGAGCTAGACTCCGACTTCTCTGAACCAGGCAAGCATGTTTGAACATTTGATATGGCAGATGTTTTGCATGTTCATGTGAAAGTTTGTGCGTGGCATGTGAGTGTCGATAAATACCTCGTTGCTGGTAAGGCAACGACCCGGTTGTTCCGAAGTTGCAATGACCTCTGATGAGAGGTGGCCTAATCATGTAGTGACATGAAGGGCAGCAAGGTGGTACTGTTGTAGCATGCCAGCCTTGCGTCATCCGACTCTTTTCGACGTTAACGTGGTTGGAGCCACGTTATCGATCTTTTCCCGCATGTTCCAAAGTTGCGATGACCTCTGATGAGAGGTGGCCTAATCATGTGGTGACATGAAGGGAAGCAAGGTGGTACTGTTGTAGCATGCCAGCCTTGTGTCATCCGACTTTTCCGACGTTAACATGGTTGGAGCCGTGTTATCGTCCCTTCCCCTTTCCGTGCTACCACATGTCTCATTGCCAGGATACGGTTTAGTAAGTTGGTAACCTCTTTCCGTGTACACACCAAACAGAGAGGCCGGGATGATGGTACCTTGGCCCAGGATTAAAGCCAGTCATTCGGTCAGGGGGCATGGGTGTTTCCGGTTGGGACCGAGAGGGGGGCACCCCCTTATAGCGCGCGTATAGAAATTTGATCGCATGCTACGCGAGGTTGTAGCCTCCCCGACTCAAGGTTTTTCTTGAATGTTGCCGAGGGTGATCCCTGGCTTCGGATGGTTAAATTGGGTGTGTACTGGTTAGACGTGTTCCTTCCAGAACACCGTAGACGGAACTAGTCCCCGTGACTACTGAAATCTGTTGGCTAGGGTTAAGTACAAACTCTGCAGAGTCAATTCTTCCCAAATCATCGTATCCATGATCAGTAATGTAGACTTTACATCCAAATCTATCCGTGTGAAAATCTTGCCCCCGGTGAACAAGCTCAAGCGGTAAAATCTCAGATTTATTGTTATTCCAGTTGATGGACTAACTTTATTTTGTGTCTCATGCTTGTGATAATTTATGTCTCCGAGCTATTGTATTAATGAGTTGTGATATAAGCCCTTTATGTGACGTCGCGCAAACGTCCGACTGTGGCGTGTACTCGTTTCTCACTTTCGATATAAGCCCTTTATGTGATGTCGCTCAGACGTCCGACTGCGGCATGCACTGTCTTTACTTTCTGTTATAAGCCCTTTATGTGGTGTCGCCCCGACGCCCGACTGTGGCATTATCATTCTGCATTTTCCGCTCGAGGAGTCTTTCAGACACTCGTTTGGCACCTGTATTTTTATTCCGCATTTTCCTCTCGAGGAGTCTTTCAGACACTCGTTTGGCACCTGTATTATTATTCTGCATTTTCCTCTCGAGGAGTCTTTCAGACACTCGTTTGGCACCAGTATTACTATTCTGCAGTTTCCGCTCGAGGCGTCATTCAGACCCTCGCTTGGCACCCAGTATTTATTATCTCGGTGTCTGATCGCACTGGTTAACTTATTCATGTGCTTCATGTTTGCATTTTTTATACCTTATGTCCGAACTGTCTTGCGAGTACTTTCATAGTACTCACCTGGCTTGTTGATTTGGCCAGATGTTGACAAAGGCGATCTCTTGGATGAAGAGTTTGATAGCGCGTCCGACGCCTAGAGGAGTCCCAGTCAGTCCTGCGCGATCCCGGATATTGGTCACTTGTATCGTTTACGCTTCCGCCACCCGCAATAAGTCTTCTCGAGCCTCACTCCGACGCTCGATGAGTTGTAGTTTTCTGGAATCATGTCACTCGCTTTGCAGTGATATTTCCACCACCGTTATTATCGTGAGTTAGAAGTTTGCCACCCTATCCGCCGCGTTGTTTTATCGGCGTGTATGTAATGAATTGTTGGGCAGTCTCTGCTCAACTTTGTATTATATTTAGTACTCCTGGTACTTTTTCTTCTGTGACCAATGTATTGTCTATCAGTGAGAAGGAATTCTTCCTCACTGGTCCGTAACAGGGATTGGTTTCTCAATAATTATTTTATTGAAAAACCGGTCGTGACACCACGGCAGAGGCCGAGAAGGTCGCAGCCGAGGAGTCCGCTAAGGGTGCTGCCGAAGACGCCGCCAAGGGGCCTGCCGGGGAGCCCGACAAGGGGTGTGCCGGAGAGGCCCGCAAGGCCTCCACCGAGGAAGAGGTGGTCGATGACCATCCCTCCACCTCTGCTGCCTCCGGCTCCGGCAGGTATCTGCGGGTGACCGACGACCTCTTCGTCCACCTCCCAGGGGCATTCAGCTCTAGGGCGCCCGTCGAGGGAGAGGTGTTCGACGAAGAGGTGCTTGCCGCCGCCGGGCTCGAGGTCGTCGATGAGCCGAGCGCCGGTGGCGACGGCTCTGAGGAGGAGCGGCTCCTCCAGGCCATGGGTGCCAATTTCCAGAAGCTCCTGGCGCTCCACCACGCCCGCCTGGACAAGGCCAAGTCCTGGATGGCAATGATGGACAAGGTGGAGGCGGACCTCAAGGTGCGCGTCGCCGAGGCACAGACTTGGTTCCGCCAAGCTAGCGAAGAGTTGAAGGCCGCCCGGGGAGAGCTTGCCAAGCGCTACGTGGAGCTCACCATGAAGCTGGCTGACATCGAGTAGGCCCAGGAGACGGCGGAGGGCTTGGCCGTTGCAGCCTAGGCCGCCCGGACCCAGGAGGAAGACCTCGCCAAACGCGAGATGGACCTTGACGCCAAACTCTGTGCCAAGGACGAGGAGGTGGAGAAGCTTGTCGCGCAGCGGACCCAAGGGCTGGAGCAGAGGCACAAGGAGATGCTCGATGCCCAGGCTCTGGTTCATGCCGTCAAGGTGAAGGAGCTGGAGGTGGAGCGGGACGGGCTGAAGGAGCAAGTCCTGAAGCTGTCCCAGGAGAAGGACACGCTCAACGGCGCCCGGACGGAGGCGCAGGGCGCGGCCGTCAGCAGGGCCGGGGAGCTCTCCGAGGCCAACAAATCCATCAAAGACCTCAAGATGAACCTGGCGGGCCTCGAGGAGATGCTCTCAGAGGCCAAAGCTCGGGAGGAGACCCTAGCCAAGGATTTGGAGGCCGAGAAGCTGTAGCGGAGGAACGAAGCCGCCAGCCACAAGGATTTCATGGAGGGCGAGAATCGATGGATCAGCCGCCTAGAGGACGTTGTCGGCGGGATCACCACGCAGCTGGCTACCATGGGGATGCCAAATGTGAGGTACGCCCCAGAGCGCAGCGGGACCACCAATGCCAAGCTGACCTTGTTCTTCGAGGGTGTCCTCGGGGCCCTAGAGCAGCTCCACTCCAACTGGGAGGCCTCTCTGGCTGATGACTCCCGAAGGCTCTGCCGGGGTGCCATGACCAAGGTCCTCGCCAAGGTGGTGCACTGGAACCCTGGCCTCGACTTCGAAATTGCGCTAGAGAGCCTACCGGAGGATGCGGACATCACGGCGCTCGAGGAGCGTATCAGGCCCGTCATCAGACGCATCGACGGAATCCAGAGGGTGGAGGTCCAGCACTGGGATTAGGCACCCCGTTTCTTTTCGCCGCTGCAGACCAAGACAATTTCTATCTTTAGTTAGAACTGCAGCAACAATCTGATGTAAGATAACTCAGCAGCACTTTTGATATTATGCATGTTATTTTCCTGTTCGATTTTCCTTTGTATGTCCACCAAACGTTAACTGGGTAGGCTTGCCGGCGCGTAAACCCAGGGCGGCGTCTTGAGGACGGATCCCCATTGGCCTGCCGGGTGTGCTTGCTGCCGGGCAAACCACCTCACCGCCCCCGATGCGGCCGCTCGAACTGTCGAGCTTGACTCGAGTCAGAATCGAGAGCGTTGCCAGGCTGTGGAAGGTTACCCTGCCACTCTCGACGCGGCCGCTTGAGCTGTTGAGCGGACTCGAAACAGAACAAGGGCATTGCCAATTGCGGGAGGCCTCCTTTGCGTGCAGGTTTTCCATACATAGGCGGAATCTCCGAGGACGATAACCTTATGTATAAAAGGAAATAGCCTAAGGCTCTGAATGACTTAGCTTTTCTGTTGCCGCGCTGGCGTCATTCGCGCTCGCAGGCGGCGCCGTTTTCTCCTGGTCGTTCTCTTCCTTAGAGGCATGGTGATGCCGAACATGCTAGGTTAACTGCTAGACCAGATTCTCACAATTGCGCCCCCTACCTGGCGTGCCAAGGATGTCTCGGTGGGAAACGACACCTATGGGATCACAAGAATCCCTACTACAGTTTCTAGGGTGCGGGGTTGTGAGAAGAGCAGGATTAACGTCAGCACAAGGATCGTTTACCCAGGTTTGGGTCGCGAGAATGCGTAAAACCCTAGTCCTGCTTTGGTGTGTATTTGAGAGAGTTCTTGAGCTCTCGAACTAGCTATGGTGGCTGTGTAGTTCCAAAGAGCCGAATCCCTCTCCAGTATGCCATGGGCCTCCTTTTGTAGTTGAAAGGGGCTGCCACAGTGGCACACAGGAGGTGGAAAGGCCTAAAGTACTGTGAGCTTATCGCTCGTATTACAGGACAAGACGCATTTAATGTGTCGCTGAGGTGTCCCCTAGCTTTATCGGGGGCGGGGAGCGAGGCCCGTCCCGTCCGTCGCCGCTCCTCTTCGCTTCGACACGCGCCCTGGCCAGCAACGCATGCGGCACCACATAGGCAGGCAAGCAGCTGAGGTGGTGCGATGGTAGGGTCTTCATGAAGATCTGCACGCCGTCCCGCAGGCACTTGCAGATCTGTCTTGGAAGCTGCATGTTGCCACGCAGGTGCCAGCCCAACTGGTCGAGCTGGCAGCTGCATGCGAACGGCGGTAGAAACTTGGCTGGTGCGGGCCTGGCAGTGGCCCCACTGATATCCTCGGCAAGGGCCTTGCCGGGGGCCCGGCAAGGGTCTTGCCGTCGTGCGCAATCGTCCCCGGCAAGGATCTTGCCGGCGGTCTTGTCGCCTTCCTTGGCAAGGTTCTCGCCGAGGGTCCCCGTCTTCTGGTCATCATCTGATCTTGTGTGTTTATGATCTTGACAAAGATCTGGGTGCCACCACGGAGGCGCCTCCCGAGCCCTGGTCCCAACGTAGTTGGTTGCGTTGGAACCTGTGGGCTCAAGGGCGGCTCACTTCGTTGGT
This sequence comes from Triticum aestivum, assembly GCF_018294505.1. Taxonomy (NCBI): domain Eukaryota; kingdom Viridiplantae; phylum Streptophyta; class Magnoliopsida; order Poales; family Poaceae; genus Triticum; species Triticum aestivum. Next base: position 407,410,807 of record NC_057805.1, on the reverse strand, counting down.
GTGGGCGAGCTGCCCCGGCAAGGATCTTGCCGGGGCTGCCCCTGCAAGGGTCTTGCCGGGGGAACCTACTCAGTCCCTCTTCTTCTTTGTGTTCTTGGTCTTCGCGTTGCCTCGGCCATCTTGTGATTCGGCTTCTCTCCGGCTCCCTTCCTCTGCCCTGCTTAGTGTGGCCGTGGCGCGCAGCTCTGACTGGCCGTGCACAAGTAAAGGGGTACAAAGGTGTGCCCCTACTTTTGTACACTAACAGGTTGCCATCCTACGGTGCGGGAGATTACAAACGGAATGCACAAACCATCCCTAACGGTACTCCAATATTTTGCAGGGACCAGTCATCCCCCGATCAAAATAAGATCGCCGATCCTGGATGTGCATTTGCATCCGCGATTCGGTCTAACATGGAACCTTGTAGCTGACTTTGGCATATTGCGATCAACTATCTTAGCAGTCATTACCCATGGTACCACAGATGTGCAACATGCTCACACAATCTACCACGATCAGACCGTCACCATCTACCCAGGTATTCCATTTTTAACCCTCTCGCCTTCTCTTTCATTGTTGTACTAGTACTCTACTTACTAGTACTAGTAGGAGTACTTTTTACCTTGGAGGACGCGTATAGCTAGCTAGGCCCTCGAAGACTTGAACCCACTAGCTGCCACCATTTTTGTTTTTCCATGTCTTACTATCTCATCCATGTAGCCAAGAGTGGCTATATATAATAAGCCGGTTATTTTACTTCCTCTATACCAGAGTTGTGCTATTTGCTGCACAGTATTACTGACCGCCATATTTGACCACAACATTATTATGCATGGACCTTGACTATGTACGTCACCATGTGTCCAGATCTGAGATGCCGCATGTACCAGATGAACGGCGCCGAGTTCGACCCCCGTGATGCTACGTGGGTGCCGAGGAACACTCTCGGAAAGTAGTCGCTTTTCATTGGGGACAGCTACCCAATTGTGAAACGGATGCCACCTTCCGTGCACGACACGGAAGGCCTTCCGTTCACGAAGCATGGTTGTGTCTTCAGTGCGCACCGCCGGATGAACGACATGCTGGGACACGCTATCCCTGATTTATGCCGCTTCAGCTTGGATGAATCTCCATGGTGTGGAACCGGACTAGAAAGCTACGACAATGATTCGCGTTACCCACCGCTATGGATCGTGCCATCCATGAAGAACACCTGGGACTGGAACCTGGAGGAGGACATGTAGCCCATCTATAACGTGTAAGTGGAGTACGGTAAATTGTAAACGGTAGCGCTGTGAATATATGTAGACTAGTCGTGCATACACATGAATTGGAGATGAACTTGTGTGGCATACTGGGCATTTTTCCTTTAGAATTTATTACTAGTAAATGTGTTATGTGTACGTGCAACTTGTGTGGTTGTTGCACGGGCTCCAACATGCTCTTTGAGAAAAAAAGGAGGCACAGCTTTGGGTATACATGACGTGGCGGCATCATACAGTAGCATTGTTCGCTATAGTTGTAGTACACTCCTACTAGGAGGACAACTCCTATAAAACCTTGCGCTTGGCTCTTTGCCTCTTCGGGAGGTTCAACAGTTCATACTCGTGTGAACCTTGCACTTAGCTCTTCGCCTCTTCGGAAGGTCCAACAATGATGATAATACAGTACAATATGCTTCTAGCAATCTGACACCGATTGAACTGCTGCACGTCCACCGCGAGGGCGAGGGTGAGGGAGAGGGAGAGGGCGCTGTAGTCAAAACCCTCTCCTCATCCTGCGAACCACTGCGCGCGTGGGCGAGGGAGAGTCGTGGTAAGCAAGATTCTCCTCGTTCGGCAAATTGACGGGACACATCAAAGCAGTACTAGTACTAGTCCATACTGTGTCCTTTCCAGTTAATATGGCTTAATTTGAAACGAGAAAAATACACTGGCCGTCAACGTATGTAACAATACGCTCTTTATGGTCACTATATATAGTTTTGTGGTGATTATACGATCACTAGCTCATCGTAGAGCACCGTATTGCACCCTTCTGACCGGCCACATAGTCGACGTGGCACTTTGTTGACTAGTTAAATTGTCACCTGGTTTCTGGGTCCCACCTGTCAGTTGGCAGAGCAAAGAAATCAGCTAAAAAACAAAGAGTGTAGTACATCTACACTTCCAATGCATTTAGCCTTTAGTCTAAATCGATATTGATTGACTAATGCACCAATTTGTGCTCTAGGTATAGGCTACATGTCTAGCCTTAATTACAGCATGCAACGACCTTCATTTAATCTTCTTCTGTCAATGGTCGCATGCACACATAAGTCTGCTACTTTTGGGCGTTAATTATGCCTTGGTCAATGTGTAAATCTCTAAATGTACAGTCTTTCACGGACGTAGGGAGTAGGTTGAGCACTTGAGCATGAGCGTGTATGTTGCGTCGTGTGTTGTGTGCCGCATGGGTGCGTGAGTGTTGCGTGTGTCCTTGTGTACGTGTGAGTGTTGCATGTTGCATGCATGCATGCATGCATGGGGCTTACTCCCTCCCATTGACATGTTCATATTTCAAGCTTCCTCTGTTCCCTCCATATGGTGATACTCCCTCTGTTCCCAAATACGGAGTAAAATCCTCCCTCTGTTCCCAAATATGGAGTATTTGTCTTTCTAGAGATTTCAACAAGTGACTACGTACGGAGCAAAATGAGTGAAGTGAGCGTAGAGGGATAGGGATATTATAGAAAGGAAGTCTTCGCGATCCATTATTCCCCATCTCGGTTAGAGAGAACTATTCAACTAGTCTTCGCGTGAAGTGACAATACACGCAGCAGCAGATGGGACACTTAATTAATAAGCTGAACCAGCGTGTTGGTGTTACTAAATCAGCCTTACCCAGTACTGCCATCATGTTTGCCAATAGAGCACGCTTCTGTCCTCCATTAACTGACATATGGGCCCTCTCGTGGTAGACCCACATGTCATCGGTGTAACTATTTACACTCCGAAGGACAGTATATCCTAGTAGTAGTACTAGTAGAACTGAGATTTAATGCACTTTCTTCCCCGTCTTCCACTCTTCTTCCTCCTCTCTTCTTCTTCCACCTCTCTTCCCCACCGTCGGCCGCACACCATTTCCCCCCGCTCACTGCTCGCCCGCCCGCGCTATCTTCCTTGGTAGCTCACGCGTACCATGTCCCCCCGCTCACTGCTCGGCCACACGAGGAGAAGCTTCTTCGCTCGCCCGACCGAATCCACTTCCCCGCTGGCTTGCAGGCACCGAAAACCCCAATGGCAGAACCGACTGACACGCATTGCCGCGATTGGAATTCCCTCCCCGATGTTCTCTTGGAGCAGATCTGTAATCGTATGGACCTACTTAGCACCGTCCGTCTGGCCGCATGCTCGGTGTCTTTGTATCGTCTACTCGTCTACAACCGGCTGGCTCTTTTCAAGAAATCGTGCTTGCTGATGCCCGATCCTCGCAGGTGGCCCAAACACCGACTTGACGATCCTACGGAGATTGCCGTGGTGCCCCTCGACATGCTACCACTACCCGTCCACCTGTCCTTCATGCGCGGCCACTACTGGGCGGGCATGAAGGCCAACTGGATCATCCTCATCCACCAATCCGGTAGTCCGTGGCGTTGGATATCTACACCCAGCAAGAGATCACCCTTCCATCATTGGATACCGCCGCCATCGAGCTTCGCGGCCCGCCGGACACTCCTTCCTACTACCCACGAGACGCGTCAAGCTTTTGGCTCGACCTCTGTTTGCTAAAAGTTGTAATCTGCGAAGTGCCCACACCATCAGAAGACTACATGGATTACAAGCTCATTGCCTTGTTCAACATGGGATTAGTCTATCTAGAATCCGGTCGCCATACATGGTTATGGCTCATCGTCAATCCTGTTGAGGCAACATTTTTGTTTGATGCTATAGTGCATGATGGCATCGTTTACGCGGTCGACGCACAGATTGGCTGCCTATACTGGTGGAATCTATCGTCGTGTAATTGTTCTATCTCATCTCATCTTTACCTTATGAATACGACTGCCTGTTCATTGTTACAAATTTAGAATATATAGTATGTCTATAACAACATAATTGCTATATGTTCCTCTCATTTCCTAGATTTTTATGACCACACATGTTATTGTTAGAGTTGATATGAGAACAATTGGCATCTAATGATTGTTAGAATAGATATTATGAGCATAACATCAGGATTGCTATATGTTACTCTCATTTCCAAGATTTTTATAACAAAGCATGTTATTGCTTAGAGTTGATATGAGAACAGTAGTAGTAAGTGCTATGGTAGAATATGAGTAGGCTCTGTCATAGCTGTTTTCCTCTCATTGTTACATGATGTTTGAACCATGACATATTGCTAGAATATGAAAGCCATTGGCTTATTTATTTAACTTGGGGTATGATTATGACCATGGCATTGCAATTCTCTGTCTATGATATGTGTCACTGTTATAATAATCTTAATTCCACACATACTTTGAACATGATTGTTTATTTTTTCCTTTTGGTCTCCAATTTGAATTGTTGCAGCAGACGCAAATGCGCTGGCCTTCATGATTCCAGGACCTGGAATCATACCAGCCGATGGGTGGTGGTTTATCGCTCATTCAGCTGACGGCGGTCATTTGATGCTCATTCGCACGTACCAAATTGACCATACCATTACATCAAACCACATGTAGTACAATGCCTGGGGCATTCGTGACCTTGATGGATCTGGCTGCTTCGTGTTCGAGAAAGATCCCAGCTTCGTTGGGCCAGGCGTATTCACCTGGAGGCGGTTTTACAGCCTCGGCAACCACTCCATGTTCCTCGGGCTCAATTATCCGATCATCCAACCAATCATCGATCATATCACCGGCGATGATTACCATGCTATGCAACTTCCATTCGCCAGGGGGGACTGTGTTTACACATCATACCATGGGTTTCATGAATCACCATATCCAAAGATTCATCGACACAGCTTGTTGCCAGATAATCTTCAGTGTGTGAAAGGCATCAAGCTTCCATGCGATGGATGGCTTTTGCAAACCCGACATGAGGCGATGTGGTTCATGCCAACAGCAAATATGCACAACTTGATTCGTACTGATATCTAGACTGAGCCATGTATTCTGCTGCTGTAGCACGACCCTCTTTTGTTGGATATTATGTACTGTTGTTAGTTTGAAGCACTCTTCTGGTTTGAAGGATAGATACCTTTCTGGGATCAAGTGCATCCTAACTCACCTCTGCGTGATATATATATAACAAGAATCCCAGCGGCGTGTTCGGGTATTCTCGACTACAGATTTGGAGTACCACTTATCTGTCGAAATCTTTCATCATTCACTTAAAACAGTCGATTGATCATACATTGAGTACCATATAACTGGAATTAATCGATGCAAGTCGAAGAAGGATTGGCCGGAGCTGCCGGCTTGCGTCAAGTTCGATCCCACGGATCAGCAGCTGATCGAGCACCTTGAGGCCAAAGTGAGTGCTGACAGCGCGAGATCTCACCCTCTCATCGATTTGTTCATACCAATCATCGACAGTGAGCACGGCATATGCTACACCCATCCTGAGAAACTTCCATGTAAGACACCGATTGGTCGTCTAGTTGCACAAACATATTCCTTTGTTTATAGCTCTATTTTTCTTTTTAGACGCAGACCTGGTGAAGCAATTACAATTTGACAGTTAATAAAAAGTGAAACAAGTGACTGCAAGATGCCAAAGATGTTATGAAAATGCCAACTACGTACACTAAAACCTGTATTCAATAATACTGCAAGTATCACACTGAGTGGCCTAAGCAAGCATTTCTTCCAGCGCCATTCCAGGGCGTTCAAAAGGGGCACATGTACGTGTTGCAAGATACAGTCGGAGTGCGGCATGCACGCGATGTGGCACAACACTGGCAATACCTTGTCGGTGATGGTCAACGGCCGACAGACGGGCAGCAAAAAGGTTCTGGTGCTGCACACCAATAAGAACTTCGACCAGCAGAGGACCTAATGGATGATGCACCAGCACCACCTCAGGGACCTGGAGCAAGAGAAGGAGCAGGAGCTGGTCCTCTGCAAGATTTTCTACCAGACGAACACTAGGGCCAGTAGTAAAAAGATTATAAGTTAGTTTGGTATTGGTACTTGTACTACCTTGTCGTCTGCAAGTTGGTATTATTGTTAATGATCTTTTGGTATGAACTTGGCATTTGCTTCCAACCATCATGCCGAGGGTCGACGTGGATATAAAGCTGAATCATTTGTTTCAAAACGAAATTTCAGGCACCTGATTTCTATTTGATGGGTAGCATAAGCACCTGCCGTTTGAATTCCCAGTTCTCCAAATTTTTCGAAACAAGTGCATGCACTTATTATCACGATGAAAAAACTATATCCCTGCTGCATCCCAGTTATCAGTCTATACTTGCAGAATTCTCTTGTTTATTGAGCACGTATATTATTTTTTCAGGTCGAGCAAGTTTCAACTGGGCTGTAGACTTCCCAGGCTTGGTTTTGTTTTTAACAGGCTCAGCCCATGACGACAACGGGGCACAAAGATCTAACAAGTATCTACCGGCCTCTGGCCCGCCAGTGTTAGTTATATTTTGTCTTGCAACATCCGTAGGCAGTTTTTTTTACTGAATCAAACACACATCCCAGTTCTATTATTCCTCTTGAAACGCATGTCCTACATCCGTTTTCTAATCTCTACCTATAGTCTTACTAGTTCATATACACGTATCATTATATTGAAAATACATAAAATTCCCTTTTCATATTTACATCCTTATTTTTGTTGTTGTTTTCCCTCCCAGCGCTGCTATTTTTACCACTGGTTTTCCCTTAAACCAACTCAATTGTCCCACGTCTTAATTGCTTACAAAAACAAAACGATTTTTTTGGCAAATCAATAAGTTCTTAAAAAAATGTTTATCATTTCGGGATTACAAAAGTTCGGACTCCACCAAAATATGCAAAATAAGGTTGAACTTTTTGACCGTGGTCCTGGGCAGAAAATGGGCTGTAATAAATTACTTAAGAATTAGCAAATGGGCTGCAAATTATTAAAAAATAGCAAATGGGCTCTATGTTGTCTGCCACAGATTTAGAGGCTGACTTGTGGGCCTACTAAGTTCATGCGTACACAAGGTTTCTCAAAAAAGAAACTTAGTCAACAATCGACTCTACCAGCGTCAGACCGTTAGATGTCAATCTAACGGCAATCGTGCTTCTTCAGTCTCTGATCTTCCTGCCCCAGCCGCCCAAACCAGCGCCGTCGAAACCGCCTGCTCCCGCCTCCCGTGGCCGGCTTTGCTGCCGGGAAGGCCTCACAGCCCCATCATATACTCGCATCCCTGGACTGTCTATCCCTCTACTCACCCCACACCTCCTGTTATTTTCCGGCGACGACAGCCGAACCAGTCAACCCTCGTGCTCTCCACCGCGTGGGCAGCCACTGCCGTGTATTCCCCGGCTCTGTGTCATTCCCTTTGTAGGCCTCGCCGTTGTCCACCGCCCTGGTGCTCTCGGCGCGGCGTGGTCAACGTGGTCAACGAACGACATCCATCAGAAGTTGACTGTACGTGCAGAGGCTGACAGCTGGGTCCACGGCCGCACACAAGGAAATGCCACCTTATTACGCGCAAAATAATGAATCCTCCACCTGACATCTGGGACCCGCCGGAAGGGCCTCTGTATTTCGCGGAAAAAACGTTCCCTCTGCTGACAGGTCAGACCCACCAACTATATCTTCGCACGCAAGGAAGTGCCTCGTTATTGCGCACAAAAAATGAATACCCCCCTACCAGCTGGGACCCACCACAGTGGGAGGCTGACTTGTGGGCCAACTAAGTTGACGGGGATGGAGGACTTTGTCAACTTATAGTCAATATATGAACGATTCTAGCTCCACTGACCGTACGATGTCCATCCAACGGCCGTAGTGCTTCTTCAACCTCTGGTCTTCTTGCTCCAGCCGCCCAAACCAGCGCGGTTGTGCCGCGTGCTCCTGCCTCCCGTGGCCGGCTGTGATGCCGCGGAGGCCTCACCGCCCCTACTACTCCCACCGCTGGCCTGGCCATCCGTCTACTCACCCACACCCCTTGTTATTCTGCGACGATGGTAGCCTCACACCGCAGCCGAACTAGTGAACCCTCGTACTCCTCTCTGCGTGGGCATCCAATGCCGCGTCTTCCCCGGCTCCACGTCGTCCCCTTCCTAGGCCTCGCCGTCGTCCACCGCCTTTGTGCTCTCGGCGCGGCGTGGTCAATGTGGTCAACGACCGACTTCCGTCGGAAGAGTACTGTACGTGGAGAGGCTGACAGCTGGGTCCACAGCACCCGCAAGGAAGTGCCTCCTTATTACGCACAAATTAATTATTCCTGCACCTGACAGCTGGGACCCACCGGACGGGCCACGTATTTCGCGAAAAAACGTTTCCCCGCTGACAGCTGGGACCCACTAGCTACATCTTCGCACGCAAGGAAGTGTGTCCGGGCAAAAAAAACGATTCGCCCCCCTGACTGCTGGGACCCACCAGCTATATCTTCACGCGCAAGGAAGTGCCTGACAGTCGGGACCCACCTGGTTGAAGCGTACGTAGCGGTGTCATTCTGGTCGCGAACATGTACGCATATGCGTGCACGTGTCGTAGTAGAGACGTGCACGTAGCATGTACACGTACGTACAGCGGCCAGGGTGCAAGAAAGTAAATACGGCCACGTACGTACATACGGGCGGGTCTCAAACGCCTACTCGCGCGTACTTACAGCCAGGGCTCGTGTACATGGCTGGGTCGGAACGGAGAAACTGCGTCGTCGTCGTGTTCATGGGGAGGCAACGGAATGCGTCGTGTACATGGCTGGGTCGGAACGGAGAAACTGCGTCGTCGCCGTGTTCATGGGGAGGCAACGACTTGCAAAAGAATGATGATACCAGGTTTTGTCACAATTATCGTCATAGAAGTGTCATAAGTATGACAGAAAAAATTCTCGTTCGGCCCAAAATGTCATGGATGTGTCTTTTTTTGTAGTGTAATGGGAGGAGGACCGGGAAAAGAGGCTTCACAATGTGAATGCAACGTAGTTTCACTCATATAAAGGCGCCCCTCCATTCCAATGCATCTACCACATCGTACGCACCGAAGCATTTTCCCAAGCACCTACACTAAGCGCAAAAGTGCTCACTCCAGACCCATGGTGGCGATGCGCGCGAGCGGCCAGCGGCTGTGCCAGATGGTCCATGACGCCGGCCTTCGGCATGGCGCCGAGGATCGTCTCCAGACGGTGTTCGCGACCGGCTAGTGGATGGCCGCCTTCGACGCCAACTACGACTCTCAGTTGGACCAAATGATCGTTGCCACCACCAACAAGGTCACCGTCCTCAAGAAGCTCGTGGACGACATCGCCGTACTCCTCTAGCCCGGGCTCCTCATTGGCTGCCACCCTAATCGACCTCCATGGCCAGAACCTCTTTCAAGAACTGGTGGCCCTGCGACTGCCCGCCGACGCCACGAAGAATGTCCACCTAGAGGTCGCGCTCTCTATGAGGCACCTCGCCCTGCAAGAATTCGTCGACCTACACATCCATGTGTACGAGCAAATCGTGTACATAGGTATCTACAAGGCCATTGAGGACGCTACGACGTTGGCCTTCCTCAACCGGCTGGAAGCCTTGGATGCCTTTGGTCAGAAGCACCTTAACCTCGCCACAAAAGCCACCGCTCCTTAGCCGCCGGTCAGTGGCTCGGCGCACTAAGTTGAGGAGGAGGAGGAGGTCGTACATTGATGGATGCATCTTTCTTCTTGCCTCCTATAGCCACCACTGCGATTGCATCATCGTGGCCTTAATTCTTATTGTGATATTGCTTTCTCGTTCCAGTCAATACCGACATGTGCGATCCCTTTCTTAATTATATGCATTACTGTAACTAGTACTCCATCCGTCAATTTATAAGTTGTGCTTAGCTTTTCCATCAACTTCGTGTAACGCACGGGCATCTTGCTAGAAACACTAGAACATGTCGGAACGCATGTGACCAAACCGACGATTCGCCAACCTAGCTACTACGTACCCTGCTTATCTGGCGGAAATAGCCCCGCCCTAGCGTTTCCAATCATTATTTCTATCTATCGATCGTGCCAAGGAGCAGAACCAAATGTTACAATTTATACAATTTTCTCTACTCCTACTCCTATAAAAGACTCAGTTGGTGATGGTGGTGTGTCTGCCATCCGTCGTTTCTGACCATTAGATCTGCATCTAACGACTGTGAGGTAATGATACGTCTCCAACGTATCTACTTTTCCAAACACTTTTGCCCTTGTTTTGGACTCTAACTTGCATGATTTGAATGAAACTGACCCGGACTGACGCACTTTTCAGCAGAATTGCCATGGTGTTATTTCTGTGCAGAATTAAAAGTTCTTGGAATGACCTGAAAATCCACGGGGGCGACCCGGACTGACACATTTTGGAATTAATGACAAATAATGGCGAACGAATCAGCATCATGGGGGCCACACCCTGTCCACGAGGGTGCAGCCCCCCCAAGGGGCGTGGCCCCTGCCTCGTGGGCCCCCTGGGACTCCACTGACCTCAACCCCAACTCCATATATTCACGTTCGAGGAGAAAAAATCAGAGAGAAGGATTCAGCACGTTTTACAATACGGAGCCGCCGCCAAGCCCTAATCTTCCTCGGGAGGGCTGATCTGGAGTCCGTTCGGGGCTCCGGAGAGGGGAATCCATCGCTGTCATCGTCATCAACCTTCCTCCATCACCAATTTCATGATGTGCACCGCTGTGCGTGAGTAATCCCATCGTAGGCTTGCTGGACGGTGATGGGTTGGATGAGATCTACCATGTAATCGAGTTAGTTTTGTTAGGGTTTGATCCCTAGTATCCATTATGTTCTAAGATTGATATCACTAGGGCCCGAGTGCCATGATTTCAAATCTGAACCTATTATGTTTTCATGAATATATGTGAGTTCTTTATCCTATCTTGCAAGTCAATAGTCACCTACTATGTGTTATAATCCGGCAACCCCGGAGTGACAATAATCGGGACCACTCCCGGTGATGACCGTAGTTTGAGGAGTTCATGTATTCAGTAAGTGTTAATGCTTTGTTCCGGTACTCTATTAAAAGGAGGCCTTAATATCCCTTAGTTTCCAATAGGACCCCGCTGCCACGGGAGGGTAGGACAAAAGAGGTCATGCAAGTTCTTTTCCATAAGCATGTATGACTATATTCGAAATACATGCCTACATTACATTGATGAACTGGGGCTACTTCTGTGTCACCCTATGATATGACTGTTTCTTGAGGAATCGCATCCGACATCATTATCCATCATTGATCCATTGCCTACGAGCTTTTCACATATTGATCTTTGCTTAGTTACTTTTCCGTTGCCACTGTTATGATTGCTGCAAAAACTGCTACTGTTACTTTTGCCACCGTTACCGTTACTTCCATACTACTTTGCTACTAAATACTTTGCTGCAGATATTAAGTCTTTCAGGTGTGGTTGAATTGATAACTCAACTGCTAATACTTGAGAATATTCTTTGGCTCCCCTTGTGTCGAATCAATAAATTTGGGTTGAATACTCTACCCTCGAAAACTGTTGCGATCCCCTATACTTGTGGGTTACCAACACTATTTTCTGGCGCCATTGCTGGGGAGCATAGCTCAATTCTTTGAGTCACTTGGGATTTATATGTGTTGATCACTATGAGGAACTTGAAAGATGAAAGAACCAAGATTTTTCCCTCAACTACGAGGGGAGGTAAGGAACTGCCATCTAGCTCTGCACTTGATTCACCTTCTGTTTTGAGTAAACTTGCGACACCTACTCCTGTTATTGATTCTGATATGCCGCATGTTATTGATGATGCCACTTCTGTTTTGCATGATACTTATGATGAAACTACTTCTATGCTAGATAATACAGTGCCATTAGGTGAATTTCTTGATGAACAACTTGCTAGGGTTAGAGAGAATGAAATTATTGAAACAGATAATATTGATGAAAGTGATGATGAAGATTCTCCCCCTAGATATGAATTGCCTGATGTGCCTGAGGGTTATGTTATGGATGAAGAAACTGCTTCAGACCATTTTGCTTGCAAAGATAGGTATGATCTTAAGAAACTGTTAGCTAAGCTGAAAGAAAAGTCTTTGAATGCTAGAATGAAATACGACCCTGCTTTTGCCACTTCACCTATCTGTATTTCTGATAAGGATTATGATTTCTTTGTCGATCCTGAGTTAATTACTTTGGTTGAATCTGATCCTTTCTATGGCCATGAATCTGAAACTGTTGTGGCGCGTCTTACTAAATTGAATGATATAGCCACCTTATTCACTCATGAGGAAAAAATTTGTTACTACTATATCCTTCAGTTATTTCCATTCTCATTAAAGGGTGAAGCTAAAACGTGGTTTAATTCTCTTGCTACTGGTTGTGTGCATAGTCCCCAGGATATGATTTATAACTTCTCTGCTAAATATTTCCCCGCTCATAAGAAACAAGCTGGCTTAAGGGAAATATATAATTTTGTGCAAATTGACGAAGAGAGTCTCCCACAAGCTTGGGGGAGGCTTCTCCGATTACTTAATGCTTTGCATGATCATCATCTCAAGAAAAATGAAATACTTAATATCTTTTATAAAGGACTAACCGATGCTTCCAGAGACCACCTGGATAGTTCTGCTGGTTGTGTTTTCAGGGAAAGAAGTGTTGAGGAAGCTGAATTGCTATTAAACAATATATTGAGTAATGATAATGATTGGACACTTCCTGAACCAACTCCTAAGCCAACTCCGAAGAAAAGGGGTATTCTATTTCTCAGTCCTGAAGATATGCAAGAGGCAAAGAAATCTATGAAAGTAAAGGGTATTAAAGCTGAAGATGTGAAGAATTTACCACCTATTGAAGAAATACATGGTCTTAATAGCCCGACACAAGTAGTAAAGGTAAATTCTCTCTATAGTTTTTATGAAGGTGATATTCCTCATAATAAGTCTGCTAACCAATGCTTGGATGAGTTTGATAATTTTATTGTTAAGCAAGAAAACTTCAATGCTTATGTTGGTAGAGGATTGAAACGTAATGCTTATATGGTTGAACACTTGAGTGATTATATGTCTAGAGTTAAAGGTGACCTTAAACTTATTAGTAAACATGCTTCTATGGTTACCACTCAGGTAGAACAAGTGCTTAAAGCTCAAGATGATTTTCTCAATGAATTAAATAATAAGAAAAGTGATAATGTTGTTAGAGTTACGACTAGAGGGGGTAAAATGACTCCGGAACCTTTGTATCCTGAGGGCCATCCTAAGAGAGTTGAGCAAGATTCTCAGAGAACTAATGTTGATACACCTAGTCCTTCTAAGAAGTAGAAAAAGAAAAATGATAGGACTTTGCATGCTTCTAGTGAACCTGTTGTTGATACAACTGAGAATCCCAAGGATATTTATATTTCTGATGCTGAAACACAATATGATAATGAACATGAACCTAGTGATAATGTTAATGATGATGTTCGTGTTGATGCTCAACCTAGCAATAACAATGATGTAGAGATTGAACCTGCTGTTGATCTTGATGACCCAAAATCAAAGAATCAACATTATGATAGGAGAGACATCATTGCTAGAAAGCACGGTAAAGAAAGAGAACCATGGGTTCATAAACCGATGCCTTTTCCTCCTAAACCATCTAAGAAAAAGGATGATGAGGATTTTGAGCGCTTTGCTGAAATGATTAGACCTATCTTTTTGCGTGTGCGTTTGACAGATATGCTTAAAATGAATCCTTATGCTAAGTGTATGAAAGATATTGTTACAAATAAAAGAAAGATAGCATAAGCTGAAATTTCCACCATGCTTGCCAATTATACTTTTAAAGGTGGAATACCTAAGAAACTAGGAGATCTAGGAGTACCAACTATACCATGCTCCATTAAAAGAAACTATGTTAAAACTGCTTTATGTGATCTTGGAGGAGGTGTTAGTGTTATGCCTCTCTCTTTATATCGTAGACTTGATTTGAATAAGTTGACGCCTACTGAAATATCTTTGCAAATGGCCGATAAATCAACTGCTATACCTGTCGGTATTTGTGAGGATGTGCCTGTTGTGGTTGCAAGCATTACTATTTTAACGAACTTTGTTATTCTTGATATTCCCGAGGACGATAGTATGTTGATTATCCTTGGTAGACCCTTTTTTAATACTGAAGTGGCTGTTATTGATTGCAACAGAGGCAATGTCACTTTTCATGTTAATGGTAATGAGCATACGGTACACTTTTCGAGGAAACAACCTCAAGTCCACAGTATCAATTCTATTGGAAAAAAATTCAACGATTACTATTGGAGGTTTTGAATTCCCTCTTCCTACTGTCAATAAGAAATATGATATTCTTACTGTTGGGGACATGCATATCCCCGTTGAGGTAACCTAGTGTTATTCGAAAATTCTCCGGTTTCGTGTTATTCGAAAAGAGTTTGTTAACAAGACTTGATCAACCTTGTTAGTGGATTCCTTTTGATGAGCACGAGATGGATGAAGTTAGAAATCACAACTCTCTGTACCCCTCTTTTACTTTCTATTATTTAGATTAAATAAAGTAAAAATAGTTTTTTTGTCTGTTTTCTGAATTATGCTTGCAATAAAAATACCCCAAAAATAAAAGTTCTCCAAACGTCCTGAAAATGAAAGACTATTTTTTGTAGAATATTTAAGAATTTCTGGCACTGAGAACACACCAGGGGAGGCCACCATTTGGCCATGAGGGAACAGGGCGCACACACCCCCTGGGGCGCGCCCCCTGCCTCGTGGGCCCCACGTGGACCCCCTCTACTTATTCCAACACCCACTCACTGTTGGGGAATGTAGTAATTTCAAAAAAAATCCTACGCACACGCAAGATCATGGTGATGCATAGCAACGAGAGGGAAGAGTGTTGTCCACGTACCCTCGTAGACCGAAAGCGGAAGCGTTATGACAACACGGTTGATGTAGTCGTACGTCTTCACGATCCGACCGATCCAAGTACCGAACGCACGGCACCTCCTAGTTCAGCACACATTCAGCTCGATGACGTCCCTCGAACTCAAGATCCAGTAGAGCTTCAAGGGAGAGTTCTGTCAACACGACGGCGTGATGACGGTGATCATGAGGCTACAGACGCAGGGTTTCGCCTAAGCACCGCTACGATATGACCGAGGTGGATTATGGTGGAGGGGGGCACCGCACATGGCTAAAAGATCAACTGATCAACTTGTGTGTCTCCATGGGGTGCCCCCTCCCCCGTATATAAAGGAGAGGAGGAGGGGAGGGGCCGGCCCTCTCAATGGTGCGCCCTAGGGGAGTCCGACTCCCATCGGGAGTAGGATTCCCCCCTTCCCTAGTTGGAGTAGGAGAGGAAGGGAAGGAGGAATAGGAGAGAAGGAAAGCCCCCCCCCCCAAACCTATTCCAATTCGGCCTCCTGCCCAAAGGGGGCGCACCAGCCCCTTGTGGGCTGGTGTTCTTCCTTCTTATGGCCCATAAGGCCCATAACTTCTCCCGGGGGGTTCCGGTAACCTCCCGGTACTCCGGTAAATGTCCGAACTCACCCGGAACCATTCCGATGTACAAACATAGCCTTCCAATATATCGATCTTTACGTCTCGACCATTTCGAGACTCCTCGTCATGTCCGTGATCTCATACGGGACTCCGAACAACCTTCGGTATATCGAATCACATAAACTCATAATACCGATCGTCACCTAACGTTAAGCATGCGGACCCTACGGGTTCGCGAACTATGTAGACATGACCGAGACTCATCTCCAGTCAATAACCAACAGCGGAACCAGGATGCTCATATTGGTGTTGGGGAACGTAGTAATTTCAAAAAAATTCCTACGCACACGCAAGATCATGGTGATGCATAGCAACGAGAGGGGAGAGTGTTGTCCACGTACCCTCGTAGACCGACAGCGGAAGCGTTAACACAACGCGGTTGATGTAGTCGTACGTCTTCAGGATCAAACCGATTAAGTACCGAACGCGCGGCACCTCCGAGTTCTACACACGTTCAGCTCGATGACATCCGTCGAACTCCGATCCAGCCGAGTGTTGAGGGAGAGTTTCGTCAACACGACGGCGTGGTGACGATGATGATGTTCCACCGACGCAGGGCTTCGCCTAAGCTCCGCAACGGTATTATCGAGGTGTAATATGGTGGAGGGGGGCACCGCACACGGCTAAGAGATCTCAAGGATCAATTGTTGTGTCTATGGAGTGCCCCCCTGCCCCCGTATATAAAGGAGCAAGGGGAAGGCAGCCGGCCAAGGGGAGAGAGGCGCGCCAGAAGGGGAGTAGGACTCCTCCTTTCCTTGTTGGAATAGGAGAAGGGAAGGGAGAAGGAGAAAGAAGGAAGGGGGCGCCGCCCTTCCCTAGTCCAATTCGGACCAGATCATGCGGAGGGGCGCGGCCACCTTTTGAGGCCTTTCTCTCCTTTCCTGTATGGCCCATTAAGGCCCAATACGAATTCCCGTAACTCTCCGGTACTCCGAAAAATACCCGAATCACTCGGAACCTTTCCGAAGTCCGAATATAGTCGTCCAATATATCGATTTTTACGTCTCGGCCATTTCGAGACTCCTCGTCATGTCCCCGATCTCATCCGGGACTCCGAACTCCTTCGGTACATCAAAACTCAATAAAACTGTCATCGTAACGTTAAGCGTGCGGACCCTACGGGTTCGAGAACTATGTAGACATGACCGAGACGCCTCTCCGGTCAATAACCAATAGCGGGACCTGGATGCCCATATTGGCTCCCACATATTCTACGAAGATCTTTATCGGTCAGACCGCATAACAACATATGTTGTTCCCTTTGTCATCGGTATGTTACTTGCCCGAGATTCGATCGTCGGTATCTCGATACCTAGTTCAATCTCGTTACTGGCAAGTCTCTTTACTCGTTCCGTAATACATCATTCCGCAACTAACTCATTAGTCACAATGCTTGCAAGGCTTATAGTGATGTGCATTACCGAGTGGGCCTAGAGATACCTCTCCGACAATCGGAGTGACAAATCCTAATCTCGAAATACGCCAACCCAACAAGTACCTTTGGAGACACCTGTAGAGCACCTTTATAATCACCCATTTACGTTGTGACGTTTGGTAGCACACAAAGTGCTCCTCCGGTAAACGGGAGTTGCATAATCTCATAGTCATAGGAACATGTATAAGTCATAAAGAAAGCAATAGCAACATACTAAACGATCGGGTGCTAAACTAACGGAATGGGTCAAGTCAATCACGTCATTCTCCTAATGAGGTGATCTCGTTAATCAAATGACAACTCATGTCTATGGCTAGGAAACATAACCATCTTTGATTAACGAGCTAGTCAAGTAGAGGCATACTAGTGAAACTTTGTTTGTCTATGTATTCACACATGTATTATGTTTCCGGTTAATACAATTCTAGCATGAATAATAAACATTTATCATGATATAAGGAAATATATAATACTTTATTATTGCCTCTAGGGCATATTTCCTTCAATCTCCCACTTGCACTAGAGTCAATAATCTAGTTCACATCGCCATGTCATTTAACATCAATAATTCACATCACCATGTGATTAACACCCATAGTTCACATCTGTATGTGACCAACACTCAAAGGGTTTACTAGAGTCAATAATCTAGTTCACATCGCTATGTGATTAACACCCAAAGAGTACTAAGGTGTGATCATGTTTTGATTGTGAGATAAGTTTAGTCAACGGGTCTGTCACATTCAGATCCGTAAGTATTTTGCAAATTTCTATGTCTACAATGCTCTGCTCGGAGCTAGTCTAGCTAATTGCTCCCACTTTCAATATGTATCTAGACCGAGACTTAGAGTCATCTAGATTTAGTGTCAAAACTTGCATCGACGTAACCCTTTACGACGAACCTTTTGTCACTTCCATAATCGAGAAACATATCCTCATTCCACTAAGGATAATTTTGACCGCTGTCCAGTGATCTACTCCTAGATCACTATTGTACTCCCTTGCCAAAATTAGTGTAGGGTATACAATAGATCTGGTACACAGCATGGCATACTTTATAGAACCTATGGCCAAGGCATAGGGAATGACTTTCCTTCTCTTTCTATCTTTTGCCGTGGTCGGGCTTTGAGTCTTTACTCAATTTCACACCTTGTAACACAGGCAAGAACTCTTTCTTTGATTGTTCTATTTTGAACTACTTCAAAATCTTGTTAAGGTATGTACTCATTGAGAAACTTATCAAGCGTCTTCATCTATCTCTATAGATCTTGATGCTCAATATGTAAGCAGCTTCACCGAGGTCTTTCTTTGAAAAACTCCTTTCAAACACTCCTTTATGCTTTGCAGAATAATTCTACATTATTTCCGATCAACAATATGTCATTCACATATACTTATCAGAAATGTTGTAGTGCTCCCACTCACTTTCTTGTAAATACAGGCTTCACTGCAAGTCTGTATAAAACTATATCCTTTGATCAACTTATCAAAGTGTATATTCCAACTCCGAGATGCTTGCACCAGTCCATAGATGGATCGCTGGAGCTTGCATATTTTGTTAGCACCTTTCGGATTGACAAAACCTTCTGGTTGCATCATATACAACTCTTCTTTAATAAATCCATTAAGGAATGCAGTTTTGTTTATCTATTTGCCATATCTCATAAAATGTGGCAATTGCTAACATGATTCAGACAGACTTAAGCATAGATACGAGTGAGAAACTCTCATCGTAGTCAACACCTTGAACTTGTCAAAAAACCTTTTTGCGACAATTCTAGCTTTGTACATAGTAACACTACTATCAGCGTCTGTCTTCCTCTTGACGATCCATTTATTCTCAATTGCTTGCCGATCATCGGGCAAGTCAACCAAAGTCCACACTTTGTTCTCATACATGGATCCCATCTCAGATTTCATGGCCTCAAGCCATTTTGCGGAATCTGGGCTCACCATCGCTTCCTCATAGTTCGTAGGTTCGTCATGGTCTAGTAACATAACCTCCAGAACAGGATTACCGTACCACTCTGGTGCGGATCTTGATCTAGTTGACCTACGAGGTTCGGTAGTAACTTGATCCGAAGCTTCATGATCATCATCATTAACTTCCTCACTAATTGGTGTAAGTATCACTGGAACTGATTTCAGTGATGAACTACTTTCCAATTTGGGAGAAGGTACAGTTACCTCATCAAGTTCTACTTTCCACCCACTCACTTCTTTCGAGAGAAACTCCTTCTCTAGAAAGGATCCATTCTTAGCAACGAATGTCTTGCCTTCGGGTCTGTGATAGAAGGTGTACCCAACTGTCTCCTTTGGGTATCCTATGAAGACACATTTCTCCAATTTGGTTTGAGCTTATCAGGATGAAACTTTTTCACATAAGCATCGCAACCCCAAAATTTTAAGAAACGACAACTTTGGTTTCTTGCCAAACCACAGTTCATAAGGCGTCGTCTCAACGGATTTTGATGGTGCCCTATTTAATGTGAATGTAGCTGTCTCTAATGCATAACCCCAAAACGATAGTGGTAAATTGGTAAGAGACATCATAGATTGCACTATATCCAATAAAGTACGGTTATGACGTTCGGACACACCATTATGCTGTGGTGTTCCAGGTGGCGTGAGTAGTGAAACTATTTCACATTGTTTTAACTGAAGGCCAAACTCGTAACTCAAATACTCTTCTCTACGATCAGATCGTAGAAACTTTATTTTTCTTGTTATGATGATTTTCCACTTCACTCTGAAATTATATGAACTTTTCAAATGTTTCAGACTTATGTTTTATTAAGTAGATATACCCATATCTGCTCAAATCATCTGTGAAGGTGAGAAAATAACGATATCCGCCACGAGCCTCAATATTCATTGGACCACATACATCTGTATGTATGACTTCCAACAAATCTGTTGCTCTCTCCATAGTTCCGGAGAACGGCGTTTTAGTCATCTTGCCCATGAGGCACGGTTCGCAAGTATCAAGTGATTCATAATCAAGTGATTCCAAAATCCCATCAGTATGGAGTTTCTTCATGCGCTTTACACCAATATGACCTAAATGGCAGTGCCACAAATAAGTTGCACTATCATTATTAACTTTACATCTTTTGGCTTCATTATTATGAATATGTGTATCACTACGATCGAGATCCAACAAACCATTTTCGTTGGTGTGTATGACCATAGAAGGTTTTTATTCATGTAAACAGAACAACAATTGTTCTCTAACTTAAATGAATAACCGTATTGCAATAAACATGATCAAATCATATTCATGCTCAACGCAAACACCAAATAACACTTATTTAGTTTCAATGCTAATCCCGAAAGTATAGGGAGTGTGCGATGATGATCATATCAATCTTGGAACTACTTCCAACACACATCGTCACCTCACCTTTTACTAGTCTCTGTTTATTCTGCAACTCCCGTTTTCGAGTTACTACTCTTTAGCAACTGAACCAGTATCAAATACTGAGGGGTTGCTATAAACACTAGTAAGTACACATCAATAACATGTATATCCAATATACCTTTGTTCACTTTGCCATCCTTCTTATCCACCAAATACTTGGGGCAGTTCCGCCTCCAGTGAACAGTCCCTTTGCAGTAGAAGCACTTAGTCTCAGGCTTAGGTACAGACTTGGGCTTCTTCACTTGAGTAGCAACTTGCTTGCCATTCTTTTTGAAGTTCCCCTTCTTCCCTTTGCCCTTTTCTTGAAACTAGTGGTCTCGTCAACCATCAACACTTGATGTTTTTCTTGATTTCTACCTTCGTCGATTTCAGCATCACGAAGAGCTCGGGAATTACTTTCGTCATCCCTTGCATACTATAGTTCATCACGAAGTTCTACTAACTTGGTGATGGTGACTAGAGAATTCTGTCAATCACTATTTTATCTGGAAGATTAACTCCCACTTGATTCAAGCGATTGTAGTACCCAGACAATCTGAGCACATGCTCACTAGTTGAGCGATTCTCCTCCATCTTTTAGCTATAGAACTTGTTGGAGACTTCATATCTCTCAACTCGGGTATTTGCTTGAAATATTACCTTCAACTCCTGGAACATCTTATATGGTCCATGACGTTCAAAACGTCTTTGAAGTCCCGATTCTAAGCCGTTAAGCATGGAGCACTAAACTATCAAGTAGTCATCATATTGAGCTAGCCAAACGTTCATAACGTCTGCATCTGCTCCTGCAATAGGTCTGTCACCTAGCGGTGCATCAAGGACATAATTTTTCTTTTCAGCAATGAGGATAATCCTCAGATCACGGATCCAATCTGCATCTTTGCTACTAACATCTTTCAACATAATTTTTCTCTAGGAACATATCAAAAATAAACACAGGGAAGCAACAACGCGAGCTATTGATCTACAACATAATTTGCAAAATACTATCAGGACTAAGTTCATGATAAATTCAAGTTCAATTAATCATATTACTTAAGAACTCCCACTTAGATAGACATCCCTCTAATCATCTAAGTGATTACGTGATCCAAATCAACTAAACCATGTCCGATTAACACGTGAGATGGAGTAGTTTCAATGGTGAACATCACTATGTTGATCATATCTACTATATGATCCACGCTCGACCTTTCGGTCTCTGTGTTCCGAGGCCATATCTGTATATGCTAGGCTCGTCAAGTTTAACCTGAGTATTCCGCGTGTGCAACTGTTTTGCACCCGTTGTATTTGAACGTAGAGCCTATCACACCCGATTAACACGTGGTGTCTCAGCACGAAGAACTTTCGCAACGGTGCATACTCAGGGAGAACACTTTTATCTTGAAATTTTAGTGAGAGATCATCTTATAATGCTACCGTCAATCAAAGCAAGATAAGATGCATAAAGGATTAACATCACATGCAATCAATATAAGTGATATGATATGGCCATCATCATCTTGTGCTTGTGATCTCCATCTCCGAAGCACCGTGCTTGTGATCTCCATCTCCGAAGCACCGTCATGATCACCATCGTCACCGGCGCGACACCTTGATCTCCATCGTAGTATCGTTGTCGTCTCGCCAACTAATTGCTTTTACGACTATCGCTACCGCTTAGTGATAAAGTAAAACTATTACATGGTGATTGCATCTCATACAATAAAGCGACAACCATATGGCTCCTGCCAGTTGCCGATAACTCGGTTACAAAATATGATCATCTCATACAACAAATTATATCACATCATGTCTTGACCATATCACATCACAACATGCCCTGCAAAAATAAGTTAGACGTCCTCTACTTTGTTGTTGCAAGTTTTACGTGGCTGCTACGGGCTTAGCAAGAACCGTTCTTACCTACGCATCAAAACCACAACGATAGTTTGTCAAGTTGGTGCTGTTTTAACCTTCGCAAGGACCGGGCGTAGCCACACTCGGTTCAACTAAAGTGAGAGAGACAGACACCCGCTGGTCACCTTTAAGCAACGAGTGCTCGCAACGGTGAAACCAGTCTCGCGTAAGCGTACGCGTAATGTCGGTCCGGGCCGCTTCATCTCACAATACCGCTGAACCAAAGTATGACATGCTGGTAAGCAGTATGACTTATATCGCCCACAACTCACTTGTGTTCTACTCGTGCATAGCATCAACGCATAAAACCAGGCTCGGATGCCACTGTTGGGGAACGTAGTAATTTCAAAAAAATTCCTACGCACACGCAAGATCATGGTGATGCATAGCAACGAGAGGGGAGAGTGTTGTCCACGTACCCTCGTAGACCGACAGCGGAAGCGTTAACACAACGCGGTTGATGTAGTCGTACGTCTTCACGATCCGACCGATCATGTACCGAACGCACGGCACCTACGAGTTCTACACACATTCAGCTCGATGACATCCCTCGAACTCCGATCCAGCCGACTGTTGAGGGAGAGTTTCGTCAGCATGGCGGCGTGGTGACGATGATGATGTTCCACCGATGCAGGGCTTCGCCTAAGCTCCGCAACGGTATTATCGAGGTGTAATATGGTGGAGGGGGGCACCGCACACGGCTAAGAGATCTCAAGGATCAATTGTTGTGTCTATGGGGTGCCCCCCTGCCCCCGTATATAAAGGAGCAAGGGGAAGGCAGCCGGCCAAGGGGAGAGATGCGCGCCAGAAGCGGGAGTCCTACTCCCGCCGGGAGTAGGACTCCTCCTTTCCTTGTTGGAATAGGAGAAGGGAAGGGAGAAGGAGAAAGAAGGAAGGGGGCGCCCCCCTTCCCTAGTCCAATTCGGACCAGCTCATGGGGAGGGGCGCGGCCACCTTTTGAGGCCTTTCTCTCCTTTCCCGTATGGCCCATTAAGGCCCAATACGAATTCCCGTAACTCTCCGGTACTCCGAAAAATACCCGAATCACTTGGAACCTTTCCGAAGTCCGAATATAGTCGTCCAATATATCGATTTTTACGTCTCGGCCATTTCGAGACTACTCATCATGTCCCCCATCTCATCCGGGACTCCGAACTCCTTCGGTACATAAAAATTCAATAAAACAGTCATCGTAACGTTAAGCGTGCGGACCCTACGGGTTCGAGAACTATGTAGACATGACCGAGACGCCTCTCCGGTCAATAACCAATAGCGGGACCTGGATGCCCATATTGGCTCCCACATATTCTACGAAGATCTTTATCGGTCAGACCGCATAACAACATACGTTGTTCCCTTTGTCATCGGTATGTTACTTGCCCGAGATTCGATCGTCGGTATCTCGATACCTAGTTCAATCTCGTTACTGGCAAGTCTCTTTACTCGTTCCGTAATACATCATTCCGCAACTAACTCATTAGTCACAATGCTTGCAAGGCTTATAGTGATGTGCATTACCGAGTGGGCCTAGAGATACCTCTCCGACAATCGGAGTGACAAATCCTAATCTCGAAATACGCCAACCCAACAAGTACCTTTGGAGACACCTGTAGAGCACCTTTATAATCACCCATTTACGTTGTGACGTTTTGTAGCACACAAAGTGCTCCTCCGATAAACGGGAGTTGCATAATCTCATAGTCATAGGAACATGTATAAGTCATAAAGAAAGCAATAGCAACATACTAAACGATCGGGTGCTAAGCTAACGGAATGGGTCAAGTCAATCACGTCATTCTCCTAATGAGGTGATCTCATTAATCAAATGACAACTCATGTCTATGGCTAGGAAACATAACCATCTTTGATTAACGAGCTAGTCAAGTAGAGGCATACTAGTGACACTCTGTTTGTCTATGTATTCACACATGTATTATGTTTCCGGTTAATACAATTCTAGCATGAATAATAAACATTTATCGTGATATAAGGAAATATATAATACTTTATTATTGCCTCTAGGGCATATTTCTTTCAATTGGTTCCTACATATTCTACGAAGATCTTTATCGGTCAAACCGCATAACAACATACGTTGTTCCCTTTGTCATCGGTATGTTACTTGCCCGAGATTCGATCGTCGGTATCTCAATACCTAGTTCAATCTCGTTACCGGCAAGTCTCTTTACTCGTTCCATAATGCATCATCCCGCAACTAACTCATTAGTCACATTTGCTTGCAAGGCTTATAGTGACGTGCATTACCGAGAGGGCCCAGAGATACCTCTCCGACAATCGGAGTGACAAATCCTAATCTTGATCTATGCCAACTCAACAAGTACCATCGGAGACACCTGTAAAGCACCTTTATAATCACCCAATTAAGTTGTGACGTTTGGTAGCACACAAAGTGTTCCTCCGGTATTCGGGAGTTGCAAAATCTCATAGTCATAGGAACATGTATAAGTCATGAAGAAAGCAATAGCAACATACTAAACGATCAAGTGCTCAGGTAACGGAATGGGTCAAGTCAATCACATCATTCTCTAATGATGTGATCCCATTAATCAAATGAAACTCATGTCTATGGCTAGGAAACATAACCATCTTTGATTCAACGAGGTAGTCAAGTAGAGGCATACTAGTGACACTCTGTTTGTCTATGTATTCACACATGTACTAAGTTTCCGGTTAATAGAATTCTAGCATGAATAATAAACATTTATCATGATATAAGGAAATATAAATAACAACTTTATTATTGCCTCTAGGGCATATTTCCTTCACTCACTTCGTCTTCCTCCAAAAAACAAATCCTCCCATAGCTCAAACCCATGTTCTAGCTCATCTTGCTGCCATTTTCGATCTCTTTGCTCAAAGCTCCATTCACAAAACTGTTTGGGGAGATTGTTCTTCGGTATGTGACTCCTCCAATGGTCCAATTAGTTTTTGTTCTAGTGCTTTATTCATTGCAAATTTTTGCTGCTAAGGTGACCATGTTCTTGAGCTTGCATGTCAAATTTATATGGTCCAAAGTAGTTTTAATGCATGATATAGCCTCTAGGCACCTGTGGGAGTAGTTGCTATCAAACTTGTTGAGTTTGGTTCACTTTTATTTTGAGTCACTAAAATTTAAAAAAATAGAGAAAGAAAATGATGAAGAGATTGTTGAGGGTTTCTTCGAGCCAAAGCTCGAATGATAAGCAGAATGAGGAGAATAAAAAGCCCAAATACAATCTTCCTCGCACCGCGGAGGTTCGGCCATGTGAATGGCCTTGTGATGCGTTCTTGAGAGCCGCTAGAATTCATGATGACTTTTATTACTTGGCTGAGAATGCAGGCCTCACCGACTTCCTCCACGACTAGTGCGAACAATATCTCCTACTCACTAATATTTTCGTGCAAATTTTTTATTTCCATGCTAAGAAATCACCACCTTCAGTGGAGTTTCACTTATATGATGAGGTTAAGGAGATGTCACTCCATGATTTTTGTCGGGTCTGCAATATATCCTTTGTGGGCAGCATCGAGGAACCACATCGTAGTGATGTGGATGGATTTATTTATAGAATTTCTGTAGGGGAAACGAGGAAAGTTTCCGATGCAAGAATTACTAGTATTCATTTCCCTGTCCTACGTTACTTCGAAATATTTTCTAGTAGATGCTTAATTGGTCGCAGGAACAGTGGAAATCTTAGTGCTCCTAATCTTGTCATTTTACGCCATGCTTTGTTTCGTGATACAACTTTCAGCTTAGGCGCTATTGTTGCTAAACGATGAAGTCTGAACCGTACAAAGGGCCCCATCTTTGGAGGCATCTTTGCTTCACGCCTTGCTGCACACTTTGAGATACCTATTAGGCATTATGAGAAAGAGGAAAAGTTGTTGCCCCCTGTTTTTCTAGATTATAAGAGTATGGTAGCACATGACTTTATTGTTAAAAGTAAGAAGAAGATGCTTAAGTATAATTTGATATTTGATAAAACTCACTATGAGACTAGTACCTTGCCTGCACCCTCTTTGTTTAACATACTTTCAGGCACGTACCTCATCTTGCCCGAGGCCATTTATGCATACTGGAGGCTGACACAAGTTCCAGAGCCAGAGCCTGAGCCACCACTCGATCTTTATCGACAGTCTGTTTATCAGTGGGATCTGGAGGAGATCGCCAACTAGTGGCACCCTGAGGACCCTCCTCAGTACACCGGAGAGAGTAGCTTCGATATGTGGCATAGACCAACTTACGCCAAAAGCCTAAGCTTGGGGGAGTATGTATCTCTCACCGACATTACATTCATGATTCACACACTCATGCTAGTTGTCGGTGCTCATACTTTTTCATTGTACTATCCATGCTAGTTTATTTTATTTTCTAAGCCTTCTTCTTGTGTGTTTGAAAAACTTTAAGAAAAACAACAACAAAATTAGTTTAGATTTTAGCTAGTTTACTTTCCATGCCTGTAGTAGTAATAATTAAAAGAAAACCCAAAAAGATTTCTCGTTCTTCTTTTGCTTGTTGGGATCTTTCCCGTGTAAATAGTTTTATTTCTTTTCTTTTCTCTGGGGGTCGAGAGGAGCACACCATGATGAAAATGTTGGGTGGCTCTCATATGCATTATTGTTGATTTAACAAAGAGCCCATATTACCTTGTCTTCTTCCTTGTATTAAATGCTTGCAGATTCCAGCTTAGTCCAATGCACGTGCACTATTATTATTATCCACACCGTTCGGTCGTGCAAGTGAAAGGCAATAATGACGATATATGATGGACTGATTGAGATGAGAGAAGCTGGTATGAACTCCACCTATCTTGTTTTTGTAAATATGATTAGTTCATCATTCCTGATTCAGCCTATTATGAATGAAACATGTTTGCAATGAAAATTAGAGATTACAGTTGCTCATGCCATGCTTAATTTGCTAGGAGTTTATAATGGTTTACCTTGCGTGCCAACATGCTATTAAAATGGTTGTGATGTGGTATGATAGGGTGGTATCCTCCTTTGAATGATTCAAGTGGCTTGACTTGGCACATGTTCACGCATATAGTTGAAACGAAATCAACATAGCCTCCACGATATTTATGTTCATGGTGATTTATATCCTACTCATGCTTGCACTCATTGTTGATTAATCTTAATGCATGTTCATGACAGTTGTCGCTCTCTAGTTGGTCGCTTCCCAGTCTCTTTCTAGCCTTCACTTGTACTAAGCGGGAATACTGCTTGTGCATCCACTTCCATAAACCCCAAAGTTATTCCATATGAGTCCACCATTACTTCCGATATGCGGTATTTACCTGCCGTTCCAAGTAAATTTGTATGTGCCAAACTCTAAACCTTCAAATGAAATTATGTTTTGTATGCTTGAATAGCTCAAGTATCAATTGGAGCTGTCTATATCTTCCATGCTATGTGGGTTATTCTCATGATGAGTGGACTCCGCTCATCACTCATGAGAAAATGGCCGGTAACCGGGATTCCCATTCATGCTCAAATCGAAATAATTACTCCCCCGGGATTGTTGTTAGTTGGAGGTGCCCGTTGTTTCGGGCAAGCCATGGATTGATGCTTGTTGGTGGTGGGGGAGTATAAACTTTACCATTCTCTTTGGGAACCGCCTATAATGTGTGTAGCATGGAAGATGTCAAGATCTCTTGGTTGTTATGTTGACAATGAAAGCATACCACTCAAAATATTATTTATCTCTATTTCAAAACTCGAGCTCTGGCACCTCTACAAATCACTGCTTCCCTCTGCAAAGGGTCTATCTATTTTACTTTTATGTTGAGTCATCATCCTCTTATTAAAAAGCACCAGTTGGAGAGCACCGTTTTCATTCGCATGCATTGCTATTAATTTACATTGAGTATGACTGTGACTGGATCTCTTTTACCATGGATTACAATGTCTAGTCAGTCCTTGATCTTCAGGGGTGCTCTGCATTTATGTTTTGCGGTCTCAGAAAGAGCTAGCGAGATACCATCTTGTTATATCATGT
Source organism: Triticum aestivum (assembly GCF_018294505.1). Lineage (NCBI taxonomy): Eukaryota > Viridiplantae > Streptophyta > Magnoliopsida > Poales > Poaceae > Triticum > Triticum aestivum. The sequence continues at coordinate 407,382,411 of NC_057805.1, read as the reverse complement.
TATGATTGTTTTGAGAAAGTGTTGTCATCCGAGATTTATTATTATTGCTCGCTAGTTGATTATGTCATTGATATGAGTAAACATGAGAACTAAATGTTATTGTGAATATGGTTAGTTCATAATCTTTGCTGAAAACTTGAATGCTGGCTTTACATATTTGCAACAACAAGATCAAACAGAGTTTGTAAAAGTTTTTTTTATAACTTTTAGTTTGTCAACTGAATTGCTTGAGCACAAGCAAAGGTTTAAGCTTGGGGGAGTTGATACGTCTCCAACGTATCTACTTTTCCAGACACTTTTGCCCTTGTTTTGGACTCTAACTTGCATGAGTTGAATGAAACTGACCCGGACTGACGCTATTTTCAGCAGAATTGCCACGGTGTTATTTTTGTGCAGAAATAAAAGTTCTTGGAATGACCTGAAAATCCACGGAGACACGTTTTGGAATTAATGAAAAATACTGGCGAAAGAATCAGCATCAGGGGGCCCACACCCTGTCCACGAGGGTGTAGGACGCCCCCCTGGGCGCGCCCCTGCCTCGTGGGCCCCCTGGGACTCCACCAACCTCAACCCCAACTCCATATATTCATGTTCGGGGAGAAAAAAAATCAGAGAGAAGGATTCATCTCGTTTTACGATATGGAGCCGCCGCCAAGCCCTAATATTCCTCGGGAGGGCTGATCTGGAGTCCGTTCGGGGCTTTGGAGAGGGGAATCCGTCGCCATCGTCATCATCAACCTTCCTCCATGACCAATTTCATGATGCTTACTGCCGTGCGTGAGTAATCCCATCGTAGGCTTGCTAGACGGTGATGGGTTGGATGAGATTTACCATGTAATCGAGTTAGTTTTGTTAGGGTTTGATCCCTAGTATCCATTATGTTCTAAGATTGATGTTGCTATGGCTTTGCTATGCTTAATGCTTGTAGGGCCTGAGTGCCATGATTTCAGATCTGAACCTATTATGTTTTCATGAATATATGTGAGTTCTTGATCCTATCTTGCAAGTCAATAGTCACATACTATGTGTTATCATCTGGCAACTCCGAAGTGACAATAATCGGGACCACTCCCGGTGATGACCGTAGTTTGAGGAGTTCATGTATTCACAAAGTGTTAATGCTTTGATTCGGTTATCTATTAAAAGGAGGCCTTAATATCCCTTAGTTTCCAATAGGACCCCGCTGCCATGGGAAGGTAGGGCAAAAGATGTCATGCAAGTTCTTTTCCATAAGCACGTATGACTATATTCAGAATACTTGCCTACATTACATTGATGAACTGGAGCTAGTTCTGTGTCACCCTATGTTATAACTGTTGCATTAGGAATCACACCCGACATAATTATCCATCATTGATCCGTTGCCTACGAGGTTTTCACATATTGATCTTTGCTTTTACTTTTCCGTTGCCACTGTTACGATTGCTACAAAAACTGCTATTGTTAATTTTGCCACCGTTACCGTTACTTCCATACTACTTTGCTACTAAGTACTTTGCTGCAGATGTTAAGTCTTTCAGGTGTGGTTGAATTCACAACTCAACTACTATGTGTCGAATCAATAAATTTGAGTTGAATACTCTACCCTCGAAAACTGTTGCGATCCCCTATACTTCTGGGTTATAAGGTAAGTTGTGGCATTTTTGCAACAATGGCCCACTTATCTGCTCCAATTTGCAGAAAACCCCTTATTATCTTGAAAGCAACCACATCCCTCCCTCACCTCATCAAAACAGCCTAAGAAATATATTTTGAGTGAAAAGTAATATATTAGGAGTATATCAAAACAAGAGTGATTTCTTTCATGTTTGTGAACAAGTACTACTATTCTACTACTTTGGATCCATCGCAACGCACGGGCACATTGCCAGTAAAAGGAAAAGGCCTGCCCCGTTCGCGTCGCACCCCCACACTCCCGGGAATCGGGAGTACTCCACGGCCCGTCCGGCACGCCACATAGCTAGGGAAGGTGTGTTGCCTAGGATTTTCACTTTCATGTGGGACCGCTGTTGAGTAAACCGACTATTGGCAAACCGCACCCCGCCCGCCGTCGGGTTGGAAAACCGAAACAAGGGGAAGATCTAGCTGTAGCACTTAAGCCAAGAAATTTGGTGTCTGATGGGGCTCATTGATAGAGTGTTAGAGCATGGTTAATAGTATAGCCAACTGCTGGCTATAAGCCATTGCTATGTCATATATAGCCCATCTTATAGCCAATATGTACAATAGTTGATTAGAAGAGTGGACTACTTTTTTATTATATGTCCCTCCTTTCACTCTCGCAAAGTGCCTTGAAGCACGTGCTAGAGCTCGCTCTTCACCAAGAGCCCGCTTACCTTCTCTCTCCTCTTTTATTTCCTCCAACTAAGCAAGAATATACTACTCCTAGTTTATTTCTTATAGCTAGCTGACTCGGCTCTATTGTACTTGCTCTTATTTATTCATAACTAGCAAGATGCCCATGCGTTGCACGGAAAATCAAGATGCATTTGTTTGAGTAGTTTATGTTGTGAGAGAAAAGGATGAACAAGAGAAGGCCTTATTTGCAAATGTGGAGAGGGGTGTGGGTATCTTGTTGCAAAATTGCCATAGTTTCTTTCCTATCCGTCGGATATAAATGAGATAGCCTATATTGCAGGATGGCAGGCACACCATCATCACCAACTCTGCTTTTTATAAGAGCTCTTATAAAAACCAGAGTTGGTGATGATGGTCCTGCCATCCTACAATATAGGCCATCCGATCTATAACTAACGTATAGGAAGGAAACTATGACAATTTACCCGTTCATTCTTTTCTCCCACAAGATCTTGATGTTCCGTGCAATGCACGGGCATCTTGCTAGTCTCTAGTCTTACAAAAACAGAGTTGGTGATGATGGTGTGCCTGCCACCCTGCAGTATAGGCTGTCCGATTTATATCTGATGGATAGGAAGAAAATTGTGCCAATTTTGCAAAAAGAAACCTACACCCTCTCCACATTTGCAAATAAGGCATTCCCTCGTTCATCCTTTTCTCTCACAAGATAAACTACTCATACAAATGCATCTTGATGTTCCATGCAACGCACAAGGATGATTCCTTGGGGGTCTCTTCAGCGCGGCGTGGCCGTAGTTGCAAGTTGACACCCCTTGAGATGCTGACATTGAGGGGCACTCTGATTTTTCCGATGAGCAGGTAAGATGAGTTTGATCACGTAGTAAATGCATTCTAAAGACTACTTCCGTGTCCATTTCCTAATTCTCCCCCTGCCCACTGTTTCATAGGTTAGGCTCAGTGCGAGTGGAGATTGGCTTGCATATGTACGGGAGGGTACCAACATCAATTTGCACAACATTTACAACGGTGACACCGTTCCCGTAGAACCTTTGTCCAACATTGGGATCAGCCATGCAACAGGCCACTGCGTGAATTGGTACGATGGAACCACGGTGTGACTGAAGAAGATAGCACGAACCTTACACATGGCGGTCAAAGGTGGACGATGCTGTCTGCGGCCGATTCGTTGCCGTACGAGTACGAAGACACTGTGCTCCTTTCTAACCGCATCTTCGCGGTGACAAACTAGAGGACTTGTTTCATATGGGACACATCCTATGGTATACTCCCTCTCTCCCAGTTTATTTGTTTTGAATTTTTTCGTTTATAAGTTTCAAATTCAAATTTAGAGCTCCCCATCACATCTTGATATTACAATGTCCATTAAATCGTTGCGTGCATGTATAGTAAAGAAACAAATCTCGAGTTTGGAACGAGTTCGTGCAATGGTAGCACCACAAGGCCTGGCGCAGGAGTTACATTTACCTCTCGGGGCCCTCGGGTCTGAGCTTCAAGGCCTTACGACACCTGCCTTTGAGTCAATAACATGTGGACCCGATAGGTGGCTGGTCCACATGTAATGCTCCCAAAGGCAGAGGGGTAGTGGGGCCAAGAGGGGTGAGCCACAGGTCGGGGACGTGTGGTGTCATGGGTTCGAGCGGCGTTGTAGGAATCGCGTGTGGCGGTGGTACAATCTTGATGCCCGCCGCATTTCAGTTGGCCCACATGTCATGCACACAAAGACAGAGGGGCGGTGCGGCCGAGAGGGGTGAGGCACACGTCGCGGGACATGGTGCCGTGGGTTGGAGCGGCGTCATGGGAATCACGAGTGGCAGTGGATGAAATGTGATGGTCACAGTAGTTGTACTTCCATGGACAAGCTGTCATGTCTACGGACACATGCATTGCATATCGATCACCGGAAGGAGTAGTAGAGAAAGCTAGGCGGATAAATAGTTCCTTATAGTGAAGAGGACCCATGCTGCTACTTGTTCCAAAGACATGCACACCATCGAAATAGTCCATCTAAATCAATATACACAGAGAGGGACTAATTGTTTTACAAGAGAGGAAATAGTTCATCCATCCATAATGCCCTGCTGCTGGTGCAGCATCTTCTTCTTCTTATTCTTCTTCTTCTTCTTCTCCTCATTTTCTGTGGGAGACGGCTTCGCAACAAGCTCTCTGGACCTTGCAGCTATCTCGAAACTCACACGTGCTTCGAGGGCAGCATATTTTATCTGCTCGTACGTCAAGGGATAATTCTACCATCCAGACGACCTTAATGCCAGCGTCTCATCACCCTCCTGAAGATTTTTTTCGAGCACAAAATTTGCTAAGTCGAATAGGGATGGTGTCAGTTTATCACAATCTTCTACGGGAATTTTTATTTTGGTTTGTACGTCAGCGATGCTTTTCAAATCAAGGTTGTATGGCTCCAACTTCTGTCTGTCCCCTGCGATGGCTGCCCCACAGAAGTATATGTCCTCCCAAGACAAGAAATCATGAAGCTCACCTGGTATGGAGGGCGCGTGTATGATGTGGTACACCAAAACATCATCTTCCAGGCACAGCTGAAGGACGGCGGCACGTTGGATCTTCCGAGTGGCACGCTCCGTGTACTCTGCGTCGAGACCGATGACCTTCATCTCCACCTTTTGGAGGGAGTTGGATACATTGTTGATCCACTTACGAACAACCCTTGGGTGGTCGGTGACTGTGGCAACTATGCTCAACGAGCCTTCGACGAGGACATGTTGGACGCTAAAAACCTGCATCTCGATCTCTTTCGCCATTTGGAACCGTTGGACCGGAGGGCTATGGTTTGGAGAATTAGGATTAGATGGCTAGTCTAACTGAAGAAGATGATTATATATAGGGGCTTCGGAATTACTCCAGGAGGATGTGAAGAGGTTAAAACAATGTGAATGCAGTGTGGTTTGGATGCAAGGGAAGATGAAGGAGTAGTGAAGAAGCCGAGGAAAGTCAGTTCCCGATGGAGAAGTAAATGGGAGAAGTGGCCTGCAGCCAGTTGATTAGACAGTTCGGTAGACTAAACGAAAAGGCTACGTGGGTAGACTGAGGAGTGGGGCCTGTCCCTGTACGTGCCCATCCTTCTAGCGCTTCATGTGCCACTGACTAGTTGAGGTCACTCTTTCAAATCACCGTGGTGAGACATTTTATGATTCCTTTTTATTTCTGCACCCCTCCTGACAGGTGGGACCTATGCAAACAGATAAAAAATGTGTCGTAGCTAGTTCGGATGGATATTGGCGCGTGCGTGGGAGACAGAACATTCTCTAGTTAAGGAATATGTAGTTATCCTCAAAAAAGAAAAGTCCTTCTTTGCGCTTCTGCATGCACGAGAATTTGGTTCTACTCGCAATATGGATGATACCTGGAGGATGAAGTGAACCCAGAGGCATGCTAGCACGGGAGTACTCCTCATGTTACTACTACTCCTACTAGTAGTAGTAGTAGTACAACTGTGGTACACTTGATGGTCAAAATACTATTATTCATCTTGTCCTCATAGTGAAGTGACAAGCCCTGCGCCTGAGGTGACACCAGTCCAGGCGGCGTGTCCAGGTTACCAAAGTCAGCCTCACCTTGTGCACTATGCAGTCACTGTCATCGCCGTTGTATAGCATGCCTCGCCTCGTCTCCCTCTCCCCTAGCACCATTCCATCTCCATCTCCGTCTCGCCGGAGATCCTGAGGTCCCTCTTCATCATCTCACTTTGCCCCCGCGTACCCTCGCCTCGCTCGCCTCCCCCAGTATCACTATTCCCTCACTAGCCGCTCCAGCACCGAGAGCCTTCTCCCCCGTAAATCAAGCCCCACAAAACCCCACCTTCCAAACTCCACCATGGCCGAACGCGAACCGTGCAGCAGCCATATGAGCCGCGATTGGAGCAATCTGCCCAGTGACGTCCTCAACCTCTATTGTTCGTGTATCGATACGTTGAACGCCCTGCGGCTGGCTGCATGCTCGAGGGGCATGCACACGGCCATCGTCGAAGCGAGGCCTAAGCTTTTCAAGACACCCTACTTGCTGCTATCTTGTCTTGTGAGATTTGCTCACCATGATACGGAGGCTTACATGATGCCCCTCGACTTCAATCCGAGCTCCATTAGCCGAAACTTATTTGTAGGTATGTAGTAGGTCGCCATACATCATTTCCCTCGACTTCGATCCGATCACCATCACCCGAAACTTCTTGCAGGTATGTACTAGGTCAGCATGAACTCCCACTGGATGGCTGCCGTCAGAGAAGACGGGAAAAACTTGGTGCTCGTGAACTTCCAGACCTCCCATGAGATTATCCTTCCTCCGTTGGATGATCTAGAGTTTTACCGTCGCGGTCCAAGTCATCTGGATTACGTGGTCAGTTGGACACACCTTGTTTTGCAGAAGATTGTAATCTGCCAAGTGCCCACACGACATGCGGATTACGCAGACTTCAAGCTAATTGCCTTGTTCGACAAGGGACTCGCCTATCTTTCCGGCGGTGCCTTCTTTAGCTGGAGACAGCTCAGCTCGCAGTGGATCGTCGTCAAAGCTGATACACACTTATGTGATGCTATTGAACACAATGGCATCATCTACGCGATCGACAAAGTAGATGGCACCACTTATTGCTAGGACGTCACGTGTAAGTTGTTTCCATCTGATGTTAATGATGACGCGATGACACTGTTTGAACTTTTTGTGATGATTGACATATCCCTGTTTGAGCAGAATTTGAGAACTATGGCAATGTATTAGAGACGACGTAAATCAGCTATATTTGGAATGAGTTAATTCATGCGATTGTGACCATGTCATTATAGCCAATTTGTACCCCTGAATAATCAAACGGTTAGGAAGATATTGATATTCTCCTTATTTTATAGTAATCTATATACTACTAAATATGAGTATGTACCAATGGCCGTGTCAGTTTCCTCATTTTCATGATGTTGAAACATGCATCACACTGTTGGTTTCATCTAACCATACATTAGGGAAGTAAATGTGCATATGGAGAACTCTATATTTGGAAGTAGTGAAATTCTGTAATGCTTACCACTCTTCAGCAATCAATGGCTAGAATAATATGCTCACAAAAATTTTGCCCCCAGAACATGAGTATATAACATGGTCTGTTAGTTTCCTTGAAGAATTTATTTGTGAGGACAGAACATGATTACATAACATGCATGACATGGTATTTTCCTGTGAAGAATCGATTGTGAGATAACATGAGTATAACCATGCATGGCACTTCTATATTTTCGAACCCAGTATACATTTCCCTGTATTTTCCTCCCAGTTCCAACAGGGACATATCAATGATGTTTCTTGCATTATCCTACTCATACTCTGAACAATACTGATCTTACATTAACAATGCCTGTCCTTTTTTATATGATGCAGTGTCCCTACAGTTACTGCCCTATCACACCACCTTTGCCAAAAACAGGGAAGCACAACTGGTTCCTCGCTCGATCAGACGACGGCAAAAGACTGATGATCATTCGGACACATGAGCCGGAAAAGTTATATTGCAAAAACCCCACTGTATGAAAGCACCGTGAAATATGTGAGTATCCGGACAGTGGCTGTTACGTCTATGAGCAGGATACCAGCTTGTTGGGGCCTTCAGGATTTTTGAGTTGGAGGCGGGTAAACAGCCTTGGTTCACACTCTCTGTCTCTCGGAATCAATTATCCGATTAACCAGGAGATCACCGTTGTCAAGGACCTTGATGGCAGAGAGGCTCTGTTTGCTATGGAAAACTGTGTCTACACGGCGAGCCCTAGGAGTTCGGGAGCAAACTCCCCTGATTGTCAATGATACAGCCTGTAGCCAGAAGAAGGTGAGAATGACAATGGCATCTGGATTAACTTTGATCCTTGGATGTGTCGAGTCCGACAGGCAGTGATGTGTTTCAAGCCTTCAGGTTGATAGGTAATTGGGCTGTTGTGTCGAAAGGGTGGAGTACTGGTGTCTCTGGATCACTGGTGGCTGAACCGGGGCTGCAAATTATGATGGTGTTGGACCATCCCTCTTCGAATGACTTGTTGTCTTTGCTGCTTGTTCTGGATGGGTAGTTCTCTCTTTTGTTATGCATATTCCTTGTCATTTGGTCATCCTCGTCTATGTCACTCTTACTATGTAATAGTTGCCTCTATTTAGAATGTCATTCTCGTCCGGATCACGAGAGTCCGAGCACTGCAGATGGGTGTGTTTTGGTGGTGTAGCAAGAATTCTTATGAACTATCATGTCTTGCTGTTTATGTCAGTAGTAGTCACTAGTCAGTGTTTGAATGTTTTGTATATCGTTATTTCGAACTGTTTATTATCTCGAACTACTGGTGCGCTAAATGAGGGCATCACCATTCTCCAGTGTTCAGAGTATATCTCCTTTTTTTCAAGTTACAATTTGAGCTCAGTGTCTTTTCGATGATGTACACTTGTTTGGGCCAGTGAGGTGTCGTTGAATATGGGCCAAGTAGTAACGCAATGCCAAATAGGTCAATTATTTCTCTCAGGCCGGGCTCTCAAAAGATCCTCAAAAAAAAGGTTGGGCTCTCAAAAAAAGAAAGAATAGGGACTCCTGGGCCGACATGTGGGCGCCACCGGTGTTTTCGTGCGCTTGCGCGCCGAGAGCATATTGGCGCGTGTTCGAAATTCATGCTATGTTTTCATCCCCAATCTCCCGCCCCTCCCCACCTCTGGAATCTCGATTCCTACTCCAGTTCCCCCAAACCCCCCTCCTGTACTCCCTGTACTCAAGTGCACTATCATGTCGCCGATCAACGCGGATCTCCGAACGGGAGATCCTGAGGTCCGTCCTGCCTTCGGGCACTTCGTGTTGTCGCTCAACAGTGGCATGGCAGCGCTTGACGACCAGTTTGCCGGCAAAGGCTGATGGTAACCATCAATGGCAACCGGCCTCCCGTCTCGCCGGACGACCTTGTCAAAGCTCTTGGCATTGCGTACGGCATCCAAATAAGTGACTTGCTTGTCGAAGTCTGTTCGCCACCGGCTGATTTCTCCGTCAGGTTCCGGACAACTTTCGACTGCAGTCGTGTGTTCGAATCTTCCCGGCGTTCATTCTGCGATGGCGCGCTGGTGAGCTTTGATCGGTGGCACATAGGATGGGGCTCAGTGCCCTCTGAGTTTGAGTTTTAAACAAATCTTACCTTCCATGCCATGCCTCGACGTGCTTGGAATAGCGAGTCCATGAATGAGCTTATCAACGACCTTAGAGGTGAGCTCGTAAGTATGATTGTTCCTCCAGACAGCTGGGCTCTGACGGTTATGGCATGGATGAATAAGCCGTCCACCATACCGAAGGTGATTGTTGTTGAGATACCGCGGTGCAGGAACCGGGGTTGTACTATTCGTCGCCACCAAGGCCGCCGCGGACCACGTTAGGGATGTACCTGTATCGAGTGTTCGTGCATGTCGAAGAAGTGGTCAGTCCATCAATCGAAGTCCTGCCGTCGCCTCTGGTGCCCGGGTCCACCGACGACGTCCATTATAGGAGTCAACATCAGATTTTCCCCGTGTTGCTTGGAACGATGTATGGCACAGGGCCTACTCCATCGCACGGCGGAGGCCACTGCTTCTTTGGGAGAAGAGGCAGGGCTAGCTTCCTAGATGTGCTCTAATTTGAGGTAACAACTGAATCTTATCAGATATTGTACTAGTGAAATCCACGCTATGGGTGTGAAGCACTGATGTGCCAGTACATTTGATTGTGACATGTTCTATTTTTTTACCTGAACTTTTTTTAGAAAGGGTTGTATAGCAACTTAATGTTCTAGCATAACTTGTATATTGTGTTGTCTGTCTGTTTTCTTTGCACAACATTCGAGATATTTCCATGTCATTGATAAAGACAATGAACCATTATGTACGATTGCGTTGGTTTCAACATAGCCCTGCCCGTAGCGATCCACTGCTTCCACCCTGATTGTGCCGCCTGCTTGAAATGTTTGTATGCAAGTTCAGTGTGCTATGATGTTTTATATGATTGTGTCAACTATATAAGTTTTTACTGAGCATCATCAATGCATATGGCTGAAAGATGTATTTACGAGCATCGACCGATGGGTCTCTCTCTCTCACACACACACACGCACAAGTGGGACCCGTTGAATTATTTCTTTGTTCGTGACAGCTTTTAATTAGGTTCCACTGTACTCTAACTTTTTTCTTAAGTTATTAATTGAGGTCAGTGACTTCAAAAAGTTGTATAGAAGCCTTGTTTGGGCCTTTCCGGTGTCACTGAATGTGGGCTCAGTAGCCATGTAATGTTGTACTGTACTACACAGGCCTTTTTCAACATCAGCAATGCAACTGGGCCGACAGTTGTACACAATCCGGGTCAACTTGTTATTCTCCGCCCTGCTGGGCTGCAAATCTTTCCTAGGAGGGATGCATTAGGCTTAACAAGAAAATGGGCTTTAAGAAATAATAAATGGATGTAATTATAAAAATTAGGCAGTAACTATAAAAAATGCACCAAACACGTAATTAGTTTATAAAATATTACTTTTGGATTTTGAAAATTTTAATTTCATTAATTGTTGCGCGGGCAATGTTTCGTTGGATTTTTACGTAATACAAATTTATATTGAAATTATATTTAACCTGACTACAATTTCGGGATAAAAATATTTCGGATCCCATCAAAATGTGGGAAATTTTATTGAATTCTGTTTTGAACGGTTGGTTGAAATTATTAATCATTGTCCTAGCTAGAAAATGGGTTGTACTTTTAACAAACTGTAAATGGGTTGTAGTAAATTTCATTAGATTTCAAAAATGGGCTGTACATTCTTAAAAATCGCAAATGGGCTATAAGTTCTCTGCCACACACTTGTGGGCCTACTAAGTTGACGCGTCCCCTAGAAAAAAAAGTAAGTTGACGCGTATGCAAGGCTTTGTCAACTTATAGTCAACGCACGGTTCTAGCAGCATTGTCCGTTGGATGTCCATCCAACGGATGTCGTGCTTCTTCTTCAATCTCGGATATTCTAGCTTCAGCCGACCAAAAAATGATTCCTCCCCCTGATATCTGGGGCGCACCGTTTGGGAGGCTGACATGAGGGTCTACTAAGTTGACGCGTACCAAGGGCTTTGTCAACTTAGTCAATAGAAAAGATTCTAGCCGCAGTGACCTTACGATGTCCATCCAACGGCCGTTGTGATTCTTCAACCTCTGGTCTTCTTGCTCCAGCCGCCCAAAGCAGCGCCGGTCGTGCCGCCTGCTCCTGCCTCCTGTGGTCAGCTTTGCTGCCGCGGAGGCCTCACCGCCCCTACTACTCCCATCGCTGGCCAGGCCCAGCGGCGACGGCAGCCTCACACCCCAGCCAAACCAGTGAACCCTCGTACTCCTCTCCACGTGGGCATCCACTGCCGCATCTTCCCCGGCTCTGCGTCCTCCCCTTCCTAGACCTCTCCGTCGTCCACCGCCTTGGTGCTCTCGGCGCGGCGTGGTCAAAGTTCAACGAACGACTTCCATTGGAAGAGTACTATACGTGGGGAGGCTAACAGCTGGGTCCACGGCTGCAGCAAGGAAGTGCCTCCTTATTACACGCAAAATAATGATTCCTCCACCTGACAGCAGGGACCCACCGGACGGGCCACCGTATTTCACCAAAAAAATGTCCCCCCTGACTGCTGGGACCCACCAGCTACATCTTCGCACGCAAGGAAGTGCGTCCATATTACGGGCAAAAAAAATCCCCCCTGACTACTGGGACCTACCAGCTACATCTTCGCACGCAAGGAAGTGCCTGACAGTCCGGACCCACCTGGTCGAAGCGTACGTAGCGTTGTCATTCTGGCCGCGAACGTGTATGTACATACGATTGGTCTGTCTGCTGCAGCGATGAACCGTGGCTGTGTAAGGAAGGGCAGTGTCGTAGTAGAGGCGTTCACGTAGCATGTACACATACGTACAGCGGCCAGGGTGCAAGAAAGTAAATACGGCCATGTACGTACATACAGGGGGGTCTCGAATGCCTACTCGCGCATACGTACGTCCTAGGCTCGTGTACATGGCTGGGTCGGAACGGCGAAACTGCGTCATCGTCGTGTTCATGGGGAGGTAACAGAATGTGTCGTGTTCATCGGGAGGCAACGGAACGCGTGCTGTTCATCGGGAGCCAACCGGCTTGGATGGAACAGCCGATGGAAACGAGGCCTGGCGTACCGCAAAATGGAGGAAACGGCCTTGTGTTCGACCAGCCACAGTCAAAACGGGATCTTGTTCACCAGGAGGGGTCTGGTGTACCGCAAAACGAAGGAAACGGACTTCTCTTGGTCGAAACGGGGTCCTGTTGATCAGGAGGGGTGTGGTGTACCGTAAAATGGAGGAAATGGACTTGTGTTGGAGCGCTACAGTCGAAACAGGGGTCCTGTTTACCGGGAGGGGTGTGGCGTACCGCAAAACGGGACTCCACGAGATACTGTTCATCTCCACCATCGACCTCCTCCAGCCTCCATGGGCTACTATTCATCCACCGTCGACCTCCTCCAGCCTCCACCTGCGACTATTCATCCACGGGCTCCTGTTCATCCAGCCTCCACCGTGGGCTCCTCCACCGGCTACTGTTCAACCAGCCCTCTCCATGGGGTCATGTTCAACCACCCCTCCACGGGCTACTGTTCATCCAGCCCTCCACCGGATACTGTTCAACCAGCCCTCCACGGGGTCGTCCTGTTCATCCAGCCCTCCACGGGGTCCTGTTCATCCACCCCCCAACCGGCTCGATCGGGGTCCAGTTCATCTAGCGGCAATGGCCTCTACTACCACGGGGTCCATTTCATCCAACCTCCCACCGGGAACTGTTCATCCAACCCCCCCCCCAACAACGCTCACTCTTCATCCAGAGGCAGCATCGGTCGGCTTCAGTTAGCAGCGGTAGCGAAGGAATCACTCGGGTTCAGTTAACAGCAAGGGATCGATCAATCGCTCGGGTTCAGTAACGCGTAGCCTGCAGTGCAATCGCTCGGGTTCAGTTAGAGACCAACGCCTCACTCGGGTTCAGTTAGAGCGCAACGCCTCGCACACACGCGCGTACGTACGAGAGAAACGCGCATCGCTCGGCCCCCGACCACCCACCATAACCGGGAACTCCCCCGATATTTCCTCGCCCTCGCTTCTACCATGGTTTTTTCCGTCATGGATAGCCCAAAAATGTCATGCAGCTGCGTCTCCGGCCCGCCCAGGACGAAAAGCCCATTTTTTTGTCATGATTTTTTGCCATAGAAGTAGGAGCCCACCACATCTATGATGATACCAGGTTTTGTTACAATTATCGTCATAGAAGTGTCATAAGCATGACAGAATTTTTTTCGTTCGACCCAAATTGTCACGGATGTGTCTTTTTTTTTGTAGTGAGAAGAACACATCTGTGGGCCCGCACATGGTACACATTTGATCGGAAGCAAAGGGGGAGGGGAGTTGATGTATTCCTTTCAATTTTGTGTTACGGTACGGTGAGATGTCAGACCTAGCTATTTGGGGGCATGCCTTCATAGCTAGGATTCCCCTCCCGGCAACACAAAGTGTGTGTGTGTGTGTGTGTTTGTGTGTGTCTGTTGGGGGGAGGCTAGCAATAATAACGTGTGCTTTGTGTGACAGGTGCCACGTCAAAGTTGTGCATTGGGTATTTGAATATCAAACCACCAGTTTCATACATATATTTGGTCCACATGCTAGTGTGTTCGTGTTCTGACCCTTTCCCGCGTTTTTTGGCCAAATTTTTAAACAGCAGACGAGTCGGACGCAACAACCGTCTGTGATCGGGTACAAAATAAACATGCTTCCCTAGGACTACCCGTGTGCCATACCCCTGCCCCTATAACCCACATGATCACAGTAGATTGGGCTCCACGAGGCTTCCCTCCCCCTCTCAAAAATATCTACTCCCTCGCAATCTCGAAAATATCTACCCACGTCTGCGTAGATGGTTTTTCTATTTGATAGCAAACGATTAGTATGTCTGGACCGTGTGCGATGTCTGTTACTCCTGCTCTGCTTCAATCAGTAGATGCAAATTTTCAATAGCCCCGGCATTTTACTCCCGCCCCGCTCTGCTTCAATCCCTTGATCCAAATTTTTGTTTGCCCCGCCATTTACTCCCGCCTAGTAAAATTTTCAGTACCCGCGGCATTTCCTCAAACACCACCTTGGACCCCTCCACACACACCCCAAATCCCCCGCTCACAAACATACACACCACCCCTCCCTTGCTCCAAACCTATCTAGGTCGTCGTCGACGCCGCCGCGCCACCTCCATCGTCAATCTCTGCCAGTCTACCCGTGCAGTTTACCCACCGATATACATACCCTCGCCACCCTGAGTTTCTTAGATGACGCCTGCGAAACACCCCCTTTCCTAGAGATCCCCATCCCCACCCCTCCCCCACTCCAGAGCATCGTAGCCTAAGCCCGGCTACACTTCCTGGGGAGCTCTAGGAGCGAATGGCCCAAAAGAGCTTTACCACGGCCTCTTCACCCGACGTCAGCGAGGTGGCCGCCGAGGAAGCTGACGACGATGATTGGACCTGGATTGATCCTTTCGATCAGCGATCTGGAGTATGCTGGCATGTCATGGATGCCGGCTACGACATCGAGGTCGTCGACACCGACAGCTTGACGCGGGTTATGTCACAGGTTAAGTTATCCACTCCCAACCCTTCGGGTTCGACAGCCGCCGATCTCACCGATGGCCCTGCCATTGATCTCCTATGGCTTGTTATGAACAATTTTCCATCCTTCAATGCCATGGAACCCCTTTTCTCATTTCTGAATGACAGGTTCTGCGACGTTGGCCTGGGATCCTCAATTGGCAAGTCAGACCTCATCGACGGCGACCAGGAGGAGGAGACAATCTGTGACAAGTGAGGAAACCCATGATTTGTTTTCTCGAACCCCTTTTGTAGTGAGAACTTGTCCAGTATTTATTGCTATATTAGGTTGTTTGCATTACGCCTTGTTTATTTCTACGGTTTATTGTAGTTCGGTTGGTTGTAGTTAGCATATGTCCAGTTTCAATTGCCATCTTTGGTTGTTCGTAGTATGCCTTGTTTATTTCAACTATTAACAGTGTGATGTTCTATATGTGCTAGTATGAACTGTGCAGTTCAATTTCATCAATACCAAATTTAACAATAGCTCTATGAATGACTATATTTGGTTGTTGTTAAGCATGTTGTACTCTCACCCAATCTTTTTAGTTCGCATATAAGATTTGTCTAAAGTCAGGCCTCTTAAAGTATGACCAACTCTGTAGAACAAAATACCAACATTCACAATATGAAGTAAATATCAGTACATGTGTCATGACTTAAATTTTCATATTGTATAACTTTAGCATGCTAGATGTTGTTATTTTTTCATATAAATAAGGTCAAAGTTTATGAAGCTTGAATTCATACAGTTCTTATATGCAGAGTAAAAAGGACCGGAGGGAGTATTGAACACGCATTTCCATTTGATTTAACAATGGCACTGCTTGGATACTCTAACTTAGCTAGAGGTTAGAGTTAGTTTCTAGCTCATGACAGTTAAAGGGGAGAGAGAGAGAGAGAGAGAGATTGGTGGAATAGTTGATTGTATTGCTCGAGCCTCGTGGGCATATATACAGGAGTACATGGTCATCTTGGAGTACAAGTCAAGGTAGAAATAATCCTACGCTATCCTACGTTTCCTAAATAACAATGATACTCAACAATGACTAACCCTGAACTAACTCTAGCCAAAGAGGTGTTTGGATGACAGTGTTAGATTGACAATAAATGCACTAGGAGAACTAGCCCCAATCAGCACCTCTTGGGTGGGATAGTTGTTTTCGGTGGGTTTGACGCAACTAGCTCAAACTAGCCCTCATGTTTGGATACTTTAGGGCTATTTGAGCCCAAACTAGCTCAAACTAACTCCAACCCATGGATCCAAGCAGGGCCAATAACTAGTGTACTTAGACCTGAATACAAGTTTGAATGACTACGTTTGCTTGTTTTTAAGTATTAGGCATGTTGTTAAAACACACCTTTCCACTTCTTGTTTTTAAATATTAGGTTTTTAACAATTTGTTCTTGCACATATAGGTCCTGCTGTCACAGGTTTTGACCCACAGTTTGACCCTTTTTTCTTATGTGGAAATGAGTTGTCCATTAATATCAGTCAAGTCAAGACACTCAGAAAGATTGTTACGATAAAGAAATTAGCGACAAAAAACAACAAGATTTTTTCTGCACAATGAAGAAGACATCAGTTCACTACGGAATGGAACTAACTATAATACCTTGTCTTTTTAATTCATTTGCGCCATTTCAAATCTGGAGTTTTCAGGCCATTCCAAAGCACTTCACTGATGATTACCTCTCAAACCACCTATATGGTCAGGAGGCGAGGAAGGTTTTCATACAATATACACGATTCAATATTGAAGTGTTCCTAGAGAGGACGAAGGATGGACGGTCAATCATCCACATGCACTGGCCTAAAGTTGCAAAGACCTTTGATACGTCTCCAACATATCTATAATTTATGAAGTATTCATGCTATTATATTATCCTTCTAGGATGTTTTATATGCATTTATATGCTATTTTATATGATTTTTGGGACTAACCTATTAACCTAGAGCCCAGTGCCAGTTTCTGTTTTTTCCTTGTTTTTGAGTTTTACGGAAAAGGAATACCAAACGGAGTCTAATTGACGTGCCAATTTTTGATGATTTTTTATGGACCAAATGAAGCCTCCGGAGGAAAAGAGTTGGGCCAGAAGAGTCCCGAGCTGTCCACGAGGGTGGAGGGCGCGCCCACCCCCCTGGGCGTGGGCCCCTGCCTCGTGGATGACTCGGGAACCTTGTTGACGTGAGACCTACGCCAAAAATTCCTATAAATACTGAAACCTCTAGAAAATAACCTAGATCGGGAGTTTCGCCGCTGCAAGCCTCTGTAGCCACCAAAAACCAATCGGGACCTTGTTCCGGCACCTTGCCAGAGGGGGGATCCCTCACCGGTGGCCATCTTCATCATCCCGGCGCTCTCCATGACGAGGAGGGAGTAGTTCACCCTCGGGGCTGAGGGTATGTACCAGTAGCTATGTGTTTGATCTCTCTCTCTCTCGTGTTCTTGAGGTGGTACGATCTTGATGTATCGCGAGCTTTGCTATTATAGTTGGATCTTATGATGTTTCTCCCCCTCTACTCTCTTCTAATGGATTGAGTTTTCAATTTGAAGTTATCTTATCGGATTGAGCCTTTAAGGATTTGAGAACACTTGATGTATGTCTTGCATGTGCTTATCTGTGGTGACAATGGGATATCACGTGATCTACTTGACGTATGTTTTGGTGTTCAACTTGCGGGTTCAGTGACCTTGTGAACTTATGCATAGGGGTTGGCACACGTTTTCGTCTTGAATCTCCGGTAGAAACTTTGGGGCACTCTTTGAAGTTCTTTGTGTTGGTTTGAATAGATGAATCTGAGATTGTGTGATGCATATTGTATAATCATGCCCGCGGATACGTGAGGTGACATTGGAGTATCTAGGTGACATTAGGGTTTTCGTTGATTTGTATCTTAAGGTGTTATTCTAGTATGAACTCTATGATAGATCGAACAACAAGAATAGCTTCGTGTTATTTTACTACGGACTCTTGAATAGATCGATTAGAAAGGATAACTTTTAGGTGGTTTTGCACCCTACAATAATCTGTTCGTTTGTTGTCCGCTATTAGTGACTTTGGAGTGACTCTTTGTTGCATGTTGAGGGATAGTTATATGATCCAGTTATGTTATTATTGTGGAGAGAACATGCACTAGTGAAAGTATGAACCCTAGGCCTTGTTTCAACGCATTGCAATACCGTTTTCACTCAGTTTTATCAATAGTTACCTTGCTGTTTTTATATTTTCATATTACAAAAACCTTTATCTACCATCCATATTGCACTTGTATCACCATCTCATCGCCGAACTAGTGCACCTATACAATTTACCATTGTATTGGGTGTGTTGGGGACACAAGAGACTCTTTGTTATTTGGTTGCAGGGTTGCTTGAGAGAGAGCATCTTCATCCTACGCCTCCCACGGATTGATAAACCTTAGGTCATCCACTTGAGGGAAATTTGCTACTGTCCTACAAACCTCTGCACTTGGAGGCCCAACAACGTCTACAAGAAGAAGGTTGTGTAGTAGACATCAAGCTCTTTTCTAGCGCCGTTGCCGGGGAGGTGAGTACTTGAAGGTATATCTTTAGATCTTGCAATCGAATCTTTTAGGTTCTTGTTTTATCACTAGTTAGTTCATAAAAGAAAACTACCAAAAAATGGAATTGAGGGTGCCTCATATGCTTCATCTTTTTAAGGTCTTCCGTGAAAATAAGGATTCCGATAATTGTGCTCAATTGCTAGAGGAAGAATGCATTAAAATGTTTGGCACTAAATTTTTGAATGATGAGCATGATTGCAATGTTGTTAGTATGAATTCCTTGAATACCCATGATGCTAACGATATGCAAAGCCACAAGCTTGGGGAAGCTATGTTTGATGAAGATGATATTTTTTGTCTCCCAAGTTTTGATGAGCAAATTTATAAAGAATAAAGATAACCATGAAACTTTTCATCATGATTTTAATTTTCAATTGGATTATGCTTCACATGATAGTTATTTTGTTAAGTTTGCTCCCACTACTATTCATGAGAAGAAATTTCCTTATGTGGGGAGTAATAAAATCTCTATGCTTGTGCATCATGAAAATAATGCTTTATGTGCTGGTTATATTGTTGAATTCATTCATGATGCTACTGAAAATTATTATGAGGGAGGAACATATGCTTGTAGGAATTGCAATAATATCAAGTTTCCCCTCTATGTGTTGAAAATCTTGAGGCTATGCTTGTTTTGCTTTCCTATGCTAGTTGATTCTTGTTCTCATAAGTTGTTTGCTCACAAAATCCCTATGCATAGGAAGTGGGTTAGACTTAAATGTGCTAGTCATATTCTTCATGATGCTCTCTTTATGTTTCAATTCTTATCTTTTATGTGAGCATCATTGAAAACAGCATGCCTAGCTAGGGCGTTAAACGTTAGCGCTTGTTGGGAGGCAACCCAATTTTATTTTTGGTCCTTGCTTTTTGTTCCTGTTTAGTAATGAATAAATCATCTAGCCTCTCGTTAGATGTGGTTTTATGTTTTAATTAGCGTTTGTGCCAAGTAAGACCTATAGGATCTTCTTGGATGATAATTATTTGATCTTGCTGAAAAAGACAGAAACTTTCTGATCACGAAAATAATTGTTAAAAATTACCAGAAAGTGATAAAATACTGATTCCAATGGAAGTAGATCAATAATCAAATCATCTAGGTTGTCCTATTTTGGCAGATTTTTCTGAGTTCCAGAAGTTTGCGTTTGATACAGATTACTACAGACTGTTCTGTTTTTGACAGATTCTGTTTTCTATGTGTTGTTTGCTTATTTTGATGAATCTATGTGTAGTATCGGAGGGTATGAACCATAGAGAAGTTGTAATACAGTAGATATTACACCCATATGAATTTAGAATGAGTTCATAACAGTACCTAAGTGTTTATTTATTTTCTTACACTAACGGAGCTTACGAGTTTTCTATTAAGTTTTGTGTTGTGCAGTTTTCAAGTTTTGGGTACAGATTCGATGGACTATGGAATAAGGAGTGGAAAGAGCCTAAGCTTGGGGATGCCCAAGGCACCCCAAGGTAATGTTAAAGGACAACCAAGAGCCTAAGCTTGGGGATGCCCCGGATGGCATCCCCTCCTTTGTCTTCGTTCATCGGTAACTTTACTTGGAGCTATATTTTTATTCACCACATGATACGTGTTTTGCTTGGAGCATCATTTTCTTTTGTTAGTATTTTCTTGCTGTTATTTAGAATAATTTTTTGCATCTCTAGTTTCAATAAAAATTTCAAGGATAGCTTTTACTATGCTTATTTTGCAAGTATACATGTTGCTGTTTCAAAACAAAAAGTTTACCGCTGTTGCAAAAATTCCCTAGAAAAGTCAGAATGTGATAAAATGTTGAAACTTTTTGCATAATAAGCTCTGATAAATTTTCTACAGTGTGGTAGAATTTCATAATGTTTGGAGTTAGGGAAGTATGATGAATCTTGCATTCTTTACAGACTGTACTGTTTTGGCAGATTGCTGTTATGTTTGCTTGTTTAATGATTCTATTTGAGGATAGGAGTATTAAATATGCAGAGACATTTAGTACGCAATGTTGAATAATAATTTTTGTGATTTTCTACAGTAGAGAATGATAAGGTTTTTGCATTGGTTTATACTAACTTATCTCACGAGTTCTTGTTGAGTTTCGTGTGGATGAAGCTTTCAAGATTTAGGAAACCGTGATATAAAAGGAATTAAGGAGACGCAAAAGTTCAAGCTTGGGGATACCCAGGGCACCCCAAGATGATATTTCAAGAAGTCTCAAGCATCTAAGCTTGGGGATGCCGCGGTAGGCATCCCACCTTTCTTCTTCAACAATTATCGGTTAGTATCGGTTGAGCCTAAGTTTTTGCTTCTTCACATGATGAGTGCTATCCTTGAAATGTCATTTTTTTTTGCTTGCTGCTTGAATAATATCCCAAGATCTAAAATTCTTAAATGCGAGAGAGTCTTCACATAGCTACATAATTATTTCACTACTCATTGATCTTCACTTATATCTTTTTGGAGTAGTTTGTCATTTACTCATGTTCTTCACTTATATCCTATGAGTAAATGGTTGAATGATTTGAATGTCATAAATCTGAAATTATATATGTTTCATATGCCTTTCCCATGGGGAGTAATGCCTTCACATATAAGAAGTAGAGGTGGTAAATTTTTTGAAGGCTAGCAAACATTGTATTGGTCACTTGAACAATTCATGAAATAATATTGAAGGAAGAGAGATTTCACGTATAAATATACTATCTTGGACAACTTCTATGATTGTGAGCCCCATTAATTATTTTCAAACCTGAGAAAATTAGTTGAAGTTGGACAAGGAAGACAACAAAATGAGTTATGCTTGGGTATATTTGTATACAAGTTATATTGTTATGGATCCTCTAACATGTGGTGCTTGCTGTTTAGAATCCTTTGCTAGCCAAAATATCTGTACTAAGCGGGAATACTGCTTGTGCATCCAAAATCCTTGATCCAAGTTCCGTCCATGAGTGTCCACCATATCTACCTATATGTGGTATTTACCTGCCGTTCCAAGTAAATTTGCATGTGCCAAACTCTAAACCTTCAAATAATAATCTGTTTTGTATGCCCGAATCGCTCATGTAGCGACTAGGGGCTGTCAGTATCTTCCATGCTAGGTGGGTTATTCTCACGATGAGTGGACTCCGCTCATCATTCACGAGAAAATGGCTGGTAACTGGGATGCCCAGTCCTATGAGCAAAAGATCAAAAACAAATTCGCAAATAATTTAAACAAACTCCCCTAGGATTGTTGAAAGTTGGACGGCACCCGTTGTTTCGGACAAGCCGTGGAGTGTGATTGTTGGTGGAGGGGGAGTAAAATCTTTATCTTTCTGTTTGGGAACCGCCTATAATGTATCTAGTATGGAAGATATTGGGAACTCTTGGTCGTTATGTTAACAATGAAAGCATACCTCTCAAAATTATTTTCATCTCTGTTTTAGCTTCGAGCTCTGGCACCTCTGTAAATCCCTACTTCCCTCTGTGAAGGGTCTATCTTTTACTTTTATGCAAGATTCAAGAGTATTCCTTCTCATTCCAACCTACTTTTTAGTTGGCAAGCATCATGTGGTGGAGAAAGATCTAAGCATATATGGCCATTCAAATATATTTGATCATGAATTATTATTGTTGACAATTATCTATATGATAAATAAGTTGGGAGGCGGAACATTAAGCCCCTATCTTTCTCTGTGTTCGATGGATGTTATTTGTTCTAAAAATATGCTTTGAGTGGTAGGAATCATGGAAGACTATATGATAGTTGAGTATGTGGGATTTGCTAAATCAAAGCTCTTACATAGACCCTTCCTGAAAATAAGATGAATTGCAGTTGTTTGATGACTGAGAACTGTTTGTTAGTTTTCAAGAAAGTTTATGATCTATACTTTAACATGTGAATGTCTTGTTACTTGATCATGAGAAGCTTTATGATATAAGCTACTGTTATGACATATAATGATGCTAGAAAAGGTGATTGAAATTATCATTGATCAAACTTGTGCACCTGCTAGCATTCACACTTCATAAATTATTTCTTTTATCATTTACCTACTCGAGGACGAGTAGGAATTAAGCTTGGGGATGCTGATACATCTCCAACGTATCTATAATTTATGAAGTATTCATGCTATTATATTATCCTTCTAGGATGTTTTATATGCTATTTTATATGATTTTTGGGACTAACCTATTAACCTAGAGCTTACTGCCAGTTTCTGTTTTTTCCTTGTGTTTTGAGTTTTACAGAAAAGGAATACCAAACGGAGTCCAATTGACGTGCCAATTTTTGATGATTTTTTATGGACCAAAAGAAGCCTCCGGAGCAAAAGAGTTCGGCCAGAAGAGTCCCGAGCTGTCCACGAGGGTGGAGGGCGCGCGCACCCCCCTGGGCGTGGGCCCCTGCCTCGTGGACGACTCGGGAACCTCCTTGACGTGAGACCTACGCCAAAAATTCCTATAAATACTGAAACCTCCAGAAAATAACCTAGATCGGGAGTTCCGCTGCCGCAAGCCTCTGTAGCCACCAAAAACAAATCGGGACCCTGTTCCGGCACCCTACCGGAGGGGGGATCCCTCACCGGTGGCCATCTTCATCATCCCGGCGCTCTCCATGATGAGGAGGGAGTAGTTCACCCTCGGGGCTGAGGGTATGGACCAGTAGCTATGTGTTTGATCTCTCTGTCTCGTGTTATTGAGGTGGTACGATCTTGATGTATCACGAGCTTCGCTATTATAGTTGGATCTTATGATGTTTCTCCCCCTCTACTCTCTTGTAATGGATTGAGTTTTCCCTTTGAAGTTATCTTATTGGATTGAGTCTTTAAGGATTTGAGAACACTTGATGTATGTCTTGCATGTGCTTATCTATGGTGACAATGGGATATCACGTGATCTACTTGATGTATGTTTTGGTGATCAACTTGCGGGTTCAGTGACCTTGTGAACTTATGCATAGGGGTTGGCACACGTTTTCGTCTTGACTCTCCGGTAGAAACTTTGGGGCACTTTTTGAAGTTCTTTGTGTTGGTTTGAATAGATGAATCTCAGATTGTGTGATGCGTATCGTATAATCATGCCCGCGGATACTTGAGGTGAGATTGGAGTATCTAGGTGACATTAGGGTTTTGGTTGATTTGTATCTTAAGGTGTTATTCTAGTATGAACTCTATGATAGATCGAAGGGAAAGAATAGCTTCGTGTTATTTTACTACGGACTCTTGAATAGATCGATTAGAAAGGATAACTTTGAGGTTGTTTTGTACCCTACAATAATCTGTTCGTTTGTTCTCCGCTATTAGTGACTTTGGAGTGACTCTTTGTTGCATGTTGAGGGATAGTTATATGATCCAGTTATGTTATTATTGTTGAGAGAACTTGCACTAGTGAAAGTATGAACCCTAGGCCTTTTTTCAACGCATTGCAATACCGTTTTCGCTCACTTTTATCAATAGTTACCTTGCTGTTTTTATATTTTCAGATTACAAAAACCTTTATCTACCATCCATATTGCACTTGTATCACCATCTCTTCGCCGAACTAGTGCACATATACAATTTACCATTGTATTGGGTGTGTTGGGTACACAAGAGACTCTTTGTTATTTGGTTGCAGGGTTGCTTGAGAGCGACCATCTTCATCCTACGCCTCCCACGGATTGATAAACCTTAGGTCATCCACTTGAGGGAAATTTGCTACTGTCCTACAAACCTCTGCACTTGGAGGCCCAACAATGTCTACAAGAAGAAGGTTGTGTAGTAGACATCAACCTTCAACATCAATGAAGGCTCAATATTCGCCTTCCACTTCAGCAGTTTTCTAGATGAGATTCATGTGTCTATGTTCCGTCTATGATGCTAATTTTGAAAGGTTGTAGATGTTGCATGTGAAACTTGGTGCTGGTGCAGTTGTGTAATGGAGTAGCTGAGTGCTAAAGCTATGTGATGTTGTACTCTGATGTATTTCAATTATGAAATCCTGCTTCCTTAATATGGAAATGAAATATATTGTGTCCTTAATATGAAATGTCAATTAGATTAATAAATGGATTATTAATAATAGGCCAAGTAGCCTGCTAATGGCCAATTAGTCTACTACTTGGGTTTTTCTATTGCAAACGGTTATTGAGAAAACACCGTGGGCGATGACCTCAGGCAACGCACATAGTTTCTAGGAATAAACCGTGTTGGATCAATGAACAATCACACACAACATCCTCTTGAAAACTGTTTGCGTTAGGCCACCTTGCGCAAATGATTACCACATAAAAAGTGTGTGTGATGGACAGAATTTGACACACAATTTCTTCTATGCAGCGTGTGTGATGCATTTAATAACGCAAATGATAAAATTGGTAATATCGTGTGCAATGGCAACGCTATCACAAATGATTTAATGGAGAAAATTGTGAGTGATGTTCCTGCGAACGGAAACATTTTCCTTGGAGTGACTGTGTGGGATGTATATACGAACGGAAACGTACTTGTTGGATTGACTGTGTGGGATGTACATACGATCGGAAATGTTTAGCAGGGACTAACTGTGCGGGATTTACTTACGATCGGAAACGATTTCGCCTGTATAATTGTATTTTTTAGCACTATTGTACGTATAACCCTATTTGATCGCTCGTCGGTCGCACATGACCTCATTTTGCTGAGCGTGTGTGCTAGGAGGGCATATCCCTGACGGTTTCTGGGTCGTGTGGGAAGGATCCCCCTATTGCAGTCACTCACTAGGCGACGGTTCCAAATGTTGTCATGGAAAGGGTTTAAAAATCGTTTGTATAGCACCTCGCTGTACCAGTGACATAAATTAGGATGGGAACCGAACAGATTAATGTAGAGTTATTGCCATATTACCGGCCCTAGATTTATTCAAAATAATAAGTGAAGCATGAGATTGTATGTATTTCTTCAAAATATAACCACCGCCATGCTCAAAAGGATATAAGCGAAGCACTAGAGCAACTGCCTAGCTCAAAAGATTTAAGTGAAGCACATAGAGTGCTCTAACAAATCATGATAAGTGTGTGGCTCTCTCAAATAAGTGTGTTCGCAAGGATGATTGTGACAAACTAAAAATAAAACAAAGCAAAGACTCACATAACACACGACGCTCCAAGCAAAAGTCATGATATGTGACGAATAAAAATATAGCTCCAAATAAAATGACCGATAGTTGGTAGAACAAAGAGGGGCATCCCCAAGCTTAGTTGCTTGGGAGTCCTTGAATATTACCTTGGAGTGCCTCGGGCATCCCCAAGATTAGGATCTTACCACTCCTTATTCCTTCATCCATCGTCATCTCACCCAAAACTTGAAAACTTTAATCACACAAAACTCAACAAAACCTTGTGAGATCCGTTAGTATGATAAAGCAAATCACTACTTTAAGTACTGTTGCAAACCCATTAATATTTTATTTTTGCATTATAGCTACTGTATTCTAACTTCTCCATGGCTTATACCCCCCGATACAATCCATAGTTTCATCAAAACAAGCAAAACAATGCATCAAAAACAGAATCTGTCAAAAACAGAACAGTCTGTAGCAATCTGAACATTGACCATACTTCTGTAACTCCAAAATTTTCTGAAAATTTAGTACAACGTTGGAAATTTGTATATCAATCATGTGTAAAAAATTCAGAATTTTATCTCTCTTCAGCAAAATTTAACAATTCTGCTACTGGATGCAAAAGTTTCTATTTTTGCACAGAATCAAAACAACTATTAACCAAATCATCCTATAGGATTTGCTTGGCACAAACACTAATTTAAACACTAAAACACAATCATAACAGTAGCATAATTGGTTGCTTATTGAAAAACAACAAAGAAACAAAAAGTAATAAAGGATAACTATTGGGTTGCTTCCCAACTAGCGCTATTGTTTTACACCCCTAGCTCGGCGTAATGCATAGTTTCAAGTGTTGTCCCCTTTGGTTTTAGTTCCATAGGTGGCCCTCATGATTCATTCATATGGTGGAAAAATTTTATTTCCAGGAAAGTGTTCCATACCTTTCTTTAATGGAAACTAAAATTTTATATTCCCTTCGTTCATGTCAATAACATCACCTATAGTTCGTAAGAAGGGTCTACCAAGTACTATGGGGCAAGAAGGATTACATTAAATATCAAGCACAATAAAATCAATGGGCACATAGTTCCTATTTGTAAGAATAAGAACATCATTAATTCTACCCAAAGGCTTTTTAATAGTAGAATCCGCTAAGTGCAAATTAAGAGAACATTCATCTATATTGGTAAAACCTAGCACATCACATAGGGATTTCGGAATTGTGAAAACACTAGCATCCAAATCACATAAAGCATTGCACTCATAATTTTCTAGGAATTGAAACCTCTGATTCTAGCTTTTCTTCTAAAGCTTTCATCATTACTTCTACAACATATTTAGTAAAAGTCTTATTTTGCTCATAAGCATTGGGTGAACTTAGCATGGATAGCAACAAAGAAATACATTCAATCAAAGAAAAACTATCATAATTAAATTCTTTGTAATCCCAAAGAGTGGGCACATCACTATTTGAAGTTTTTACCTCTCCCAACCCACTTTTATCATTTTTTTCATTCAGATTTTCACCCTCCGAATTATGGGACGCGTTCTAGCTAAAGTTGAATCTTCTTCAATTTCCTTCTCATTAAGTTTAACAATACTAAACAAAGATTCAATGGAGGAAACACCAATCATTTTAATATCTTCATCGTTACTAGGTACTAATGATTCCGGCTTAGCTGCCATTTGATTTACCAGCGTAGCTTGTGCATCAGAAATTTTTCCTAGCAGATTTCAGTATGGGCGAACTGAGATTGAAGATTAGCAACTTCTTCACTAACATGATCAAGTTGTTTTGCAATAGCATCAAGTAAAATAGAGTGTTCTTTAAGTTCTTCGGTAAAAAAATTATTGTCCTCAAATTGTGAGTCATGTAAGCCTTAGTATTCTTCTCGATCTCGACCAATATGTTAGGAAAGGAAATGTCATGATAATTTTCATGGGACATCGTAACTACGCAAACAAGATAACAAGCAAGCAAAGAAGCAAACACAAAAAGAAAACAAAAAATATTTTGGTAAAACGTCTTTTAGAGGTGGGGGAGATGAAAACGAGATGCAAATGGAAAATAATGTAAATGGAAGGATATGAAAGTTTATGCGAAAGGTACTTGATAGTTGTTGATGATGTCTCCCCGGCAACGGCAGCAGAACTTCTTCCTGCTACTTGTGAACTGCGTGGGGATTTCCTCGAAGAGGAGAGGATGATGCGGTACAGTAGAGATAAGTATTTCCCTCAGTTAAGAACCAAGGTTATCAATCCATTTGGAAAACCAAGCAACAACTCGTTACAGCACCTACACACAAACAACAAATCCTTGCAACCCAACGTGAATAAGGGGTTGTCAATCCCTTGATGGTTACGAGCAAGATTAAATTGTATACTTTCCGATAGATAGACCAGGCACAAATACAAAATAAAATAAATAAAAGAAAAACGCAGCAAGGTATTTTTGGTTTTAATATATGATAAAATATAGACCCGAGGGCCCATAGTTTTCACTAGAGGCTTCTCACTTGAAAATTGCATACAATGGGTAAACAAATTAGTGTTGGGCAATTGATATAAAAGCAAATAATTATGACGATATCCAAGGCAATGATCATATAAAGGCATATTGTCCGAGACAAGTAGACTGAAACAATTCTGCATCTACTACTATTACTCCACACATCGACCGCTATCCAGCATGCATCTAGTGTATTAAGTTCATGAGAAATGGAGTAACGCCTCAAGCAAGATGACATGATGTAGACAAGATAAATTCACGTATGAATAAACCCCACCTTTTTACCCTTAATAGCAATGATACATACGTGTCATGTCCCCTTCTGTCACTGGGATTGAGCATCGTAAGATCGAACCCATTACAAAGCACCTCTCCCATTGCAAGAAAAACCAATCTAGCTGGCCAAACAAAATCAATAGTTCAAAGAGAAATAAGAAGCTATAGTAATCATGCATAAAAGAGTTCAAAGAAAACTCAAATAATATTCATGGATAGATCTGATCCTAAACTCACAATTCATCGAATCCCAACAAACACACCACAAAAGGTCATTACATCAAATAGATCTCCAAGAACATCAAGGAGAACATTGTATTGAAGATCAAAGAGAGAAGAAGCCATCTAGATACTAACTATGGACCCGTAGGTCTGTGGTGAACTACTCATGCATCATTGGAAAGGCAGCAAGGTTGATTTAGAGCCCCTCTGTGATCGATTCCCCTCTGGAAGACTACCAGAGAAGGCCTCCAGATGGGATTTCGTGGTTCTGCAACTTAGGGCGGCGGAAAAAGTATTTCGGGTGTCTCTATGATGTAAGGGAAATATTTGAGTATTTATATAGGTGGAATTAGGGTTTGATGTGCCACAAGGGGCCCACAAGCCTGGGGGCGCCCCCCTGGGGCACACCCCTAGGGCTTGACGCTCCCTCGTGGCTCTTCTGGTCTTCTCCCGAACCTTCTAGGGTCTCTTCTGGTCGAGAAAAATTAATCCAAGGTTTTTTCTCAATTTGGACTTCATTTGATATTGATTATCTGAAAAGCCAAAAACATGCAAAAAAACAACAACTCACACTGTGCACTAAGTTAATAGGTTAGTCCAAAAAAATTATAGCATGGAACAATAAAAAATTATAGATATGTTGGAGACGTATGAGTGATCAGTGTGTATTGGGGTACTGGGGCCGGCAGCAGCAGTTCATTTTTCCAATCTTGGGGAACTACAATCCCGAGTGAACGTAGTGGGTAGGCGGCGACAACAGTTAGTTTTTCAGCTCTTGGGGTACCGCAATTGCTAGTAAATGAAGTGGGTATAGGCGGCATCAGTTATACTACCCCTCCTCCCTCGCCCACTATACGCCTGGAAGAACACGCCTCCTCGACGCATTGAAACGCCTCCATTAAACTAGCCAGGAAGCCGAGAAACCTATTCCGGCCACACGTCCGTTCACGAGCGGGTAACTTTACTTAAATTTTATTCACTTTACTTAAATTCTATTATTAAAATAATCAAAGCCTTGGCTCGTTCTATCAGTTCCACAGGATCAACAAGCAAAACAATTAGAATTATTATTCTTGGGACTCGCATGATCAGCTCATTTGCCGCACTTTCACAATTACAATAGTACCAAGTTTGAACAACTTGTTATGGTTGTTGTCCTCTGCATCATCATGATGTGTTTCCCACCTTGCAAGATTCACAACCAACCCATAAGATTAAAATAATAAGTACAAGAAAGATGCCTACACATCTCAATGATTCACATATCCGATCCAATAGTTAATGTACAACTAAAACAATGTGAGAACGGGAACAAATAAAGAAAAATGATCGATTCTTCGTGTAAGCAATTTGACTCAAGGATTTCCTGAAACATTGTAACTAGTCTTGTTTAAGGCCATGCAGGTCAAACATTGGCAGCTAAAATGTTATGCATCACTGGTGGCACTGCCACTGCCAATATATGCATAAGCGGGTTGCTCCTCTCCACCACGATCACACTGGACTCATTACATTTTCTTTTCAAGTAGGTTCTCAACTTCTGCCTTATAGATTTTGTAGTACTATAGAGCCTCATCTTTAGTATTTAACAAATATGCATAGCACAATCTAGTGGAATCGTCAATCAACGTCATGAAATATTTCTTTCCACCTTTAGTCAAGACACCATTCATCTCCCACAGATCTGAACGTATGAGCTCTAGTGGTGCGAGGTGTCTCTCCTTCGCATGCTTCTGTGGCTTACGAGGTTGCTTAGCTTGCACATACTCATGGCACTTATAGCCTTTGGCTAAAGTAAAACTCGGGATTAAATCCATCTTGGCTAGCCGTGTCATATAACCCAAGAACTTGGTGAATGCTTTTCACCATCCCAACATCTGTAGTTGATTATTCCTCTTAGCATAGATAAAGAAACAGCATGATTATTATAATAGTGGCACTAGTTTAACCAACTTTATTTTTAAAACAAGAAAAGATTGCGATAGAATAGCTTTATTAAAAAATAGAACGTTAGCAAAGTATGACAAAGCATGACCATGTGGATAAATGACAATATTGACCTATGTGAGAGAACTTTGGGAGATAAAGTTATTCTTCCGGTCCCCATATCTTGCCATGAAGGTCATTCATTGACATGTATTAACAACCTCATTGTGGCAGTAGAAGGAGGAGCGTCGACTCATTCCAATCTCTTTTGTGTGAAGTTCAACTAAAATTATGGCGCCCCGCATGCCACGAGGGAGAGAGGGGGCTTGCGCATCCTCGACGGTAGGCCTGATGGACTCAACTAGTTCAGCGCACATGCTATGTGATTGATGTAGTGCATATGGACTTGATTCTGCCCGATACGCCTTCTGCAAGTTATCTATATTGGAAATGGAATGATAGTGTAACGCCCACGATGCGGATATATCTCCCACGTGTCGAGGCACGACTTAGAGGCATAACCGCATTGTGGTTTTGTCGCAAGAAGGGTCATCTTCACACAATCCCATGTAATGAACAAGAATGGGATAAAGAGTTGGCTTACAATCGCCACTTCACACAATACATAAATAAATCATACATCAATCAAAGTACAATCAAGGTTCGAGTATGGAACCGAAAGAAAAGAAGACAACCCCAAATGTTAGATCCTTGATCATCCCAACTGGGCACCACTACTGATCAACATGAAAAGAAACAACACAACGAGCAAGATCTTCATCGAGCTCCCACTTGAGCTCAGTTGCGTCACCAGCACTGGTATCGTCGGCACCTGCAACTGTTTTGGAAGTATTTGTGAGTCACGAGGACTCAGCAATCTCACACCCGCGAGATCAAGACTATTTAAGCTTATAGGAAAGGATGGGGTAATGAGGTGGAGTTGCAGCAAGCACTAAGCATATATGGTGGCTAACATACGCAAATAAGAGCGAGACGAGGAGCAACGGAACGGTCGTCAACTAGTAATGATCAAGAAGTGATCCTGAACTCCTACTTACGTCAAACATAACCCAAAAACCATGTTCACTTCCCGGACTCCGCCGAAAAGAGACCATCACGGCTACACACGCGGTTGATGCGTTTTAATTAAGTCGAGTGTCAAGTTCTCTACAACCGGATATTAACAAATTCCCATCTACCACATAACCACGGCCACGGCTCTCGAAAGTTTATACCCTGCAGGGGTGTCCCAACTTAGCCCATTATAAGCTCTCACGGTCAACGAAGGACAAACCTTCTCCCGGGAAGACCCGATCAGTCTCGGAATCCCGGTTTACAAGACATTTCGACAATGGTAAAACAAGACCAGCAAAGCCGCCCGATGTGCCGACAAATCCCGATAGGAGCTGCACATATCTCGTTCTCAGGGCACACCAGATAAGCAAGACGTCGGGTTGGCATAGACCCTGGTTGCCCAGGGGGCGCCGGACATCGCTCGGTTTGAACCAGCACTCGAAGGAGCACTGGCCCGGGGGGGTAAATAAAGATGACCCTTGAGTCTGCAGAACCCAAGGGAAAAGGCTTAGGTAGGCAAATGGTAAAACCAAGGTTGGGCCTTGCTGGAGGAGTTTTATTCAAAGCGAACTATCAAGGGGGTCCCATAAATCACCCAACCGCGTAAGGAACGCAAAATCAAGGAACATAACGCCGGTATGACGGCAACTAGGTCGGCAAGAGTGGAACAAAACACCAGGCATAAGGCCGAGCCTTCCACCCTTTACCAAGTATATAGATGCATTAATTAAAATAAGAGATATTGTGATATCCCAACATATCCATGTTCCAACATGGAACAAACTTAATCTTCACCTGCAACTACCAACGCTATAAGATGGGCTGAGCAAAAGCGGTAACTTAGCCAAACAACGGTTTGCTAGGAAAGGATGGTTAGAGGCTTGACATGGCAACATGGGAGGCATGATATAGCAGGTGGTAGGTAGCGCAAGCATAGCGATAGAGCGAACAACTAGCAAAGCAAAGATAGAAGTGATTTCGAGGGTATGGTCATCTTGCCTGAGATCCCGCAAGGAAGAAGAATGAGTCCATGAAGAAGACAAACGGACATAGTCGAACGAATCCTCACAACTCCGGAACGAAACCGAAGGTAACGAGAGAAGAAAACCGAAAAGAAGCAAACAACCTGGTAAACAATCATCACATAAACATGGCATGATGCACAATCAAGTATGATGCATGTCTGGTTTAATGAGCATGGCATGGCAAAGTGCAACAAACAACACTACAAATTAAGTGGAGCTCAATATGCAACGAGTTGCATATTGACGAAACACCACATCAATTATTTAGTTCTCTCTCGGTTATGTACCCAACAATATTAAATGTTGATTGAACACGGCAAGAGGTGAAGCATAAGTAAGCTAACTATTTAGGCAAGTTTAAATGAGGCCGGAACAACAAACAACAATTCTGGAAAATCCTCATGTCCATATTTTAGATTTGGTACTGTTCTGCCATAAACGCAATTTTAATGTTGTTAAACAGAAAAATAAAGTGTACCAAGTTAAACTAGGCATTTTTCTACCCCATTTACACATAAAGTTTATTTAAAACCGAGCTACGGTTATTTAGTTATGAAATAAAGTATTTTAACATGCTATTTAAGCAAATTTAAGCAAACAACATTTTAAACATGGATGAGAATGACATATTATTAAACTACACAAATTTTTGAGCATTTTACATGTTTGAATCATTTTAATCCGATGCACGGTTAAAGAGTTATTATATGCATGATGTTTGAGGGTTTTTCTGTAAAACTGTAAAATCCTGGATAATGGACAAAATCGCAGACGGGGAAAAAATATGATCCGGGCCGCATCGGGAGGGGCTGGGGTTCTCACCATGGGCCATGGCCTAGATCGGTGGAGGAGGCTCGCGGGTAGCAGCTGGGCTGGAGGCCGGTCAGTGGAGGAGGCAGGCCGAAGCGGGCGAGCTGGTGGCCTAGGCGACAGGTCAACGCCAGGCGAGCGAGCTGCAGCGGTCGTCTCATCTTAGCTCGTCAGGAAACAGAACAGCGGCGGCGGGACTTGAGGCAGGGCCGGCAGGCGCGGGAAGCGGCGGGTCAACGAGCTCGAGCAGAGGGACTTGGCGGGACATCGAAGAAGCTCCAGGGCGGCGTGGCGGCGTGGCTCATAGACGAACTTGGCGCGGGGTCGGGGAGGAGGCCGCAGGTGAGGGAGGCGCTCAGCAGGAGGCGAGGCAGGCAGCGGCGACGGGGACGAGGTGAGGAGGCGCTCGGGCACCTGCCCGCTGGATCGACGGCTCGAGGAGCTCCACTCCTTTGGTGCTGGACACGCACGAGAGCCGGGAGGGGACGCGGCTGCGAGCAGTGGGGAGCGGCCATCCATGGCGCCAGGCAGGGAGGCCCACGGGCGGCGAAGACGGCGAGTGGACAAGGTGCTAGCTCCCGGCGACGGGGTGGTTCGAGACGACGGCAACGACTTCACAAGGGGAGGCAATGGCCATGGAGCTCAGTTCCCTGTTGAGACAGAGAGAGAGAGGTGAATACATAGGCAGAAGGAAGAAAGAGGGAAGGTGACAAGGCATGGCGCTGGTCCTGTGGCCGGCGGCGGCGACGCTTGTAGGGAGGTTCGGCGACCTGGGGAACGGATTCGGGTGGCGAGGAGCTGCTGTGCAGCATGGGGAGCCCGCCTCCTGGTGGCTTACACAGGCGGCAAGAGAGAGGCGCGGGGTAGCGAGGCCGAGGTAGGGAATGGCGAGGCGGCGCTGGTTTTGCAGGTGAGGAGGGATCGAGGCGCAGAGGGTATCGGGCTCCAGATCGATGCGAGGAAGGGCGGCCTTGGAGGAAGAAGGTTGCGAGGAGGCCTTGGCGCGGAGGAGCTCCACTCCTCTGGATCGAACAGGGAGGAGGAGGCGCTCGATGGATTGGCTGGGCGAGGGGATCCCGATGTGGAAGATGAGACACGGGTTGGCGGCGGTAGAGAAAGGATGGATGGGACAAGCCTCCTAAAAACTAGGGTTAGGCTGTTTAAATAGCTAGGTGGACTAGCTTAAGGCAAAACGGACCCTCCGATCAAAATTGATCGGTCGAGAAAATAGGCTGTGGAGAGTCCAACAAAGAAAATGGTGATGTTTTATAGATGTTTGGTGATGATTCGGAAACAACGGTAACGACAACCCGTGTCGGGTTCGGGACAATTTTTGGACGCGCGCGAGGGGTGGTCTGAGAGGGGTCGGCAAAGACAAAGTGTCTGACAAAAGGCCCCGGAGAAGACAAGAGAGAAAACAAGGAGCAACGTTGCAAGTGAGGTTGGTCTCGAAATGGTCAACGAAAGCAAGGGGGGACGCGGCAACTACTAGCGGATGCAAGTTTTAAAAACATGCGGATGCAAAGCGATGATGCAATGATGAATGCAACAAATAAATAAATCACACGGTGACAACGAAATACATGGAAGTCTTCTGGAGCGTCGGTCTCGGGGTGTTACAACACTCCACCACTACAAGAGGATCTCGTCCCGAGATCTTGGATGGCACCGGAGAGAACAGAAGAGGAAGAGAAAAACAAAGTTGCTTCTTTGACAAACGAGTGAAACCAAAGAACCTTGAGAGGTCGGAAAGCTTGAGGAAATGACACAACGGAGATAAGCGATTTGAGAGCACTCCGTAGTAAACCGAAGCAAGGAACACCATGAGAACCTTGAGGTTAATTGACACGATAGATATTTAAACCACTCCGGTTAGAACAAGATAGGGAAGGAATAAGAATGATATAATTTGGGCAGCACTCCGACTGTAAATGGAAGGAATTGAACATGATCTTGACAAGATGAGAGGATACTCGATGAATTTAACAACACACTGCCTCCGGAACTAATGAAAGAATGGCACAAGGGGTAAGAAAGATTTTAGACAGCACTCCGGTTGAGGAAGGAGACAAAACTTGATAAGATGAGAGAACTCGAATGAAAACACGACACTCCGGCTAAACGGATAATAAAGGAAAAAATTACATGATCTTGACAAAACAAGATGATTGGTCGAAGAGAGCAACATCACAATGCCTCCGGGACGAACGAATGGAAGATAGATCGTCGGAATAAGAGAACGGAGAAGGAAATGATAACTTCTACCACAATTGAATTTGGAAAGCATCCTTGCAAGAAGGTTAGAACGGAGTTGTTGGAAAACCAACAACGCAAAGAATGAGATTGTAGTGGGCTTATGAAAACATCTCAACATTATGAGGTGACAAACGGCCACTAATGGAAAAACAATAGATTGGATTGATATGAACAAGGAGACGAGAAACTTATTTCGCCGGGAGGATAAATGAAGAACTTGGGTCATTTAAGTGCACCATAAATAGCAAAAATCCTTAGGGAAAGCTTTAGGTGAAACATGACACAAGATAAATCCAACGAAGAGATTGGTGGATTTAAAATATCTCATTCTTGACAACATGTGAATCCTGAAACGCGAACTCAAACTGTCAAGAATGACATAACACCACCTCAAATGATAAGGTAAAACGAATTGCACTTCGGAATGCGAGATGAAGAATGCTTGAACTCCTCAAGACAAACATGTGTTGAGCACCATGTTTATTTTTTGAGTATAGCTTGACGGATCTTGACTCCGAGAGAAATCTTGAAGAACAATTGAAGAATGAAAAGGATCCTTGACGAAGCACCATGTTGATCCTCCATGAAGAACTACGATAATAAAAGAATGATCAAACGAAAGGGAAAGTTGAAAAGAACTCCGGGAGAAGCCTTGCAATGATTAGATGAAGCTTTGAAATGATATAATTGAAATAACTTGGAGCTCCGGAAAGAAAAGATGAACAACTTGGAACCGAGAATTTGATATCATGAACGAACTCCGGAAGAAGGAATTAATCAATTGGAGGAAACAAGAATAAGAATTACATTACGCGTATCCTTCACCAATTTAGAATGATGACAAGCAACGGATTTGGCATACTACTTATTCTCGTAGAAAGGATTAAGATAGATATAGCGCAAACTTGAGAAAAGTTTTCAACGAACCACCGGTAGGATTGAAACAACGAATAAATTGATATGATAACGAAGGAAGAGAAATATTGAACGAACCACCGTAAGAATTGGAAATGAAAGTAGCAAAGGCACAATTCACCGGGAAGAATTAGAAAAATGAATAAAGATACTTGACAGAATATAAATATATGAGAACGAAGAGATCACGAACTGACTAGGGAATACTTGAGCGGTGCACCGTAAGATTTGGAGAACGAGAGCTGAAAGCTTGAATGAATAATTCTGAGATGGTCGGCTCCGGAGAATCAAACTGAAAAGACTTCTGAAATGCTCCGGGTGGGTGAAAAGAATTCTCACAACCGCAAACAATTATGAGAGGAGAGCAACACGCTTGATCTTCGCATCTCTGAGAGAACGGATAAGATTGAAAAGAAGCCCTTCTTCGGTCTTCGAATGTTGAGAATGATGACAAGAAACACCACCATGAATTGTTGAGGCACTCCGGAATGAAAATTAGAAATGTTGAACCAACGATTAAAAGAATTTGAAAACAACCTTGGAGAAGGCATATGACTGATGACAATTCATTCTTATGTCAAACTTCGAAAAGAATTTGGGAATAGCTCCGGGAAAATTAGAAGAGTCAGGTAAGATCCTGGGAAAAGGCCTGTGGGTTAGGGCCCACTCAAAAGAAACACCGTTGAAATGATTACTTGAAAGGGAGATTGCACCGATTGAATTAAATGGCTTGAATAAGGTAAGACCTCGAAATAGCTTGAACGGATTAGGAATGAAAACATGAATCTCCTGAGGCATCTTCAGCACTCCGGAACAATTGAATAGCACGCGAAGAATGATTAAGAGTTGCACCGGCATGAGAAAACATTTGAAACGAGGAAAAGATATGATCGAGAAAGCTTGAATTGAATCCACCGGAGAAGAAAAGAACGAGGAATAATAAACTTGAAACTCCGTTAGTATCTTCATGGGAAATCACCGGATCAGAACATTGAAAGAAAAGAATGAAGAGACTTCGCATCAATAAAAAAGGATACTTGATTAAGAAATTTGAGTCCTTGAAGAAAAGGGTGGGAGGGCGGGAAAACAAAGACAACTTGGGACGGATGAAGCAAACACCGTTGCAAAGAACTGAGAATTGATCTCGCGAATGTTGAAATGACTGGATGTACTTGAAGAGAAACACGCCGGTTGGAAAGAATTGGGATGACAATCTCGATGATCAAGAAGGATTAGTATCCACATTGGAATATGAGAACACCGCTTAGGGAAGGTATGGAGTGAACACTTGGCATTGAAGCAACTCGAATACCACAAAACAAAACAAAAACAAAGGATTTGGCTTGCGGAATAAGCCGGAACAAACATATGATAGAGATTTCGTCCGAAGTTTTCGTGGTGGGGCCCACACGGGCTCGATCGTACAGCACCATCTTGTACAAGGCAGTGCACATGACATACGAAGCGTCCCCGAGTCGGCATAGCCAAGGACTCTTTAAGACACTACGAGACCACTGTAAAACCAACCGTGGAAAGGCGGACCACTAGACGTAGAACCCCAATCTCTTATCATGCATCTGTCGGAAAGATATCCTAGGAGCCACTTGAATTCCCACTTATAAACTCCCAAAACTTTCTGGTTATGCAATCTGGTGTTGGGGATATAGGGGACACAAAATATATCACCCAAACTAACAATCCCTAGATCCAGCTGTATCCATCCGTCAACACATAACCAAGAAACCTTCGGAAAACGTTTACCTCAACCTTCGAAAAGCATCCGTTATACGAGCTATGGCAATACTCCCGTACTCCCGCCCCGGTACTGGGTGGCGTCGAGGTGATCTCACCAACAACTGCATAAAAGAGATTTTCGATGTCGGCAAAACTCAGGTATTCCAGAACTGCAATGATAAAATTGTGACGACAACACCTCGGAGCTCAACTCCCCGGGACACTGCCACAACCCCTAAATGTCAGGAGGCACCAAGAACAATGTTCTCGTCACAAAACCATCGGAACGATTCCAAGATACCCGCGTGATCCTAAAAAAAATTAGTGAAATTTGAGGAGAGAAAAGTCAAAACTTCTACGTCAGGAGGCCTCACCAGAGCGACGAAGGGACTGAGGAGTAAAAAGAATCCTACTCTCCGATATATATAATCCTAAGATTCAACACATTTTTTTTCTAGACTCAACAACGCCAGCGATTCGATCAAGCAGGGGGCTCCTAAGTCGGGGATGGCTCTGATTACCAACTTGTAACGCCCATGATGCGGCTATATCTCCCACGTGTCGAGGCACGACTTAGAGTCATAACCACATTGTGGTTTTGTCACAAGAAGGGTCATCTTCACACAATCCCATGTAATGAACAAGAATGGGATAAAGAGTTGGCTTACAATCGCCACTTCACACAATACATAAATAAATCATACATCAATCAGAGTACAATCAAGGTCCGAGTACGGAACCGAAAGAAAAGAAGACAACCCCAAATGCTAGATCCCTGATCGTCCCAACTGGGCACCACTACTGATCAACATGAAAAGAAACAACACAACGAACAAGATCTTCATCGAGCTCCCACTTGAGCTCAGTTGCGTCACCTACACTGGTATCGTCGGAACCTGCAACTGTTTTGGAAGTATCTGTGAGTCACGAGGACTCAGCAATCTCACACCCGCGAGATCAAGACTATTTAAGCTTATAGGAAAGGATGGGGTAATGAGGTGGAGCTGCAGCAAGAACTAAGCATATATGGTGGCTAACATACGCAAATAAGAGCGAGACGAGGAGCAACGGAACGGTCGTCAACTAGTAATGATCAAGAAGTGATCCTGAACTCCTACTTATGTCAAACATAACCCAAAAACCATGTTCACTTCCCGGACTCCGCCGAAAAGAGACCATCACGGCTACACACGCGGTTGATGCGTTTTAATTAAGTCGAGTGTCAAGTTCTCTACAATCAGATATTAACAAATTCCGATCTGCCACATAACCGCGGGCACGGCTCTCGAAAGTTTATACCCTGCAGGGGTGTCCCAACTTAGCCCATTATAAGCTCTCACGGTCAACGAAGGATAAACCTTCTCCCGGGAAGACCCGATCAGTCTCGAAATCCCGGTTTACAAGACATTTCGACAATGGTAAAACAAGACCAGCAAAGCCGCCCGATGTGCCGATAAATCCCGATAGGAGCTGCACATATCTCGTTCTCGGGGCACACCGGATGAGCAAGACGTCGGGTTGGCATAGACCCTGGTTGCCCAGGGGGCGCCGGACATCGCTCGGTTTGAACCAACACTCGAAGGAGCACTGGCCCGGGGGGTAAATAAAGATGACTCTTGAGTCTGCAGAACCCAAGGGAAAAGGCTTAGGTAGGCAAATGGTAAAACCAAGGTTGGGCCTTGCTGGAGGAGTTTTATTCAAAGCGAACTGTCAAGGGGGTCCCATAAATCACCCAATCGCGTAAGGAACGCAAAATCAAGGAACATAACGCCGGTATGACGGAAACTAGGGCGTCAAGAGTGGAACAAAACACCAGGCATAAGGCCGAGCCTTCCACCCTTTACCAAGTATATAGATGCATTAATTAAAATAAGAGATATTGTGATATCCCAACATATCCATGTTCCAACATGGAACAAACTTAATCTTCACCTGCAACTAGCAACGCTATAAGAGGGGCTGAGCAAAAGCGGTAACTTAGCCAAACAACGGTTTGCTAGGAAAGGATGGTTAGAGGCTTGACATGGCAACATGGGAGGCATGATATAGCAGGTGGTAGGTAGCGCAAGCATAGCGATAGAGCGAACAACTAGCAAAGCAAAGATAGAAGTGATTTCGAGGGTATGGTCATCTTGCCTGAGATCCCGCAAGGAAGAAGAACGAGTCCATGAAGAAGACAAACGGATGTAGTCGAACGAATCCTCACAACTCCGGAACGAAACCGAAGGTAACGAGAGAAGCAAACCGGAAAGAAGCAAACAACCTGCTAAACAATCATCACATAAACATGGCATGATGCACAATCAAGTATGATGCATGTCCGGTTTAATGAGCATGGCATGGCAAAGTGCAACAAACAACACTACAAATTAAGTGGAGCTCAATATGCAACGAGTTGCATATTGACGAAACACCACATCAATTATTTAGTTCTCTCTCGGTTATGTACCCAACAATATTAAATGTTGATTTAACACGGCAAGAGGTGAAGCATAAGTAAGCTAACTATTTAGGCAAGTTTAAATGAGGCCGGAACAACAAACAACAATTCCGGAAAATCCTCATGTTCATATTTTAGATTTGGTACTATTCTGCCATAAACGCAATTTTAATGTTTTTAAACAGCAAAATAAAGTGTATCAAGTTAAACTAGGCATTTTTCTACCCCATTTACATATAAAGTTTATTCAAAACCGAGCTACGGTTATTTAGTTATGAAATAAAGTATTTTAACATGCTATTTAAGAAAATTTAAACAAACAGCATTTTAAACATTTTAAACATGGATGAGAATGACATATTATTAAACTACACAAATTTCTGAGCATTTTACAGTTTGAATCATTTTAATCCGATGCACGGTTAAAGAGTTATTATATGCATGATGTTTGAGGGTTTTCTGTAAAATTGTAAAATCCTGGATAATGGACAAAATCGCAGACGGGAAAAACATATGATCCGGGCCGCATCTGTAGGGGCTGGGGTTCTCACCATGGGCCATGGCCCAGATCGGTGGAGGAGGCTCGCGGGTACCAGCTGGGCTGGAGGCCGGTCAGTGGAGGAGGCAGGCCGAAGCGGGCGAGCTGGTGGCCTAGGCGACTGGTCAACGCCAGGTGAGCGAGCTGCAGCGGTCGTCTCGTCTCGGCTCGTTAGGAAACAGAACAGCGGCGGCGGGACTTGAGGCAGGGCCGGCAGGCGCGGGAAGCGGCGGGTCGACGAGCTCGAGCAGAGGGACATGGCGGGACATCGGAGAAGCTCCAGGGCGGCGTGGCTCGAAGACG
Source organism: Triticum aestivum (assembly GCF_018294505.1). Lineage (NCBI taxonomy): Eukaryota > Viridiplantae > Streptophyta > Magnoliopsida > Poales > Poaceae > Triticum > Triticum aestivum. The sequence goes on along the minus strand of NC_057805.1, from coordinate 407,340,731 downwards.
AACTTGGCGCGGGGTCGGGGAGGAGGCCGCAGGTGAGGGAGGCGCTCGGCAGGAGGCGAGGCAGGCAGCGGCGACGGGGACGAGGTGAGGAGGAACTCGGGCACCTGCCCGCTGGATCGAGGGCTCGAGGAGCTCCACTCCTTTGGTGCTGGACATGCACGGGAGCCGGGAGGGGAGGCGGCTGCGAGCAGTGGGGAGCGGCCATCCATGGCGTCGGGCAGGGAGGCCCACGGGCGGCGAAGACGGCGAGTGGACAAGGCGCTAGCTCCCGGCGACGGGGTGGTTCGAGGCGACGGCAACGACTTCACAAGGGGCGGTGATGGCCATGGAGCTCAGTTCCCTGTTGAGACAGAGAGAGAGAGGTGAATACAGAGGGAGAAGGAAGAAAGAGGGAAGGAGACAAGGCATGGCGCTGGACCTGTGGCCGGCGGCGGCGACGCTTGTAGGGAGGTCCGGCGACCTGGGGAACGGATTCGGGCGGCGAGGAGCTCCTGTGCAGCATGGGGAGCCCGCCTCCTGGTGGCTTGCACGGGCTGCAAGAGAGAGGCGCGGGGTAGCGAGGCCGAGGCAGGGGAATGGCGAGGCGGCGCTGGTTTTGCAGGTGAGGAGGGATCGAGGCGCAGAGGGTATCGGGCTCCAGATCAATGCGAGGAAGGGCGGCCTTGGAGGAAGAAGGTTGCGAGGAGGCCTTGGCGCGGAGGAGCTCCACTCCTCTGGATCGAACAGGGAGGAGGAGGCGCTCGATGGATTGGCTGGGCGAGGGGATCGAGGGAGATTGAGGGAGGGGATCCCGATGTGGAAGATGAGACACGGGGTGGCGGCGGCAGAGAAAGGATGGATGGGACAAGCCACCTAAAAACTAGGGTTAGGCTGTTTAAATAGCTAGGTGGACTAGCTTAAGGCAAAACGGACCCTCCGATCAAAATTGAACGGTTGAGAAAATAGGCTGTGGAGAGTCCAACAAAGAAAACGGTGATGTTTTATAGATGTTTGGTGATGCTCCGGAAACAACAGTAATGACAACCCGTGTCGGGTTCGGGACAATTTTCGGACGCGCGCGAGGGGTGGGCTGAGAGGGGTCGGCAAAGACAAAGTTTCTGACAAAAGGCCCCGGAGAAGACAAGAGAGAAAACGAGGAGCAACGTTGCAAGTGAGGTTGGTCTAGAAACGGTCAACGAAAGCAAGGGGGGACGTGGCAACTACTAGCGGATGCAAGTTTTAAAAACATGCGGATGCAAAGCGATGATGCAATGATGAATGCAACAAATAAATAAATCACACGGCGACAACGAAATACATGGAAGTCTTCTGGAGCGTCGGTCTCGGGGCGTTACAGATAGCTAAGACATTAGCTCTATTTTAAATGTATTATTCCTTTATTTTATTAGTGGCAGTACTGGTGCCAAAACATTACCTCAAATTATTAGTGGCATTAAATGAAGATGCAAAAACAATATCATTCTTGCTTTCTCATAGCAGCGCCAAAACTGTAACACGAGATCATGATACATCTCCATCGTATCTACTTTTCCAAACTCTTTTGCCCTTGTTTTGGACTCTGATTTGCATGATTTGAATGAAGATGCAAAAACAATATCATTCTTGCTTTCTCATAGCAGTGCCAAAACAGTAGCACAAGATCATGATACGTCTCCATTGTATCTACTTTTCCAAGCTCTTTTGCCCTTGTTTTGGACTCTAATTTGCATGATTTGAATGGAACTATCCCGGACTAACGTTGTTTTCAGCAGAATTGTCATGGTGTTATTTTTGTGCAGATATAAAAGTTCTCAGAACGACCTGAAACTCCGCGGATAATATTTTTGGAATAAATAAAAGATATTGGCAAAAGAATCAACCAGAGGGGACCCACACCCTGTCCACAAGGGTGGGGGGCGCGCCCCCTGTCTTGTGAGTCCCACGTACCTCCATCGACCTCAACTCCAACTCTATATATTCACGTTCGTGGAGAAAAACGGAGAGAAGGATTCATCGTGTTTTACGATACGAAGCCGCCGCCGCCTCCTGTTCTTCCTCGGGAGGGCAAATCTGGAGTCTGTTTTGGGCTCAGGAGAGGGGAAAGCGTCTCCTCATCATCAACCATCCTCCATCACCAATTTCAATATGCTCACCGCCGTGCGTGAGTAATCCCATCGTAGGCTTGCTGGACGGTGATGGGTTGGATGAGATTTACCATGTAATCGAGTTAGTTTTGTTAGGGTTTGATCCCTAGTATCCACTATGCTCTAAGATTGATGTTGCTATGACTTTGCTCCATGATTTTAGATCTGAACCTATTATCTTTTCATGAATATATTTGTGTTCTTGATCCTATCTTGCAAGTTATAGTAACCTACTACGTGTTATGATCCGGCAACCCCGGAGTGACAATAGTCGGGACACTTCCCGGTGATGACCGTAGTTTGAGGAGTTCATGTATTCACTAAGTGCTAATGCTTTGGTCTGGTTCTCTATTAAAAGGAGGCCTTAATATCCCTTAGTTTCCAATAGGACCCCACTGCCATGGCAGGATCGGACAAAAGTTGTCATGCAAGTTCTTTTCCATAAGCATGTATGACTATATGCGGAATACATGCCTACATTATATTGATGAATTGGAGCTAGTTCTGTGTCACCCTAGGTTATAACTATTGCATGATGAATGCCATCAGACATGATGAATGCCATCAGTCACTTTTCCGCTGCCTCTGTTACGATTGCTATAAAACTGGTACTGTTACTTTTGCCACCGTTACCGTTAGTTCCATACTACTTTGCTGCAGATATTAAGTCTTTCAGGTGTGGTTGAATTGACAACTCAGCTGCTAATACTTGAGAATATTCTTTGGCTCTGTAACGCCCCGAGACCGATGCTCCAGATGCCTTCCTTTTATTTTAGTTGTTGCCGTGTGTTTATTATGTTTGTTCCATTAGCATAATTGTTTTGCATTTTCATTCCTATATGTTTATGCCATGATCATGTTGAGTGCCTTGTCATATCTTTGCTTCTTGCACCATGCTCATTTCGCTTGTTATGCCATGTGCTTGCATTGTGCCTCTTGCCATTATATTGCATTGTGCCATCCTATGTTGTTGCAAAAATCATCTCATATGCATTGTGGTATTCATCTTGTTGTACTTGCTCTATGTTTGACATTGTTGCTTGCCCTATGCATATGTCCCATGCATCATCACCTCCTTCCATCTTCTTCCTGTCATTTTGGCAAGTGACCTTTTCCCTTCCTCCATAAATGTTCATTATTTCCCTATTAATCTTAAACCATCCCTACACCCTCTCTACCAAATTTCAGTTCTGTTGGACTTGTTTTGGTTGGGTTTCAAAATGCATCAAGTTTGAATTCAAACTTGGTTTATTTTTCTACCTCTAAAAATGCCCAATCCAATTTTATCAACTGCTGCATAATCCCAGTAGTCTAAGGGTATTTTTCTTTTAGCCTAACTATCCAGACTTTTCCTTTTCTAAACCTGGAGATTCAAATTTTCAGAAGAAGAAAGAAAGGGAAAAGGCTCTCCCAGTCACATCACACTTGGTCCTCCTCCTCCCTCGAGCCCAGCCGGGCTGAACCAGCAGCCCACCAGCGCCTCCCCTGGTAATTATTCCAGCATGGCAGTTTTTGCACTCCCTCGGCCCGCCTGGCAGCCTCTCACCCCCTCCCCTTTCTTCCTCCTCCGTTCACAGACCCTCTCACAGTAAAACTTTGGACGAGGGCACATGGCCACCATGGCCGCACGCCCGCACCATCCACACCTTCCATCCCTCTATAAGACCACCCCTCTCCCTCTCCTAGGGTTCCCTCTTCCACCCTTGCCCCCGCCAGCCTCTCCCTTCCCCTGCTTCTTCTTCTTCCTCAGAACAGAGCACCAAGAGGAGAGAAAGAAACCGTCGACGTCCGTCGTCGTCCCCGTGGCCGACATGCCTCAAGTTCCACTCCGACATGTTCTCCGTCGCCCTGTCGACTTCCTCTACCGATCGGCGCTCATAGATGGACGGGATCCTCTACACGGAGACCCCATTCCCGCAGCGATCCAAGGCCGGAGATGCCAAGTTCCTCATCGTCCTCTTCCTTTCCTTCGACTCCTTCATGGACTGGGCACCGTCTACTCCGATGAGCGCCTCTGCCGTCACCTCTGCTTCCCCGATGAGTCCGTCTTCACCAGCAAGCCCACGGTGACGCCCTGCTCCTTTTCATGCCTTTCTGCTCGTCATACGCTTCCCTAGGTGCCGATCTCCGTGAGCACAACTCCGGTCACCATGGCCACACACGCGAGCACCCACACTCCTCGCTGCACACACGCGCACACTGCCGTGTGTGCCCAGCCACGGTGCAATCTGTCTCTGTTGGTTGTTCTTCAGGTTGGTTCAGTTAAGCTCGACTTGATGGATGATCTAGCATCGAACCCGCCACAACCGATACGAGTTCCAGCTCGAAGCTCGAGCTCCCCGCCAGTGTCTCTGCTGCTACAGAAGCGGCTGCCTTTGGTCACTGTCATCGTCGTCAGTTGTCGTTGTGCAGCCATGGACAAACTCGATCTGTTGGAAAATAGCTCAAAAGAGCCAGGGAGCCAGCGCGCATGCTCACGACCGAGAGGTCCTGGGATCAAATCCCAGGGAGCCTCAATTCCTTTTTCCCATGTGTATTTTTTTTCAACCATGCACATCTAGCCGCTTGGGCCAATTCCACTTCTGGGCTTTGCACAGTGAGCTGCTTCCGGCCCGTATCTGTCTTTTTCCTGTTGCTACGATTTAGTATTTCTTCTAGTGCATGCATATTAACAGATGCCATCATTTTGCATTGCTAATAACTAAATATCCATGCATCCAAATGAAACATGTCATATATGCATCTTGCTCAGATTTTCATGTTCTTTAACAGTATGCAACTTTCATCCATGTTGAAATTGTTTAAACATGCTAAAATGGTTTAATTCATAACTAATTAACCGTAGCTCGGAATTAAATAAACTTTATATGTAAATGGGGTAAAAAATGCATAGATTAACTTGGTGCACTTTATTTTTCTGTTTAACAACATGAAAATTGTGTATATGGCAGAAGCGTAGCAAATTCGAAAATTACGTATGGGGTTTTTCGGAATTGTTATTTGTTTTTTCCGGCCTCATTTAAAGTTGCTTTGATGTGGGGTTCTTTCATACATCATCTCTTACCATGAGTAACAACATTTAATCTTGCCATGCATCATACTTGGTTGTGCATCATGCGATGTTCATGTGTTGTTTGTTTACCATGTTGTTTGCTTCTTTCTGATTGTGCTTCTTCTCAATAGTTCATGTTTCTTTGCGATCATGAGGATTCGTTCGACTACGCTTGGTTCGTCTACGCCGTTCATCTTCTTCATGGACTCGTTCTTCTTCCTAGTGGGATTTCAGGCAAGATGACCGTCACCTTGGATCTCACTACTGTCTTTGCTATGCTAGTTGTCTCGATGCTATCGTTATGTCGCGCTACCTACCACTTGTTTATCAAGCCTCCCAAATTGCCATGATAGCCGCTAACCTTTTCCACCATCCTAGCAAACCGTTGTTTGGCTATGTTACCGCTTTGCTCAACCCCTCTTATAGTGTTGCTAGTTGCAGGTGCAGTTGCAGGTTGTTCCATGTTGGATAACATGGATATCTTGGGATATCACAATATCTTTTACTTAATTAATGCATCTATACACTTGGTAAAGGGTGGAAGGCTCGGCCTTTTGCCCAGTGTTTTGTTCCACTCTTGCCGCCCTAGTTTCCGTCATACCGGTGTTATGTTCCTTGATTTTGCTTCCCTAACACGGTGAGGGTTTATGGGCCCCTCTTGACAGTTTGCTTTGAATAAAACTCTCCAAGGAAGGCCCTACATTGGTTTTAACATTTGCCATAATAATATTGAACTAAATAATTAATTGGCATAGGGCGTCATGAACACGAGTATTCTTTTCTACATACAGGGGGGCCAGTACCAATGGTGTTGGTGACAAACTAGAGCACCGTGCGGGACCGCCTCTTGGCAACTTAGGGTATCTGGTACCTGTACGCTTAGCTCATCCGTCGTGGCCTGAGAGGACATACGCATGGCTACTATTAGGGTGTTGGCACGTCGGGAGGACTTGCTGGACTTGTTTTACCATTGTCGAAATGTCTTGTGCACCGGGATTCCGAGTCTGATCGGAGGGTCCCGTGATGAAGGATTGTCTCCGCGGATCGTGAGCTTGTCATGGGCTAAGTTGGGACACCCCTGCAGGGTTTAAAATTTCAAGAGCCATGCCTGCGGTTATGTGGCAGATGGGAATTTTTTTAATATCCTGTTGTAGAGAACTTGACACCAGACCCTAAATAAAATACACCAACTGCGTGCGTAACCGTGACGGTCTCTTTTCGAGTGAGTCGAGAAGAGAACACAGTGGGGTTATGTTTGAACATAAGTAGTTCAGGATCACTTATTGATCGTTTCTAGTTTGCGACCGTTTGCGTAGTTTCTCATCCTATTCTTGTACTCATAAGTTAGCCACCATATAATGCTTAGTGCTGCTGCAACCTCACCACTTATCCATTCCATACCCATTAAGCTTTGCTAGTCTTGATACCCATTGTAATGGGATTGTTGAGTCCTCGTAGCTCATAGATTACTACAACCACTGTTACAGGTACAAGTAATGCAATGATCATGACGCGAGAGCGATGTTTACTTGTTTTGGAGTTCTCGTTCTGCTTCTCCTTCATTCAGGGGATAGGCTCCTGGTCGGCAGCCTGGGCTAGCAGGGTGGATGTCGTTTGAGTTTATGTTTGTGTTTCATCTGTAGTCGGATGTTGTTCTTATGTATGATGATTGATGTATTCATGTGGCATTTGTATGCCCTTTGTATGTATCCCCAACTATTATGTAATGGTACGATGTAATGATATCCACCTTGCAAAAGTGTTTCAATATGCGGCTCTATCCTTGGTGGGACCTTCGAGTTCCTCTCGGATAGGATCGCATATTGGGCGTGACAGGCTCCCCTTGTGTCGAATCAATAAATTTGGGTTGAATACTCTACCCTCGAAAACTGTTCTGATCCCCTATACTTGTGGGTTATCAAGACCTTTTTCTGGCGCCATTGCGGGGGAGCATAGCTCTATTCTCTGAGTCATTTGGGATTCGAAAGATCAAAGAAGAAAGATTTTCCCCTCAACTACGACGGCGGGTAAGGAACTGCCATCTAGCTCTGCACTTGATTCACCTTCTGTTTTAAGTAAGCTTCCGACACCTACACCTGCTATTGACTCTGATATGTCGCATGTTATTGATGATGCCACTTATTGTTGGAGATCGTTGCAGAAATTAAAAAAATTCTACGCATCACCAAGAACAATCTATGGAGTCTTCTAGCAACGAGAGGGAAAAGAGTGAATCTACATACCCTTGTAGATCGCGAGCGGAAGCGTTCAAGTGAACAGGGTTGATGGAGTCGTACTCGTCGTGATCCAAATCACCGATGACCGAGCGCCGAACGGACGGCATCTCCGCGCTCAACACACGTGCGGTTGGGGAAGACATCTCCTCCTTCTTGATCCAGCAAGGGGGAGGGAGAGGTTGATGGAGATCCAGCAGCACGACGGCGTGGTGGTGGAAGCAGCGGGGATCTCGGCAGGGCTTCACCAAGCTCAGCGAGAGGGAGAGGTGTCACGGGAGGGAGAGGGAGGCGCCAGGGGCTTGGGTGCGGCTGCCCTCCCTCCCCCCTCTTTATATAGGGCCCCTGGGGGGCGCCAGCCCTAGGAGATCCAATCTCCAAGGGGGGGGCGGTGGCCAAGGGGGTGGCTTGCCCCCCAAGCCAAGTGGGGCGCCCCCCACCCCTAGGGTTTCCAACCCTAGGCGCAGGGGGGTGTCCAAGGGGGGCGCACCAGCCCAACAGGGGCTGATTCCCGTCCCACTTCAGCCCATGGGGCCCTCCGGGATAGGTGGCCCCACCCGGTGGACCCCCCGGGACCCTTCCGGTGGTCCCGGTACAATAGCGGTGACCCCCGAAACTTTCCGGTGGCCGAAACTGGACTTCCTATATACAATTCTTCACCTCCGGACCATTCCGGAACTGCTCGTGACGCCCGGGATCTCATCCGGGACTCCAAAAAACTTTCGGATTTCCGCATACTAATATCTCTACAACCCTAGCGTCACCGAACCTTAAGTGTGTAGACCCTACGGGTTCGGGAGACATGCAGACATGACCGAGACGACTCTCCGGTCAATAACCAACAGCGGGATCTGGATACCCATGTTGGCTCCCACATGTTCCACGATGATCTCATCGGATGAACCACGATGTCGAGGATTCAATCAATCCCGTATACAATTCCCTTTGTCAATCGGTACGTTACTTGCCCGAGATTCGATCGTCGGTATCCCAATACCTTGTTCAATCTCGTTACCGGCAAGTCACTTTACCGGCAAGTCATTGAGCTCATTATGATGATGCATTACCGAGTGGGCCCAGAGATACCTCTCCGTCATACGGAGTGACAAATCCCAGTCTCGATTCGTGCCAACCCAACAGACACTTTCGGAGATACCCGTAGTGCACCTTTATAGCCACCCAGTTACGTTGTGACGTTTGGCACACCCAAAGCACTCCTATGGTATCCGGGAGATGCACAATCTCATGGTCTAAGGAAATGATACTTGACATTTGGAAAAGCTCTAGCAAACGAACTACACGATCTTGTACTATGCTTAGGATTGGGTCTTGTCCATCACATCATTCTCGTAATGATGTGATCCCGTTATCAATGACATCCAATGTCCATAGTCAGGAAACCATGACTATCTGTTGATCAACGAGCTAGTCAACTAGAGGCTCACTAGGGACATGTTGTGGTCTATGTATTCACACATGTATTACGATTGCCGGATAACATAATTATAGCATGAACAATAGACAATTATCATGAACAAGGAAATATAATAATAACCATTTTATTATTGCCTCTAGGGCATATTTCCCACAGTCTCCCACTTGCACTAGAGTCAATAATCTAGTTACATTGTGATGAATCAAACACCCATAGAGTTCTGGTGTTGATCATGTTTTGCTCTAGGGAGAGGTTTAGTCAACGGATCTGCTACATTCAGGTCCGTATGTACTTTACAAATATCTATGTCTCCATTTTGAACATTTTCACGAATGGAGTTGAAGCGACGCTTGATATGCCTGGTCTTCTTGTGAAGCCTGGGCTCCTTGGCAAGGGCAATACCTCCAGTGTTGTCACAGAAGAGAGTCATCGGGCCCGACGCATTGGGAATAACTCCTTGGTCGGTAATGAACTCCTTCACCCAGATTGCTTCTTGTGCTGCCTCTGAGGCCGCCATGTATTCCGCTTCACATGTAGATCCCGCCACAACGCTTTGCTTGCAACTGCACCAGCTTACTGCCCCACCATTCAAAATATACACGTATCCGGTTTGTGACTTAGAGTCATCCAGATCTGTGTCGAAGCTAGCATCGACGTAACCCTTTACGACGACCTCTTCGTCACCTCCATAAACGAGAAACATATCCTTAGTCCTATTCAGGTACTTCAGGATATTCTTGACGCTGTCCAGTGTTCCATGTCGGGATTACTTTGGTACCTTCCTACCAAACTTACGGCAAGGTTTACGTCAGGTCTGGTACACAGCATGGCATACATAATAGACCCTATAGCCGAGGCATAGGGGACGACACTCATCTTTTCTCTATCTTCTGCCGTGGTCGAGCATTGAGCCGTGCTCAATTGCACACCTTGCAATACAGGCAAGAACCCCTTCTTGGACTGATCCATATTGAACTTCTTCAATATCTTGTCAAGGTACGTACTTTGTGAAAGACCAATGAGGCGTCTTGATCTATCTCTATAGATCTTGATGCCTAATATATAAGCAGCTTCTCCAAGGTCCTTCATTGAAAAACACTTGTTCAAGTAGGCCTTTATGCTTCCCAAGAATTCTATATCATTTCCCATCAACAGTATGTCATCCACATATAATATGAGAAATGCTACAGAGCTCCCACTCACTTTCTTGTAAACACAGGCTTCTCCATAAGTCTGTGTAAACCCAAACGCTTTGATCATCTCATCAAATCGAATGTTCCAACTCCGAGATGCTTGCACCAGCCCATAGATGGAGCGCTGGAGCTTACATACCTTGTTAGCATTCTTAGGATCGACAAAACCTTCCGGCTGCATCATATACAATTCTTCCTTAAGAAAGCCGTTAAGGAATGCCGTTTTGACGTCCATTTGCTATATCTCATAATCATAGAATGTGGCAATTGCTAACATGATTCGGACGGACTTCAGCTTCGCTACGGGTGAGAAAGTCTCATCGTAGTCAACCCCTTGAACTTGTCGATAACCCTTAGCGACAAGTCGAGCCTTATAGATGGTCACATTACCATCCATGTCTGTCTTCTTCTTAAAGATCCATTTATTTTCTATGGCTCGCCGATCATCGGGCAAGTCAGTCAAAGTCCATACTTCGTTTTCATGCATGGATCCTATCTCGGATTTCATGGCTTCTAGCCATTTGTTGGAATCTGGGCCCGCCATTGCTTCTTCATAGTTTGAAGGTTCACAGTTGTCTAACAACATGATTTCTAGGGCAGGGTTGCCATACCACTCTGGTGTGGAACGTGTCCTCGTGGACCTACGAAGTTTAGTACTAACTTGATCCGAAGTACCTTGATCATCATCATTAGCTTCCTCTCTAGTCAGTGCAGGCACCACAGGAACATCTTCCTGAGCTGCGCTACTTTCCGGTTCAAGAGGTAGTACTTCATCAAGTTCCACTTTCCTCCCACTTACTTCTTTCGAGAGAAACTCTTTCTCCAGAAAGGACCCGTTCTTGGCAACAAAGATCTTGCCTTCGGATCTGAGGTAGAAGGTATACCCAATGGTTTCCTTAGGGTATCCTATGAAGACGCATTTTTCCGACTTGGGTTCGAGCTTTTCAGGTTGAAGTTTCTTGACATAAGCATCGCATCCCCAAACTTTTAGAAACGACACCTTAGGTTTCTTCCCAAACCATAATTCATACGGTGTCGTCTCAACGGATTTCGACGGAGCCCTATTTAAAGTGAATGCGGCAGTCTCTAAAGCATAGCCCCAAAATGAGAGCGGTAGATCGGTAAGAGACATCATAGATCGCACCATATCCAATAGAGTGCGATTACGACGTGCGGACACACCATTTCGCTGAGGTGTTCCAGGCGGCGTGAGTTGTGAAACTATTCCACATTTCCTTAAGTGTGTGCCAAATTCGTGACTCAAATATTCCCCTCCATGATCTTATCGTAAGAATTTTATTTTCCTGTCACGTTGATTCTCAACCTCACTCTGAAATTCCTTGAACTTTTCAAAGGTCTCAGACTTGTGTTTCATTAGGTAGACATACCCATATCTACTCAAGTCATCAGTGAGAGTGAGAACATAACGATAGCCACCGCGAGCCTCAACACTCATTGGACCGCACACATCAGTATGTATGATTTCCAATAAGTTGGTTGCTCGCTCCATTGTTCCGGAGAACGGAGTCTTGGTCATCTTACCCATGAGGCATGGTTCGCACGTGTCAAATGATTCGTAATCAAGAGACTCTAAAAGTCCATCAGCATGGAGCTTCTTCATGGGCTTGACACCAATGTGACCAAGACGGCAATGCCACAAGTATGTGGGACTATCATTATCAACCTTACATCTTTTGGTACTCACACTATGAATATGTGTAACACTATGTTCGAGATTCATTAAGAATAAACCATTAACCAGCAGGGCATGACCATAAAACATATCTCTCATATAAATAGAACAACCATTATTCTCGGATTTAAATGAGTAGCCATCTCGAATTAAACGAGATCCGGATACAATGTTCATGCTCAAAGCTGGCACTAAATAACAATTATTGAGGTTTAAAACTAATCCCGTAGGTAAATGTAGAGGTCGTGTGCCGACGGCGATCACATCGACCTTGGAACCATTCCCGACGCGCATCGTCACCTCGTCCTTTGCCAGTCTCCGTTTATTCCGCAGCTCCTGCTTTGAGTTACAAATATGAGCAACCGCACCGGTATCAAATACCCAAGAGCTACTACGAGTGCTGGTAAGGTACACATAAATAACATGTATATCACATATACCTTTGGTGTTGCCGGCCTTCTTGTCCGCTAAGTACTTGGGGCAGCTCCGCTTCCAGTGACCACTTCCCTTGCAATAAAAGCACTCAGTCTCAGGCTTGGGTCCATTCTTTGGCTTCTTCCCGGCAACTAGCTTACCGGGCGCGGCAACTCCCTTGCCGTCCTTCTTGAAGTTCTTCTTACCCTTGCCTTTCTTGAACTTAGTGGTTTTATTCACTATCAACACTTGATGTTCCTTTTTGATCTCCACCTCCGCTGATTTCAGCATTGAATATACCTCAAGAATGGTCTTTTCCATCCCCTGCATATTGAAGTTCATCACAAAGCTCTTGTAGCTCGGTGGAAGCGACTGAAGGATTCTGTCAATGACCGCGTCATCCGGGGGATTAACTCCCAACTGAGTCAAGCGGTTGTGTAACCCAGACATTTTTAGTATGTGCTCACTGACAGAACTATTTTCCTCCATCTTACAACTGAAGAACTTGTCGGAGACTTCATATCTCTCGACCCGGGCATGAGCTTGGAAAACCATTTTCAGCTCTTCGAACATCTCATATGCTCCGTGTTGCTCAAAACGCTTTTGGAGCCCCGGTTCTAAGCTGTAAAGCATGCCGCACTGAACGAGGGAGTAATCATCAGCACGCTGCTGCCAAGCGTTCATAACGTCTTGGTTCTCTGGGATGGGTGCGTCACCTAGCGGTGCTTCTAGGACATAATCTTTCTTGGCAGCTATGAGGATGATCCTCAGGTTCCGGACCCAGTCCGTATAGTTGCTGCCATCATCTTTCAGCTTGGTTTTCTCTAGGAACGCGTTGAAGTTGAGGGCAACATTAGCGTGGGCCATTTGATCTACAAGACATATTGTAAAGATTTTAGACTAAGTTCATGATAATTAAGTCATCTAATCAAATTATTCAATGAACTCCCACTCAGATAGACATCCCTCTAGTCATCTAAGTGAAACATGATCCGAGTCAACTAGGCCGTGTCCAATCATCACGTGAGACGGACTAGTCAACATCGGTGAACATCTTCATGTTGATCGTATCTTCTATACGACTCATGCTCGACCTTTCGGTCTTCCGTGTTCTGAGGCCATGTATGTACATGCTAGGCTCGTCAAGTCAACCTAAGTGTATTGCGTGTGTAAATCTGGATTACACCCGTTGTATTCGAACGTTAGAATCTATCACACCCGATCATCACGTGGTGCTTCGAAACAACGAACCTTCGCAATGGTGCACAGTTAGGGGGAACAGTTTCTTGAAATTATTGCAAGGGATCATCTTATTTAAGCTACCGTCGTTCTAAGCAAATAAGATGTAAAACATGATAAACATCACATGCAATCAAATAGTGACATGATATGGCCAATATCATTTTGCTCCTTTTGATCTCCATCTTCGGGGCGCCATGATCATCGTCGTCACTGGCATGACACCATGATCTCCATCATCATGTCTTCCTGAAGTTGTCTCGTCATTTATTACTTCTACTACTATGGCTAACGGTTTAGCAATAAAGTAAAGTAATTTACATGACGATATATGTTGACACGTAGGTCATAAATAAATTAAGACAACTCCTATGTCTCCTGCCGGTTGTCATGCTCATCGACATGCAAGTCGTGATTCCTATTACAAGAACATGATCAATCTCATACATCACATATATCATTCATCACATCCTTTTGGCCATATCACATCACACGGCATATGCTGCAAAAACAAGTTAGACGTCCTCTAATTGTTATTGCAAGTTTTTACGTGGCTGCTATAGGTTTCTTAGCAAGAACGTTTCTTACCTACACCAAAACCACAACGTGATATGCCAATTTCTATTTACCCTTCATAAGGACCCTTTTCATCGAATCCGATCCGACTAAAGTGGGAGAGACAGACACCCGCTAGCCACCTTATGCAACTAGTGCATGTCAGTCGGTGGAACCTGTCTCACGTAAGCGTACGTGTAAGGTCGGTCCGGGCCGCTTCATCCCACGATGCCGCCGAAACAAGATAAGACTAGTAGTGGCAAGAAAATTGACAACATCTACGCCCACAACAAGTTTGTGTTGTACTCGTGCATAGAAACTACGCATAGACCTAGCTCATGATGCCACTGTTGGAGATCGTTGCAGAAATTAAAAAATTTCTACGCATCACCAAGAACAATCTATGGAGTCTTCTAGCAACGAGAGGGAAAAGAGTGCATCTACATACCCTTGTAGATCGCGAGCGGAAGCGTTCAAGTGAACGGGGTTGATGGAGTCGTACTCGTCGTGATCCAAATCACCGATGACCGAGCGCCGAAGGGACGGAACCTCCACGTTCAACACACGTACGGTTGGGGAAGACGTCTCCTCCTTCTTCTTGATCCAGCAAGGGGGAGGGAGCGGTTGATGGAGATCCAGCAGCACGACAGTGTGGTGGTGGAAGCAGCGGGGATCTCGGCAGGGCTTCGCCAAGCTCAGCGAGAGGGAGAGGTGTCACGGGAGGGAGAGGGAGGCGCCAAGGGCTTGGGTGCGGCTGCCCTCTCTCCCCCCCTCTTTATATAGGGCCCCTGGGGGGGGCGCCGGCCCTAGGAGATCCAATCTCCAAGGGGGGACGGCGGCCAAGGGGGTGGCTTGCCCCCCAAGCCAAGTGGGGCGCCCCCCACCCCTAGGGTTTCCAACCCTAGGCGCAGGGGGAGGCCCAAGGGGGCGCACCAGCCCAACAGGGGCTGGTTCCCCTCCCACTTCAGCCCATGGGGCCCTCCGGGATAGGTGGCCCCACCCGGTGGACCCCCCGGGACCCTTTCGGTGGTCCCGGTACAATACTGGTGACCCCCGAAACTTTCCCGGTGGCCGAAACTGGACTTCCTATATACAATTCTTCACCTCAGGACCATTTCGGAACTCCTCGTGACGTCCGGGATCTCATCCGGGACTCCGAACAACTTTCGGATTTCCGCATACTAATATCTCTACAACCCTAGCGTCACCGAACCTTAAGTGTGTAGACCCTACGGGTTCGGGAGACATGCAGACATGACCGAGACGACTCTCCGGTCAATAACCAACAGCGGGATCTGGATACCCATGTTGGCTCCCACATGTTCCACGATGATCTCATCGGATGAACCACGATGTCGAGGATTCAATCAATCCCGTATACAATTCCCTTTGTCAATCGGTACGTTACTTGCCCGAGATTCGATCGTCGGTATCCCAATACCTGGTTCAATCTCGTTACCGGCAAGTCACTTTACTCGTACCATAATGCATGATCCCGTGACCAAACACTTGGTCACATTGAGCTCATTATGATGATGCATTACCGAGTGGGCCCAGAGATACCTCTCCGTCATACGGAGTGACAAATCCCAGTCTCGATTCGTGCCAACCCAACAGACACTTTCGGAGATACCCGTAGTGCACCTTTATAGCCACCCAATTACATTGTGACGTTTGGCACACCCAAAGCACTCCTAAGGTATCCGGGAGTTGCACAATCTCATGGTCTAAGGAAATGATACTTGACATTTGGAAAATCTCTAGCAAACGAACTACACGATCTTGTGCTATGCTTAGGATTGGGTCTTGTCCATCACATCATTCTCGTAATGATGTGATCCCGTTATCAATGACATCCAATGTCCATAGTCAGGAAACCATGACTCTCTGTTGATCAACGAGCTAGTCAACTAGAGGCTCACCAGGGACATGTTGTGGTCTATGTATTCACACATGTATTACGATTTCCGGATAACACAATTATAGCATGAACAATAGACAATTATCATGAACAAGGAAATATAATAATAACCATTTTATTATTGCCTCTAGGGCATATTTCCAACACTTATGCTATGCATGATGCTTATGATGATACTACTTCTTTGCTTGATAATAATGTGCCACTAGGTAAATTTCCTGATGAACAAGTTGCTAGGGTTAGACAGAACGAAATTACAGAAACCGATGATATTATTCAAACTGAAGATTATGATTCTCCCCCTAGATATGAATTGCCTTTTGTACCTGAGGGTTATATTATGGATGAGGAAACTGCTAGAGACTTTCTTGCTTGTAATGATAGAGATGATCTTAAGAAACTGTTAGCTAAGCTGAAAGAAAAGTCTTTGAATGCTAGAATGCAATATGATCCTATGTTTGCTACTTCACCTATCTTTGTCACTGATAAGGATTATGAATTCTCTGTCGATCCTGAGTTAATTACTTTGGTTGAATCTGATCCTTTCTATGGTCATGAATATGAAACTGTTGTGGCACATCTTACTAAATTAAATGATATATCCACCCTATTTGCTCATGAGGAAAAAAATTTGCTATTACTATATTCTTAAGTTATTTCCTTTCTCATTAAAGGGTGATGCCAAGATATGGTGTAATTCTCTTGCTCCTGGTTGTGTGCGTAGTCCCCAGGATATGATTTACTACTTCTCTGAAAAATATTTCCCAGCTCATCAGAAACAAGTTGCCTTAAAGGAAATATTTAACTTTGTGCAAATTGAAGAAGAGAGTCTCCCACAAGCTTGGGGGAGGCTTCTCCAATTACTTAATGCTTTGCCTGATCATCCTCTCAAGAAAAATGAAATACTTGATATCTTTTATAATGGACTAACGGATGCTTCCACAGACCACCTGTATAGTTTTGCTGGTTGTGTTTTCAGGGAAAGAACTGTTGAGCAAGCTGAATTGCTACTGAATAATATATTGAGTAATGATAATGATTGGACACTTCCTGAACCAACTCCTAAGCCAACTCCAAAGAAAAGGGGTATTCTATTTCTTAGTCCTGAAGATATGCAAGAGGCAAAGAAATCTATGAAAGAAAAATGTATTAAAGCTAAAGATGTTAAGAATCTACCGCCTATTGAAGAAATACATGGTCTTGATAACCCGACACAGGTAGTAGAGGTAAACTCTCCTTATAGATTTGACGAAGGTGATATTCCTCATAATAAGTCTGCTAGTCAATGCTTGGATGAGTTTGATAATTTTATTGTTAAACAAGAAAACATCAATGCTTATGTTAGTAGACAATTGAAACGTAATGCTTACATGCTTGACCACTTGGGTGATTATGTGAGTAGAACTGTTAATGATCTTAAGCTTATTAGTAAACATGCTTCCATGGTTACAACTTAAGTAGACCAAGTACTTAATGCACAAGATGGTTTGCTCAATGAGTTAAATAATAAGAACAATGATAATGCTATTAGGGTTATGACTAGAGGTGGTAAAATGACCCAGGAACCTTTGTATCCTGAGGGCCATCCTAAGAGAGTTGAGCAAGATTCTCAGAGAACTAATACTGATGCACCTAGTCCTTCTAATAAAAAGAAAAACAAAATTGATAGGACTTTGCATGCTAGTGAACCTGCTATAGACACACTTGAGAATCCCAATGATATTTCTATTTCTGAGCTAAGACACAATCTGGTGATGAACATGAACCTAGTGATAATGTTAACAATGATGTTCATGTTGATGCTCAACCTAGTAATGATAATGATGTAGAGATTGAGCCTGTAGCGGATCTTCATAACCCACAATCAAAGAATCAGCGTTATGATAAGAGAGGCTTCATTGCTAGGAAACATGGTAGAGAAAGAGAACCATGGGTTTAGAAACCCATGCCCTTTCCTCCTAAGCCATCCAAGAAAAAGGATGATGAGGATTTTGGGCGCTTTGCTGAAATGATTAGACCTATCTTTTTGCGTATGCGTTTGACTGATATGCTTAAAATGCCTCCTTATGCTAAGTATATGAAAGATATTGTTACTAACAAAAGAAAGATACATGGAGCTGAAATTTCCACCATGCTTGCTAATTATACTTTGAAGGGTGGAATACCAAAGAAACTCGGAGATCCAGGAGTACCAACTATACCATGCTCCATTAAAACAAACTATGTTAAAACTGCTTTATGTGATTTTGGAGCCGGTGTTAGTGTTATGCCTTTCTCTTTGTATCGTAGACTCGAATTGAATAAGTTGACACGTACTGAAATATCTTTGCAAATGGATGATAAATCAACTGCTATACCCATCGGTATTTGTGAGGATGTCCCTGCTGTGGTTGCAAACGTTACTATCTTGACGGACTTTGTTATTCTTGATATTCCCGAGGATGACAGTATGTCGATCATCCTTGTTAGACCTTTTTTTTAATACTGCAGGGGTTGTTATTGATTGCAACAAAGGCAATGTCACTTTTCATGTTAATGGGAATGAGCATACGGTACACTTCACGAAGAAACAACCTCAAGTTCATAGTATCAATTCTATTGGAAAAATTGCAACTATTACTATTTGAGGTTTTGAATTTCCTCTCCCTACTGTCAAAAAGAAATATAATATTCTTATTGTTGGGGACATGCATATCCCCGTTGAGGTAACCTACTGTTATTAAAAAATTCTCCAGTTTCATGTCTTTCGGAAGAAGTTTGTTAATAAGACTTGATCACCCTTCTTAATGGATTCCTTTTGATGAGCATGAGATGGATGAATTTAGACGGCACAACTTTCTGTACCTATCTTTTAATTTCTGCTATTTAGATTAAATAAAGCAAAAATATTATTTTTGTCTGTTTTCTGAATTATCCATGCAATAAAAAATGTCCCGAAAATAAAAGTTCTCCAAATGCCCTGAAAATTTAGTATGATTTTTTGTAGAATATTTGAGAATTTCTAGCACTAAAAATGCACCAGGGGGATGCACCAGTGGACCACAAGGGTGGAGGGCACGCCCTACCCCCTGGGAGCGCCCCTGCCTTGTGGGTCCCACGTGGGTCCCCTCCAATTATTCCATCACCCATCCACTTCGTATTCCTCCAGAAAAATCACCCCATAGCTCAAACCCGTGTTCTTGCTCATTTTGCTCCCATTTTCGATCTACTTGCTCAAAGCTCTATTAACAAAACTGATTTGGGGGATTGTTCTTCTGTATGTGACTCCTCCAATGGTCCAATTAGTTTTTGTTCTAGTGCTTTATTTATTGCGAATTTTTGCTGCTGTGGTGACCTTGTTCTTGAGGTTTCATGTCAAATTTATATGGTCCAAAGTAGTTTTGATGCATGATATAGCCTCTAGACACTTGTAGGAGTAGTTGCTATCAATTTTGAGAGTTTGGTTCACTTTTATTTTGAGACACTAAAAATTTCAGAATCTTTCAGAGGAAGAAAAATGTCTAGGAAAATGTACCAAGGTGGTTCCTCGAGGAAGAAAGCATCGAGGCTCGCAATACGTGAGCCGGAACTTAAACCACCAAGGGAAGCTCAAGTACGGCCTTGTGAATGGCCGTCGGATGAATTTATGGTTCATATAGGCTTCAAGGATGAATTTGATGCGTATGTACGGAATGCTGATCTTGAGGACTTCGTATCAGATAAGTGCCGACAATACTATTACCTCACTGATTCCTTTGTGCGGAGGTTTGAATTGTCATCTAAGCGCAATACCCACACTGTTTTATTTGATCTTTATGATGAATCATATACCATGGACCTTGAAGATTTTAATACTGCTTGCAAAATCCCACAGTGGGGCATTCATAGTGAGCCTCACAAATCTTAATACAACGATTTCCTTGCTAGCATCACCACGGGACAAACTAGAAATATCACACAAGCTACCATAGGGAGCATTCACTTCCCTGCCATACACTATTTTGCTCTCTTTATAGGTAGGCGCATTAAAGGTAAACATGATCATTGCCACCTTTGCGTTCCAGATCTTAGTGTCCTCAAGTGTGCGGTGTTAAGTGATAAGCGATATAACTTGGGGGCTATTATAGTGAGGAGGTTACACCTTAATGCTAAATAGGGACACCTATTTGGTGGGATTTATGCAACTCATTTAGGTAACTATCTCGGTGTACCCATAAGAGGGAATGACATTGAGTTGCCACCCGCTTTTCTAGATTACAATGCTATGGTATGCTACCAGTTTCTTGAGAGGAATGAACAGCCCCTCCAATACCGACTGATCTTTGAAAGACGGCGTGTTGTCCATATTGCCCTTCCTGCTCCTGCCTTCTTTAACTTTCCGGTAAATGGGAGATATTTTATAACCAGAGAGGAGGCAAACGAGTATGAGAGAGCAGCGAAGGCCGCGCGCCTCCAAGAAGTAGCTCGCCAAGCAGTAGCTGCCGCAGCACAGCACAACCCCAACAATGATTTTGGATATCATCCGGGCCAGTGGTGGCCCTAGACCAACTTAGGCCAAAAGCCTAAGCTTGGGGGAGTACGTATATCTCATCGACATTACATTCATGTTCACACACTCATTCCAGTTGTCAGTGTTCATACTATTTCATAGTATTATCCATGTTAGTTTATTCCTTTTTCATGCTTTCTTTTTGTGTGTTTGAAGAACTTTGAGAAAAACCAAAAACAATAGTTGTAGTTTAGTTTACCTTCCATGATTACTCAGTAGTGGTATTAAAAGAAAACCCAAAAAGATTTCTCATTCTTCTTTTGCTTGTTGGGAGCTTTCCCGTGTAAATAGTTTTTCTCGTTCTTGTTTTACTTTCTTTAGAAAAACAAAAACTCGAAAAAATATGTCAGTGTGTTTCTTTGAAATTCTTTTTCTTTTCTTTGGGGGTCGAGAGGAGAAGACCACGATGAAAATGATGAGTGGTTCTCATATGAATTATTGTTGATCTAACAAAGAGCCCATATTACCTTGTTTTCTCCTTTGAATAAATGTTGCAGATTCCAGCTTAGTCCAATGCACGTGCACTATTATTATTATTATCCACACTGTTCGGTCATGCAAGTTAAACGCAATAATGACGATACGTGATCAAATGATTGAGATGAGGAAAAGCTGGTATGAACTCGACCTATCTTGTTTTTGTAAATTCGTGCCATGCTTAATTAGCTAGGAGTTTATAATGGTTTACCTTGCATGCCAACATGCTTTTAAAATGGTTGTGATGTAGTATGATAGGATGGTATCCTCCTTTGAATGATTCGAGTGGCTTGACTTGGCACATGTTCACGCATGTAGTTGAAACAAAATCAACATAACCTCCACGATATTTATGTTCATGGTGATTTATATCCTACACATGCTTGCATTCAATGTTGGTTAATCTCAATGCTTGTTTATGACTATTGTCGCTCTCTAGTTGGTCGCTCCTCAGTCTCTTGCTAGCCTTCACTTGTACCAAACGGGAATACTGCTTGTGCATCCACTCCCATAAACCCAAAGTTCTTCCATATGAGTCCACCATACCTACCTATATGCGGTATTTACCTTCCGTTCCATGTAAATTTGCATGTGCCATACTCTAAACCTTCAAATGATAATCTGTTTTGTATGCCCAAGTCGCTCATGTGGCGACTAGGGGCTGTCAGTATCTTCCATGCTAGGTGGGTTATTATCACGATGAGTAGACTCCGCTCATCATTCACGAGAAAATGGCTGGTAACCGGGATGCCCAGTCCCATGCTCAAATCAATTCAAAATATAATTGCAAACAGAACTCCCCCAGGATTGTTGTTAGTTGGACGGTACCCGTTGTTTCGGACCAGCCGTGGAATGTGCTTGTTGGTGGTGGGGGAGTATAAATTTTACCATTCTGTTTGGGAACCGCCTATAATGTACCTAGTATGGAAGATACCGAGATCTCTTCGTTGTTATGTTCACAATGAAAGAATACCGCTCATAATATTATTTATCTCTGTTTTAAAAACTCGAGCTCTGGCACCTCTGCAAATCCCTGCTTGCCTCTGCGAAGGGCCTATCTATTTACTTTTCGGGCTAATTCATCATCCTCTGATAAAAAGGACCAGTTAGAGAGCACCACAGTCATTTGTATGCATTGTTATTAATTGATATTGACTATGACTATGACTGGATCTCTTTTACCATGAATTAGAATGTCTAATCAGTCCTTGATCTTCAGGGGTGCTCTGCATTTATGTTTTGCGGTCTCATAAAGCGCTAGCAAGATACCGTTTTGTTATATTATATCATGATTGTTTTGAAAAAGTATTGTCATCCGAGATTCATTATTATTGCTCGCTAGTTGACTATGCCATTGATATGAGTAAATGCGAGAACTAAATGTTATTGTGAATATGGTTAGTTCATAATCTTTGGTGAAACTTGAATACTGGCTTTACATACTTGCAAAAACAAGATCAAACAGAGTTTGTAAAAGTTTTTCTTTATCACTTTTAGTTTGTCAACTGAATTGCTTGAGGACAAGCAATGGGTTAAGCTTGGGGGAGTTGATACGTCTCCATCGTATCTACTTTTCCAAACTCTTTTGCCCTTGTTTTGGACTCTAATTTGCATGATTTGAATGGAACGAATCCAGACTGACGCTGTTTTTAGCAGAATTGCCATGTTGTTATTTTTGTGTAGAAATAAAAGTTCTCTGAATGACCTGAAACTTCATGGAGAATATTTTTGGAATAAATAAATAATATTGGCGAAAGAATCAAGCAGAGGGGACCCACACCCTGTCCACAAGGGTGGGGGCGCGCCCCCTGTCTTGTGGGTCCCACAAAGCTCCATCGACCTCAACTCCAACTCCATATATTCACGTTCGGGGAGAAAAAAATCAGAGAGAAGGATTCATCGTGTTTTGCGATACGGAGCCGCCGCCGCCTCCCGTTCTTCCTTGGGAGGGTAGATCTAGGGTCCGTTTTGGGCTCCGGAGAGAGGAAATCGTCGCCATCGTCATCATAACCATCCTCCATCACCAATTTCATGATGCTCACCGCCGTGCATGAGTAATCCCATCGTAGGCTTGCTGGACGGTGATGGGTTGGATGAGATTTACCATGTAATTGAGTTAGTTTTGTTAGGGTTTGATCCCTAGTATCCACTATGTTCTAAGATTCATGTTGCTATGACTTTGCTCCATGATTTCAGATCTGAACCTATTATGTTTTCATGAATATATTTTTGTTCTTGATCCTATCTTGTAAGTTATAGTCACCTACTACGTGTTATGATCCGGCAACCCCGGAGTGACAATAGTCGGGACACTTCCCGGTGATGACCGTAGTTTCAGGAGTTCATGTATTCACTAAGTGCTAATGCTTTGGTCCAGTTCTCTATTAACAGGAGGCCTTAATATCCCTTAGTTTCCAATAGGACCCAGCTGTCATGGGAGGGTAGGACAAAAGATGTCATGCAAGTTCTTTTCCATATATAAGCACGTATGACTATATTCGGAATACATGCCTACATTATATTGATGAATTGGAGCTAGTTCTGTGTCACCCTAGTTTATAACTGTTGCAGGATGAATGCAGTCCGACATAATTATCCATCATTGATCCATTGCCTACGAGTTCATTTCATATTGATCTTTGCTAAGTTACTTTTCTGCTGCGTCTGTTATGATTGCTATAAAACTACTACTGTTACTTTTGCCACAATTACCGTTACTTCCATACTACTCTACTAAATACTTTGCTGCGGATATAAAGTCTTTCAGGTGTGGTTGAATTGACAACTCAGCTGCTAACACTTGAGAATATTCTTTGTCTCTCCGTGTGTCGAATCAATAAATTTGGGTTGAATACTCTACCCTCAAAAACTGTTGCGATCCCCTATACTTGTGGGTTATCATATCACTAGCTAGATGCAAAGTCAAAATCAACTAAAAAGGAACATACCCGGTCATGGGAACCATAACTAAAAGAGGGGCCCTACACCGCCACGACGGTAGGCCTAATGGACTCAGCCAGTTCAGGACTCGATTCTCCCAGATACGCCTCATGCAAGTGGTGAACCTGCAGCTGCACTTGGATGATTCAATTGATGCCACCTTTTTATGTAGTTCACCTAAAATTAAGCAATGTTTGCATCATGTAGCTAGCAAGAAGTACTTCATCTCATGAGCTGGCAGCTTCTTGTTTATTAGTTGCACTAAAATATAGCAACAATAAGGTTGGCTATCATGCTCATACAAGGTGCAACTATAATTTGCTTATCCTTTTGTGCAGTTCCACTAAAATCAAGTGCCATTGTGGTGATGATGGCGGCTAATCTTGCAAAGGCAAATAAACTATTGCATGAGATTACCGGCAGAATTAGCCGAAGAGGTTGGCAACTCCAATCACCCTTTGTGTAGTTCCACTAAAATCAAGCGACGTTGCCCATGTGCCATTTAGTAGAATCACACAAGACACTCTTCAAAAAAAGTGTTTTGTGCAGTTCACCAAAAGGTCACAATAGCAACGAGGTGAAATGGTTATCCCTATCTGCAACAGAAAGATAGAAAGAAAACAGTTACTGGTCAATAACAAGATATGAAACATACAAGAAATGAAAAGAAGCATCTTCATTATCTTCATGGCAATCACGCCATGACAGTAGAAATTTTAAAACAGCAGCATTGCTTCATATTACGGGAACCATAACGATCAACAATGACATTGGTCAAATATGGCATTACTTTAATGGTGGATTACTTGTTTTACCAGATACATTAGATTAACAATGGCTAAAGAGTTGCTATGAGGTCACGGGACAATGGGGACAGCAGGACATTCACCAGCGTAAAGAAGCAACTTATCATAATGGGAAAAACAGCAGGAGAGTACCATTTGCAAAACTGTTTAATTGCATCATATTACTGGAGGCATTAGATTAACAATAACAATGGTTAGACATGTCCCTACTGTAACAGTGGGATTGCTTCATTTTACAAGCACCCTTACATCACCAACAACAAAAAGTTGGTATAAGGGCATGCGACAGTGGATGCATTAACACCATGTACCTAGAAGGAGGCATAAAGTGGTGATGCCAACATCCAATCAAGATCTGGGCTGGTCTCAAATTTAGTTCTCTTTAGCCACCTTTTACTATGTGAGGGTAGAAAATCTAAACCTAGACATACTATGTTGACTTGTCGCCTAGACGCCACTTTCTTTCCATTTTTAACCAATAATAGATCTGTTCCTTATCCAGTTTGTACTTCATTTTCCCTTTATTTCCCTTTTCAACCAAGAGACCGGTTGGGTATCCAGTCTCTACTACTTTCCCCCTGTTATTTCCTCTTTGAATCAAGTCCTAGATTCATGCTACAACTTTCCCCCCTATCTTCCCTATTTGAACCAAGTCCTAAATTCGACTGCATGAAGTACCTTTACGTCTAATAATACTAAAAATTTAGGTGGCTTTTGAAGAGCTGATGGAAGTAGAAAAAGATCCACATGCGGCCACATGGAGAGCTGGAGTAGTAGAGCAAGGCCATTTTTGAAGGAAGTTATACCTGAGGGTCGTCGGGATGTGGCTAGGAGGGTGGCGGGAGGGCGGATCTGGCCACAATATGGCAGGGATGAAGAAGGGGACCGAGGACCTCCCGAGCCGCACTGTATCGGAGAGAGCGATATGGGCAGCCGATCGGGAAACGCCGGCAGTTGTGGGTGTCCTCCCTCGCTACCGATGACCACGTGAAGGATGCACCTCCTCCCCTACACCCCGGCCGAGGGGATCCGGCTGGATCTATGACCAGTGGTGAGCAGAGAGAGAATGTGCCCATCGCTGTCTTTAGATCCGGAGAGGGTGAGTGAGTGAAGAGAGCAACCCTAGTAAAGCAAGGTTCAGGCTCCTACCTATATATATAATGGAGTGCATTTTCTTTTTCTCTCCGCAACAATCATTTCAATTTGTGTATATGACATTAAAGAAAAGAAACTCTCTATTTAACGTGACTAACTGCACCTCACACTTTGTACTATACTGTACGTACTAGTAGTATTGTTCACTTGTGGACAAGCTCGAACTCTTTTGGCTTTGAGATATCGATGGTACAGTTTATCCACATTGCATCAATGGACTCAGTACTTGGAAGTTGACGTAATGCGTGGTTTTCGCAAAGGGACAATTGCGTTTTTACTCCTAGTTGGTTCCTACCAATGGGTTTTGCCCTTACTTTTCGAGCTTGCTCAGTTTTGCCCTTACTTTTTCCGTCGTGGTCCCTCGAATGCCCTTTGACCGTTTGACCAAAACTTTGAAAATTCATAACTAATTAATATGAACTCAGAAAAATGAAAATAAGGTATCAAAATGTTCAGATAAAAATTACCTTTATGTGCAAATCATTTGCATTCAGGACAAAAGCACCCTTTAAACTACCTGAGGTAATTAATGTTATTAGCATTATTAAAAATAAAAAGGTATAAACAATATTTTTTTTCATGAATAAAAATTACATGCAAATGTAGGTGATGTTTTCTGACCATCCACATATCTTATTTGCATTTTTCTGAGTTTGTATCATCTTGTTAAGAATGTTCTAACAACTTTGACCATTATTTGGAAACTTCATAACAAGTTGAGACAAACTCAGAAAAATGCAAATAAGATATCACGATGTTCACAAAACATCACCTACATTTGCATGTAATTTTTATTCATGAAAAAAATATTATTTATACCTTTTATTTTTAATAATGTTAATAAAATTAATTACCTCAGGTAGTTTAAAGGGTGATTTTTTCCTGAATGAAAATGATATGCACATAAAGGTAATGTTTATGTGAACATTTTGATATCTTATTTGCATTTTTCTGAGTTCATATGAATTAGTTATGAATTTTCAAAGTTTTGGTCAAACGGTCAAAGGGCTTTCGAGGGACCTCGACGGAAAAAGTAAGGGAAAAACCCATGGGTAGGAACCAACTAGGGGTAAAAATGCAATTGTCCCTTTTGCAAAATCATCACCTCTAAATGGGGGAATACCTTACATTTTTTGATAAGTAAGCTATATGTATAAACACATGCACGATTTACATTTTTTTTGTGAAAGCCATTCGGAATGCACAGTTTACATTCCGGATCGCTAGCTAGAGCTTGAACTGTATTTGCTTACATTTACCACCTTTTTCTTTTGGTTTTTTTCTCCATGGCGCAATTCATCAATACAAAATTATAGGAGTATTTAAAAGTCAAGGGCGGGACTTTTCTCTGGCGGCACGCGCGGCAGTTTCGCCTAGCCAGTTTGACAGAGAGGTGAGGAGGGTGAGGGAGTAGCGGATTCAACTTACCACTGGAAAGGTAGGGCTGTGTGATTTGATAGCTCATTACTGTTAGAAAGGTGGGGTCTTGTGATATGATTTCTCATTATAGCCATTATTACTTCGGGGCTGCAACCGGGGTGAGGCTCCCCTTTCATTCCCCACTCTAATCTAGTGCATGACACGTCGAACCGGATGCTGGTTGTCCCACATGTCGGCGACGTGAGAAGGAGCAAAGAATCATGCGGTATATTATACTAGTACGTCAGAGGAGTGCCAAACACGGTAGCCCAGTGAACCAGTAGGCGATATGGCCACAGAGAACAATGTGGTGATATGGCCATAAAAACATGGCACAACTTCCTCCTCCTCTCGGTTTATCACCATCAGTGGAGCAAGAGCGTCGTCGCAACTTAGCTAGTACTTCCTCCGTCCCATAAGTATAAGAGCGTTTTTACACTAGTACATAGGATCGGATTCCATAGGAATTTTTTCTCCAACCTATTTCTACAATTCCTTTGATTTTTCTCTGGCGTTGAACACTCTTTGCGAATCCTATTTGATTTAGCACTCCAGTCCCATACTTTCCCCATTCCTATGTTTTCAGTATCCTGGGAATCAAAGAGGCCCTTTGACTGGTTTAGGTCTGGTTGTTTTTTTTCAATGTATTATGTCCAAAATGTAATGAAGTGCTCCGATTTCTATGAAAATAATCCGGTTTGCATGTAGTAATCCATTTATTTATTCTTCTGCATGGGGTTTGCATGTAATTCACCAGGTCTAAAATGTAAAGTATGCCGGCATGGTTGGATTACACGCTACCGCATCACTGTCCGCGAGCTTGTCCATATCGGTTGGCACTCAATGTTGGAGATGCTCCGAGTCGTGCATGCACTTCAGCCCAAATGTTAGCAGAATAACTATTCTGATAAAACTTCTGCACTGCACGCTTAAAGCGAGGGCACTACACTTTCAGTAGCACGGGTACTGCAATACACACACTAGTGAACTTCGTGTCGGAAAAAACTGCTCGCGCTATTTTTTCGGTACCTTTTTCGCTCTAGTTTTTTAACCGTTTATTAGAACGAGACGTGTAATATACCGTTGCGAAGCTATGGATTAGGCACAACTTCGCCATGTTGAACAGTTTTTCGAGATTCTTCATGGTTTAAGAGCAGTTTTGAAAATGGTGCAGCGCACAACGAGTGGCAACGGGTTTTTTTCAAGTTTTTTTTCTAAACCGCTCATCGGAATGAAGCAAATGATAAACCGTTGGAAAGATATCGTCGAGGTGCATCTTTTTTATATCTATTATTTTCTCTAATTCGTTACGGTTTAAGAGCAGTTTCAAATTTAGTAAATCGCGGAATTCTGTTTTTTTGAATTTTTAGAAATTTTCATACTGTTTTTGCTCCAGTTTTTGAACTGTTTGTCCAAACGAGGCGTGTCATACGTCGCTGGAAAGCTATGGACAAGGCTCAACTCTCATATGTAGAAATGGTTCTGAGATTCCTTACGGTTTTAAGTTAATTTTGAAAATGGTGTGGCAGACGACGAGTGGCAGCGGCCGTTTTTCGCAAAATATCAACAAACCGCTTGTCGAAATAATTCAAATGATACGCCGTTGGAAAGATATCAATCAGACGCAACTTATTCATGTAGAACACTCTCTAATTCCTTATGGTTTAAGAGCATTTTTAAAATTACCGAAATGCGGACACTCTGTTTTTTGCGACAGCCAAATCGGCGAGTGAACTTCATCTGACAGAAAACCGCACTGCAATGTCCGACAAAGTATTGCATGAGTTTTTTCTATTACTATTTTTGTGATATGAGGCGAGTGCAGTGCACATCGAAGAAAAAGTGAACCTCGACATAAGTTTAAGTGAGCCGCATTAATTTTTGCATTTCTTTTTTAACTTTTTTTTGCACTTCACATTGAGTGAAAGTGAACCACAACACTATCAAAAGTGAACCACATTACTGTTTTTGCTTCCCTAACATTTTTGCACTTCACATAGAGCACAAGCGGACCTCAACACACTTCAAAGTGAACCTCATTACTCTGTTTTTGCTTCCATAAAATTTTTGCACTTCACATAGAGCACAAGCGAACGTCAACACACTTCAAAGTGAACCTCATTACTCTGTTTTTGCTTCCCTAAAATTTCTGCACTTCACATAAAGCACAAGCGAACGTCAACACACTTCAAAGTGAACCTCATTACTCTGTTTTTGCTTCCCTAAAAAATTTGCACTTCACATAGAGCACAAATGAAAGTGGACCACAAAGATGAGGGAAGTGAGCCACGACATATGCCCAAGTGAACCGCGAAGAATTGCAAAAAAATTTATATTGTTTTTGCACAACGTAGCTGCAAAAATTTGTTACAGCGGACCTCGGTTTTTAATTTAATTTACTCCGATGAAGTAAACAACAAACTGCATGCATAACCTGGCCGAGCTGCACATATAAAATGCATTCTCAAAATTTCCAGTAGGCAATCTGCATGCTTTCTCTAGTCGAATCCGCATGCCCACAAACTGCAGTGCTGGACTAAAAGCATCCACGAACAGAACCACTGGTCTATAAAATGGACTGCAACTTTTTTTGTTATTTCTCTTGAAGAAAATACTACACTGAGTCTTCGCGGAACGAACTGCACGGGAGGGGTGCGGTGGCCTCGAATCAAGCCTGCATCAAGGACCTGGGGTGAACTGCATCGTTGATACCTGCGCTCTGCCTAAGTGTAGCCGGTGGCAACGGCCATCCACACGTGCAAACCGCAAAATCATTGTACAGCGAGATGCAAAATTCACTGGATTGCAGAAAAAATGACCAAAATTCACAATTTTTGCACCAAAACCATTGAATCCTGCGGGAGTAGACAAAAAATGCACGAAATCTCACTGTCCACCATGGGCATGGACTCCCTACCTCCTCCTATCTCTCCTCAGCCACCAACCCATAGCTCCTGTATACGACACCAGAGGAGGGGGCAACGTGGTGCGCCGGGCGATTGCCGAGATCCAAAAGTGCCGGTGCTCCAGGGCGGCAGGAAAAGGCGGGGAGGAGAAGATGGTGGTCCTGGGAGCCCGTGGCACGGTGGCAAGGCCGCGACCCATCTTGAATCCGGCGGCAGCGGCCCTGACCCATGCAGCGGCGCTGGTTTTTGAGGAGGTGGCGGAGGTCGGGGAGAAAAGAGGAAGGTGCACGGGATGTGGCCACAGCGGAGTTCTTCCACGAGCACCGATCTGCATCACTTGGACGCGGGCGTGGCCGCATACTGCTTGCCTGCACCGCCAGAACCGCATGCCACAAGCTAGCGAGCTGCACTTTCCGCCGACACCGGACTGCATCATAGCAGGCGTGGCCGCGTACTGCTTGCCCGCACCACCGAAACCGCATACTATGAACAAGCGAGCTGCATGGCTGCGTTGCTCGGATCTGCCGGCAAGGGAAGGACAGGGGGAGGGGGTCAGTGCGCCAAGCCGATCCTGCACTACCCGCCGGCAACTGTGACTTGCACGCGGCGCTCCTCGTGGCAACGTCCGTGTTGTTGCTCGGGGGCGAGGACGAAGGGAGATCGAGGGTGTGGGGGCAGTCATCGGGACCACGCGGGCGAGCGGCCGGGCACAATTCCGTTGCCTGGGCGGCGCGGTGGGTTGGCTGGTAGGAGCTCCGTCGTGCGGCGGTTTGTGGGGGTTGGGATGAAGGCGGAGAGTGGGAGGCGGTGGCGGGGGTTTGCGGGATGGTGAATATGTGGTCGGCTGGTTGGGCGGGGCGGTGCCGGCTCGCGGCGGCCGGGCGCGAAGAGGGTGGCGGCGCGGCGAGGGAGTTTGAGCGGGCCAGCGAGAGAAGGAGGTGGGAGGGATTTGGGGGGCTCGTGCTGCGGCAGGAGGTGGGAGGAAGAAGGCGGTCGTGGGTACCGAGGAGTGGATAAGGTGGGGTGGGTGGGTGGTTGCGGTTCAGTTTAGTTCGGGGCAGGGGTTCGCTCGCAAAGGTTGGGTGGGCACGGGTGTGCAGAATAAGCTTTTTTGTGTGTAGAATAAGGATCTTAACGGTGTTAGCAGAATAGACCTACCATATATATATTGAACAACACTATTCTAATCCTGAATTAGAATAGTTATTTGAATCGCAACCAGCCCTTATATAGGAGGCGATCAGACGTTCCTGAGATCGTGAAACCCACCGGACCGATTAAAAAAAATACCACATCCCACCAGATGCCCTGATCCCCACCTCCTTCCTCGATCCACTCCCTCCCGAACGCCAGATCTCGCCGCCGCCTCCTCCCCAAACCGCCGCCGGGGCCGGCTCCTCCCCCAACCGCCGCCGGGGCCGGCTCCTTCCCCAACCGCAACCTCTGCTCCCCCGAGCCCCTCATCCCGCCGCTGTCCTCTGATCCCACCGCCGCGCACCTTCCCCAGAACCCCACGCCGCGCGCGCCCTCCCAGGAACGCCCCGCCGCCACGAGCCCTCCCGGGAACCCCCGCCGCCGCGCACCCTCCCCGGAACCACAACTGCAGCCCGCCCTCCCCGGACCCCCGCGCCACCATGCCGCCACTGGGATCCAATCGCCGAGAGCGGCTGTCTGCGAGGTCGAGGACAGACGCCTCGATGCCGTCGAACGCCGTCTGTTGCCTGACAGACGCGCACCATCCGAGAGCCGTCGTGCCTTCTTGCTCCTCGTCTGGTACGCCGTGGCGCCTCCCCTGCCACCTAGGCTCCCCCTGTGTCGCCCAGCTCCTCCTCTGGCCACGACCCCCCGGCCACGCGCGCCTCCTCGTTGCTCTGCCCCGGCAATGGGCACCTACCCTTACCTTTGCTCCGGCGTGGCCTGCCCTTCCCTCTTGTGCGACCTGCCCTCTGCTACAACGAGCCCTCCTCTAGCACGCCTGCACTCTACTCCGTCGGTGCATCGACCGAGCACCACCTCCCTTCTCTCTCCACTACGATGACAGTGCGGGTAGACAGTCTGTGAAGTTCAACTGTATCTATAAGTTCAGTTGCATCAGTGTTTCACTCCATTAGAAAATTCATGTTATGCTCTGCTCATGGCGTTGGAGCATGCTGCAAACTTTCGTTTAGTTCTGAAACTCTAATTCTGTTAGTTTAGTCCTTGTATTGTTCTTGTTGGCACAAATTTGAAGAGCCAAAGAAAATGGAAAAAAAGAATGCATTAGTACAGCTATTCAGAAGAAAATCGTCAAAAGAGATGTTGCGTCAATGGGTTTTTGTGTGTTTGTATTTGAAAAAACACGTCAAAGAAAATTCAGCTGCTTGTGTACGTATGTGGATACCGTGGGAACAATGTTCTGTCCACCGTCTGTTTTTGCTAATGAGTTTGTTTGACTTCCATTTTATATGTTTGAAAAGAAATAATGATGAAAACAGGAAAACTCTGTAACGAAAAAGTATTTGAAAAAAGGAGTTCTGTGGCATGTGCAGAATTAGATCAAAGAAAAAGGAAGATAACACTGAAAGTGTGTGTGTGTGTGTGTGTGTTGTGTGTTTGTGTGTGTGATGCAGATAGAGTACTAGTTGGTGGGCACGTACTGATCTGCAGGTGCAAAAAACTTATGTTTTTGGTCCATTGCTTTTGGTTTCATAGGTTGGTTTCTTCCAAGTTTATCTTCAAAATGCATCAATGTTTTTGGTACAATTTTTTGATGTACCATATTGATTTAGAACTAAAAAGGGCATGCTTTTTTAATAATCTAGAAGTTCAACGACTTCCACCTAGAGAGTTCAAAAAGACACTGTTTTTGGGGTACAATCCATCGCGCCTAGAAGATGCACATATAATAAAAATCATTCATCACGCAGCAGTGCAGAGATACAGTTTATTTTGTTGTGGTCGCTCACTCCATTTTCTAGAAAAAGCCTAGAGGTTCAAATTTAAAAGACGAAAAATTTCAATGTTTGTTACAAAACCAAAAGACGGTCAAATAAAAAAACCAAAAGAATCTCAAAACAATTTTATAAAAAAGGGATTTTCTCCCTTAAAAAAACTACAAGTTCTAATTTAAAAAATGGAGCGGCTTGATCTTTATTAAAAACTAAGATTTTTTGTTACTAAAAGAAATAAAACCACAAAGTCCAAATTTTAAAAAGGAGAAGTTCGACGTTTATACGAAATTCAGATTTCCCTCGTTATTAGATAATGAAAACAAAGAAGTTCAAAACTAAAAAAACAAGTAGTTCAAATTTGAAAAAATAGAGTAGTTGAAAAATCATAAAAAAGGATTTTCACCGTTCCTAACAAATACTAGAAGTTCAAATTTAAATAATGGTCAGGTTCAATAATTATTACAAAAGTAGGATTTTTTTTGTTACTAAAGGAAAGAAACCAAAATTCCAAATTACCTAAATAAAGCAGTTTGATATTTACAAAAAAAGTCATTTTTCCTTGCTATTAAAGAATAAAATCAAGAAGTTCTAATTAAAAACAACAGAGTAGTCCGATCTAAACGAAAAACTAAAATTCTTTCCGTTTCTACAAAATTAAGATTTTTTTCCATCACAAATGAATAACACCAAGAAGTCCAACTTGAAAAAACCGAGAAGTTCAATTTTTAAAAATACAATAGTTCAATATATATGAAAAATTCAGATTTTTACTCGATAATAAATAATAAACCAAGAAGTTCAATTTCAGAAAATGGAGCAGTTCAATATTTATCACAAAAACTTAAAATTTTCCCGTTGCTAACGAATAAACCAAGAAGTTCAGTTCAAAATAACGAGGAAGTTGTATAATCTTTAATACAATACTAAGATTTTTTCCGTATAAAAATCGGATACAATTTTTTACTCAAAATATAAAAAGGTGAAGTTCAAATTGAAATAATGGAGAAGTTCGGAGTTTGTTAAAACCTAGGATTTACCTGTTCAAAAAATAAAAAACACAACACCATTTTTTGCACTTTTAAAAACAACTCACAAATGAAAAGAATGGTTGCTAGAAGTTCAATTGCTCGGCGAGGAAAAGTTCAAAAAAATCTTGTGAGAGAGGTTCACCGTGTATTTAGATGTCCGAAATACATAAAAAAATGTTGTTTTTTGTGTTTTAAAATAATTCTCTCAAACCTGAGAGAAGTTCAAAGTGATAACAACCGGAAGTTCACGTACTACATGGTGTGTATTTCATATAAAAAAGATACAAATAAAGTGAAACAGAGTGAAGTTCAAACAGACATGCCCCAGAAGTTCAACTACTTCACGCAGTGCGAAAAACAGCACGTCCAAAAACAGCACGTCAATAGCAGAGTGAAGTTCAAACAGACATGCCCGAGAAGTTGAACTACTTCACGCAGTGCATTTCCATTCGCGATGAAGGTAGAAATCATGATCTTGTCATTTTCTAATTTACTTCAAAACGACAGGAATATCATTTGTGTAAGTTCAAGTCCTCGGTGAGAGAAAGTTACAAAAAAAATTGTGAGAAGGGTTTGTGCAAAAGGAAAATCATTTGTGTAACACGAACGAAAGGATGAGAAAAACTACAAACGAAAATACGTCACAGAAGTTCAACGTAAAAACAGCAGGAAGTTCACTACTACACTGAATGAATTTCACATGAAAAACTTTTAAAACCGTCGCGAGTATGAAAAAATGATCAACACGGGAAAGTTGCATGTCTACAACAGCTTTCCATCGGTATATCACTTGCTCAATTCTGGTGAGTGGATGTAGAGCTACGAGCAATGGATGGAGATCTACGAGCAAACAAAAGCACATGAAAAACAGAGTGAAGTTCAAGTAGACATGTCGAGAAGTTCAAGTTCTTCACGCGGTGCATTTTCGAAGAATCTGTTTCGCGATAAAGGCAGAACGAATGATCTCGCCGTTTTAGAAATTACTTCAAAACTGTTAGGAATCATAGAAAACCGTCAATATGAAAAAGTTTCGCATTTTCCGTAGCTTTTCAACGGTATATTATTTACCTCATTCCGATAAAGTTTGTAGAAATTACAGTGAAAATACGTTTTCAGCCATTTTTGAAATTGACTTAAAACCGTAAGGAACTAGGAGAAACAATACATAACAAAAAGTTTCGCATTTCCTCAGGCTTTCCAACGCCGTATCATTTGCTGCATTCGGACATACGGTTAAAAAATTAGCTAGGAAATACAAACTCGGTGGAACTTGTACAGTTTTCTAAATTACTTTTAAACCGTTCAAAATTAGAAAAAAACTTTCAACATAAAAAAGTGGCGACTATTCATAAGCTTTCCAATGCTATATCATTCGCCTCAATTGGATTAGCCGTTCAGAAATGGCATCAAAAATACCAACTCGGCTGTTCGGTTTGCGAAATTTTACGATTTTCCAAATTACGCTTTAACCTTAGGGTATTAGATAAAACTTTCAACATGTGGAAGGAGCGATTTTGCAGCATCTTTCCAACGCCATATTATTTGCCTCATTACAATAAACGGTTTAGAAATGCGATTGAAATTACGATTCACATTTTTTGTGTAAAGAAAAAACGGTTTTCAAAACTGCTCTTAAACCGCTTACATTTTGCCAAAAATTTAACTTGGGTCAGGATACTCGTGTCCATAGCTTTCCAACGGTATATAGCAAGCCCCATTTGGGCAAAGTTGGCGGTAGTTCAACCTAGCATAGGGGGAAGTTCAGGTGGAACAACTCAGGCAGTAAAATTGCAAAAAACGCAAGTTCTTCACGACCCGAGTGCAAAATCCGCCTATGAGCGAGATTCCTATTTAAAACGGGTATTTAGTTGCTAAAAATCGTTTGCAGATTACACTTATATCACATACAACACGACTAAGCAGAATAATTCACGCGGAGAGACACAGTTGCGAAGATAGCCCGAAGGTTGGGTTCGTATAGAGAGAAGTTCAGGCGCGTTACTCAGGCAGTTCAGGTTGTGATCAGAATATTATTCTGATCCCGTCATCAGAATAGTGTTTATGTGTGTGTGTGTGTGTGTGTATATAGGTAAAATTGTGTCTACCATAGCTTGCCACAGAACTAGTTAAGGGTCGCTAAACTTTTAACGGTTTAAAAGTTATCAAAAAATATGAAATAAATATTGAAGCATCTCTCTAATGTAATAAGATGATCCAACGGAGGGATTGTCAAAATATGTATCTATGTGTCCTCGGCAAAAATAATAAGCATTTCAGCTCACTGCAACATAAATATATACTGAACTATTTGTTTTTTTTGTCCAGGACACATACAGTCATATTTTTTTAATCCCTCCGTTGGATCTTGTTATATTATAGGTGTGTCGGTTCAGTATTTTTTTCAAATTTTTTGAGAACATTTGCACCGTTGAAATCCTTAACTAGTTCTGTGGCAAGCACTTGTAGAAAATCTGAAGTCAAAATTTGGCACAAATTAAACATGATGATGACCAGTAAACCAGGACGAAGACAGTGATACTACATAATACATGCTAAATACGAGCAAGGGATCACACATGTCATTTACGAATCGAATAATAATGCCATACACTAACACAATAAGACCACGGGGCGATGCAGTGCTGGTTACAAGAGGCAAGAAGAAACATGCATCCATCGACGACCTCTTCCTCCTCGACTCATGGCGCTGGCCCACCGAACGGTGGCTGAGGAGCAGCGGCTTTTGTGGCGAGGTCAACGTGCTTCTAAACAATGGCGTCCAAAGATTCCAACCAGTGGAAGAAGGCCAATGTCTTAGCGTTGTCCCTGGCCCTGTAGTGGCCTATGTAGATGATTTCCTCATAGACGTGGATGTGTAGGTCGAAGTTTTCTTGCATGGTGAGGCGCTGCGCGGCGAGCGCGGCCTCGAGGTGGACATTCTTCATCATGATGTCCGACAGCTGTAGGGCCACCAGTGCTTGAAAGAGGTCGTTGCCATGGAGGCTGATGAGGCTAGCAGGCAACGAGGAGCCTGGACGCGTGGGCTGGAGGAGTACGGCAAGGTCGTATGTACGCTTCTTGACGATGGTGAACTTGCGAATGGAGCGGACCATCATCTCATCCATGCGAGAGGCGAAGCCGGTGTCGACGAGGGCTATGACACCCGCGGTCGCCAGCACCGTTTGGAAATGCTGCGCAGTGCGGGGCCGCAGGCCAGCGTCCTGGATGATCTAGCACAGCCATTTGCCACTCGCATCCATTGCCTCCATGGGTGCTTGTGGCTTCTTCTCACTTGGTTTTTGTCTTGGATTGGAATGATCAGTTCTCTTCTCCAATTCATTCTCTCTGCATGCTAATTGAATGAGGATTCATCATTGGCCGTTCAACATTTCAGGTACTGCTACCGTCTCCCTTGTTGGCATTCAAGCCGATGCATGTCAAAAAGAGACTACTCTTTACTACATTGCGCACCATGACCAAGGTGGAGGGGAAAACAAGAGAACTTAATATTTATTTGCTAATTAATACGCATGCAATGAACTGATCGCTGGATGTCGTGCTAGGTAGTCTCAAGGCATTAAAAACATACACGACCCATGCCTCTTATTGGTCGATTCCTTTATGCATGTCAAGAAACAAGAAACGAGGTCGACTTAATCCACCGCGCTTAAGTGTTTTGGGATTATTTGGTTTTTTAAGATGACTATAACTAGAGATCGCCACAACAACCATAAGATCTGCATCTGACGATGGCACATATTGGACGCAAACAGCAATAAAAAAGAAATACCACAAAACTGCCACGCGAGCGTTCACAACTGCCACGTTTGGGTTGCGCTTGGCTCTTCGCCGCTTCGATAAATCAAACAATGATGTTACTACTTCTACAGTACCGAATCAACGGTTGCATGTCCACCGCGTGGGGGAGGGAGAGCTTGTTGTAACCAAAAACTTCTCCTCGTCCTGCGAGCCACCACGTGCATAGGCGAGAGAGGGGGTAGTAATCAAGCTTCTCCTTGTTGTACGAGTTGACGCGATACATGAAAGCAGTACACTCAATTTTCTCAAAATGTTGTGTTTACCGGTGCATTAATTACAATGCATGAATGTATGTCGTGAGTTTCCTATTGATCCTTGCATGTGTTGATGTATTGCAAATTGAAGTATGAACATGTGATGGTAAACTTGTCATAGTGGAGTGTAACTTACACACTACCCTAGGCTATGTTACTACTACCTCCATAGTGGGTAGTATAATAACCGGCCCTAAGGTTGGTCATTGTGGTGAGTAACTTATACAAGTGTCATGCATATGATACTAATCTAAGTTAGTACTTTCATACTGTAAAGTAGTACTAGTGTCATATGTGGCTTCATTTATTACCTTATAGACTCATCTTTTCTCAAGAAGCGATGTGTTACAGTAACAAATTATGTTACTATAAACACCTCTCTCCTCATTAATTACATGACACATAAGCAAATTTGCCTTGGAAAGCGCTATGTTCCCACTATGACCGGCCTAATGGAGAGCAACTTTACACTAGTAACATACACGCGATCCTCCCGGCCCTACACATGAGACAACCACAGGAGCGTTCGCAACTGCCACATTCGGGTTGCGATTGGCTCTTCGCCTCTCCAGGAAGTCAAACAATGATGGTACTACTACAACACACTTCTGGCCATCTGACACCAAATGAACTGCTGCAGGTCCATCGCGTGCGAGAGGGAGAGCGTGCAGCAAAAGCTTCTCCTTGTCCTACGAGCCACCACACTCATGGGCGAGGGAGAGAGCGTTGTAATCAAGCTTCTCCTTGCTGTACGAGTTGATGCGACACATCAAAGCAGTGCACTCGATATATTTCAAAATTTGTGTTTACTGATGCATTAATTAGAGGCATGCATGTCGTGAGTTTCCTATTGATCCTTGCATGTGTTGATTTAATGCACCTTGAAGTATGAATATGTGATGGTAAATCTTTCTATTGCCCCGGACCTAAAGCGAGAGATGGTGGTGCAAGAGGAGGGAGAGATCATACCGACGGAACATGACCCGATGATGGATGTCTCTATGGACCTCACCTTGCTCCACTGCCCCTTGTTCCTCCGCCCCTTGAAGCCTCAAATGTACGAGGTTTGAATACATCTCGTCCATTCAGCTGATGGAGCAAGGTGCACATTTCTTGATTGATGTGGTGTTCGATTGATTTGTGCAGTGCAAGGGAGGGCACCTGGCCTGCATGGACTGCTGCGGCGAGTGCCCCGGGAACCAGCGGTATTGCCAGAAGTGCGAGCGAGGTGGCAACTTCAACGTGTGCAACACGGAGATGGACGCCGTCCTCTCCTCAGCGAGGGTTGAGTGCCCGCACGAAGGTTCTGGGCTCTACGTCACTCACCACAAGCTTGCCGATCAACAGAGCGTGTGTCTACTCGCACCCTGCAAATGCCCGGTTCCCAGCTGCGGCTACAAGGGCCCGCCGCCGGTGCTCCACACCACATCATCACCGTGCACCCCATGCCTGTGCACATGATCCAGTACGGCATGGTGCTCCAGCTGCAGGTGTCGGTCTCGGAGCCATGGCGCTTGCTGTTCATGGAGGACGACGGTCGCACGTTTTTCATTGTCGGCGGGGCGCTCGACATCGGCGTGCCTATCGTCGTGTTGGTCGTCTACATCAGAGCGGGGGCATCCCCACTGCCGCACTGCACGGTCAAGGTGTGGGCGAACGGGCCGCCGGGGGTGCCCAAAGGCAGGACCATTGCCATCAAGGTGGAAATAGAGGTGACAAGCAGCAAGGAGCCCGGTGACGTCACCGTGGAGGAGTTGAACTTCTTCATAGTGCCGCCCAAGCTGCTGGTCGGGGCTAGATATTCGAGGATGGTGTCCCTCCACATTCAGATTGACAAGCTCACCTCCTAAATGATTCCACAGTGCCTTCTATCTATCTTGTATTATGCTAATATACTCCAACATCAAATCAGCAGTTGAAGTAGGGTTTAGTATGGTCTATTTTAGCTTAAGAGATGGTGGATTTTGGTGGCGATGAAACAATTACTTCAACATCACATCAGCAGTTGAAGTAATTTCCAACAGTGGAAGGGATATTTTGTGTCCGTTGGATATAAGATGCTTTGGGTAAGAAGTAAACCTAAATATAAGCTGCGTATATGCTTGTTTGTTTAGGAAGTGTTGCATACTTCTAGTAGTACTCACCCAACTATGCACCAGGCAGACCAATCTCATGTCGTGTTGGTGCCGTGTTGGCACGCACATTAACCAAAACCTCGTGCCTCCAGCTAAGCCTCCGTATTTTGAACTTTTTAATCTCAAGACCAAGGAGCAACATGAACCTTTGATAGAGCCAATCAGATGGTTGAGAACACTACAATTCGTCCCTATAGATGCGTGTGTGAGAGAGGATGAGTGTGTGCGCGCACCTCTTCTCTTCGTGTACAACATACTACACATAGGGTACAAGTGTATGTGGGGGGCATCTACATAGAGAGCTAGAGATGGTGTGTGCGAGAAGTCCCGAGAGACTCGTGAGCGTAGGTGTGTGCGTGGGAAGGGAGAGAGGTGATATGTGTCGATGTAATGCGTGTGAAAAAAAGACTAGTCAATAGCTCGCCACGAGGCTATTCCTGGCGAAGGCCCCAATAACCATAAGAACAACATCCAAACTAGTTATTAGACGAAAATAGCAGTAAAAAAAGATGTGCCATGGCATTTTACAAAACTTCCACACCACGCCCCTCCCACCCATGAAACTGTCACACGAGCATTCGAAATTTCCATGGTCAGCTCCTTGGTGCGATCTACATTTATTAAAGGGATCTACAATATTATTAAAATAAAAGGCTGGGATTTTAGCGCGCGGTAGGCGATGGAGCTTGGCCTGTCGGTTTGCTACTGCTCACATGCGGTCGAACATAAGTTATGTACCAAGCCGATGCGCGTCTCTTCGGTGAGCAGCGGGCCGGACATACCATCTCTTCATGTTACTGCTTACATGTGGTCGCACAGGTCAGTGATGTACCAAGCCGATGCACATCCCTTCAGTGAGCGGCGGGCCGGACCGTCCGTGTGTTGGTGCTACTGCTTACATGAAGTCGCACAAGCCAGTTACGCACCAAGCTGATGCGCGTCCCTTTGGTGAGCGGCGGGCCGGACCGACCGTGTGTTGGGGCAACGCCAACATGACAGGCTGTAAGTTTACCGCATAACTTATTTTGTAAAGGGTAACACTTGCTTTGGCTCCTTAACAAGATCGGTCTATAGAAATCCCCATTAGAAAGGCGAGGGCTATGTTTTTCCAGCGCGGGAAGCGAGGGAGTTTTTATCTTTCTTTCTGAGTGTAGCGGGGGCGCGGGAGTTTGCCCGACGATTTACATAAGTTTCTCGGACGCGTACATGGGCCCGCATTGTCAGAGGCCATCATGGCGGACCCAGGTGCCCTCAACCTCTAGGAGCAAAAAAATGAGTAGCCCGCTGATGGCTATTTCTATAATCAGTTTAGAAATTCTCAATTTCACGTGTGATGCGATATTAGCCATTCATTGATGTTGATCCAACGGCCTAAGTGCCTGGAATTCGCATCTATAGTAACATCATTGTACCCAGTAGTGTCTACATTTTTCTGGAACCATCAGCACATCAGTGTGATCAATCCACACAAGAAGCTACCAAATAACACCTCCACGTGTGCCATGTGGCTTCATTGATGCCGCCCACTGATATGTCTCCAACGTATCTATAATTTACGAAGTATTCATGCCATGTTTACAACAATTTTATACAGTTTTGGTATGAATTAAATGAAACTAACCTAGACAAAA
Organism: Triticum aestivum; assembly: GCF_018294505.1. NCBI lineage: Eukaryota > Viridiplantae > Streptophyta > Magnoliopsida > Poales > Poaceae > Triticum > Triticum aestivum. The sequence goes on along the minus strand of NC_057805.1, from coordinate 407,298,844 downwards.
GTTGTTTTCAGCAGAACTACCATGGTGTTGTATTTCGCGCAGAAATAAAATTTCTCCAAATGAAGTGAAACTTTTTGCCGATTTTTTTGTAAGAAAAGAGAAATAATGGAGCAAAGAACCACCAGAGGGGGCCCCTCTGCTTCCCACAAGGCACCAGGGCGCGCCAACCCCTGGCACGCCCTAGTCGGTAGTGGGTCCCCTATGGCCCATCTTCGCGTGATTCCAACACTGAAAAATCCTATATATACAGAAACCCCCAGAAATAACCCTATTTCATAAGTTCTGCTGCCGCAAGCCTCTGTAGCCACAAAAAATAATCTGGACCCAGTTCTGGCACCCTGCCGGAGGGGGAAATCATCACCGGAGGCCATCTTCATCATCCTGGCGGCCACCATGATGAGGAGGGAGCAGTCCACCCTCGGGGCTAAGGGTTTGTACCAGTAGCTATATGTTTAATCTCTCTCTCTCTCTCTCTCATATTCTTGATTTGGCACGATCTTGATGTATCACGAGCTTTGTTAATATAGTGGATCATATGTTGTTTCTCCCTCTCTATCTTGTTGTGATGAATTCAGTTTTCCCTTTGAGATTTTGTTATTGTCAGATTGAATACTTTTATGGATTTGAGAGTACTTGATGTATATCTTGCTATGAATATCTGTGGTGACAATGGGGTATCATATTGATTCACTTGATATATGTTTTGGCATTCAACTCGCGGATTCCTGAGGTGACAATGGGGTAATCTATGCATAGGGGTTGATGCATGTTTTCGTCCTTGTTTCTCCAGTAGAAATCTTGGGGCACTCTTTGAAGTTCTTTGTGTTGGACTGAGTATTATGAATCTGAAATTGTTTGATGCATATCGTATAATCCACTCACGGATACTCGTGGTGACATTGGAGTATCTAGGTGACATTAGAGTTGGTTGATGTGTACCATTTGTTGTTATTTTAGTACGAACTCTTGGGCTGTTTGTGAAACATAGGGATAGCTCGATAGATCGATCGAAAAGGATAACTTTGAGGTGGTTTCGTACCCTACATACAATTTCTTCTTATGTTCTTTGCTAGACAAGAATTTTGGAGTGATTCTTCATCGCACGTTAAGGGATTGGTCCAATTATATTAGCATTGTTGAGAGGTTGCACTAGCAAAAGTATAGACCCTAGACCTCATTTTCAAGCATTGCGATACCGTTTGTGCTCACTTTTGTTACTTGCTACCTTGCTGTTTTTTACTGTTCCTATTACAAAAATCAATATCTACTATCATTATTACACTTGTATTACCATCTCTTCGCAGAACTAGTGCACCTATACAATTTATCATTGTATTAGGTGTGTCGGGGACACAAGATTCTCTTTGTTATTTGGTTGTAGGGTTGTTTGAGAGAGACCCTCTTCATCCTACGCCTCTCACGGATTGGTAAACCTTAGGTCATCCACTTGAGGGAAAATTGCTACTGTCCTACAAAACTCTGCGCATAGAGGCCCAACACGAGTCTACAAGAATAAATTTGCATAGTAGACATCACCCCCCATCATTTTATTCATAAATATATTGACTAAAAAGAGAGACATCTCTTGAAACAAAAACTTGCTTGTATTTTTTCCTATACTTGCTTTGCACGTACAGAAAGTATTAGTGCCACATCATCTAAAAAGTCTTTCAACATGCGTCAAATTATCACGTCCTCACCTTAGAGAAATGTGCGCAACCGTGTACCCGCATGTGTGTGCGTGCACCTCTTCTCTTCATACATGTCCTCCACCTAGTGGGTGTGTTAGAGAGAGGGGGGGGGGAGATGGTGTGTGCGACATGCCTCTATACATATGTTTGTGTCAAAGATTGGCCTGAATACATAGTATATGTATGTGTAGGGGCCGATATATGAGAAGAGAGGGGGAGGGATCGTTTACGCGACATATCGATAGACAGGCATAGAGGGAAGAGCTTTACGAGCATACAAGCGCTAGGAAAGAGGGGGGGTGCATGGTGGAAGATGATGCGAGAGCCCAACTAGACGAAGACACAGAAGGAGTATAAGTGCCAGATCGATAATTAAACAAAGGGATGATAATGAGCGTGGGCACGCGTGTCTGGTCGATAGATAAAGCGAAAGGCACGGATGATGAGACGGGGAGGGACAATTAATGTGTGTGTGGTAGGCGGTCCTATGTAGAGAGGTCGTAGTTCTGTCGATGTGTACGTGGGTAAAGAGTGGAAGACTTAACTAGAGATATAGATCGATCATTTTGAGTGGGGAAATAAAGAGAGACCTGTCTACACATAGAGGGAAATCGATTGGTGCACATACATGCATATGTCAGAGATAAAGAACACCCGAAGTGACGAAGAGAGGGAAAGGTGTGTGTCATAGGGGGAAGGGGTGTGGCTAGCTTGTGACACTGTACGAGTGAAAGATGGATAACAATAGAAGGGGGACAGTGCCTGCGTGCCTCAGAGTTAAGGGGGGAGGTATGGATGCACTACAAAAAAATAAACTTCCGTGATGATACGTGTTTGTCACAGTAGGTCGTGTTTTTTGTCATGCATGTACATCCATGACAAATTTATGACAGAATCAAGATAGTCATACCTGTGCTGTCGTACAAGTGTTCCATGACATTACCAAAATTATCATCACGGAAGTGTCCACTTCCATGACGATAACTCGCGCGTCACAGAAGTGCTTTCGTCAAGGGTGACCGACACGCGGCATCCACCGTAACGGAACGCCGTTAAGCTATCGGGTCAGATTTTGGATCCGATAACCCGTTAACAGCCCTGACCAATGGAAATTTCCACGTGTAAAATTCTGATTGGCCGAAGGGAACACCTGTCAGCTCGTCAGTGGGCCAGATGTCGCCCGTCCATTGGAGGAGACATGCCTATGATACGTCGACACGTGGCTGGGCCCAACAAAGGCCCATATAGGTTAAAAAGGCCGGCCCAGTCAAAGGCCCGTAGAACTTAATCAGGTACTAGTGGGCCAGCCCAATAACGGCCTGCTTAATAAAGGCCCATTTACGGCCCGAAGCCAGATCTGGCCCGTTAATTGTTCGCCCAATATTTGGGCCCATTTACGGCCCGAAGCCAGATCTGGCCCGTTAATTAGTCACCCAATATTTGGGCCCATTTGCGGCCCGAAGCCAGATCTGGCCTGTTAATTGTTCGCCGAATATTTGGGCCCAACTACAGCCCGGTGACTTTCGGCCTGTTAGAGGCCTGATGTAGACATGGGCCCATTTCAGCCCGGTATGACTTTCGGCCTTGGAATGGCCCGTGCTGCCCATGGGCCATATATGGTCCGACGGGACATCGGGCCCACTAACGGCCCATGCTAAAGGTGGCAACAGTTAAGCCCAACATGACTTTGGGCCTGTTAAAGGCCTGTCGCGTAATTCGGCCCGTTGATGCCTGTGCTAAGCTTTCAGCCTCTTAAAGGCCCATGATATCAGTGGCCCAACTAAGGCCCGAGATATGTTTTGGCCTGGTAACGGCCCGTGAGCTAACTGGGCCCAAAACGGCCCAGTCTACATTTCGGCCTGCTGAAGGCCCGTCGACGACTAGTGAAAATTGAGGCTCAACATGCATTTTGGCCTGCTAAAGGCCCGTGGTTTCATCTCGTCCATAACAGGCCAGTACAATATTCAGCCTGTTAATGGCCCAACGCTACCTGGGCCAAACTAAGCGCTGGGTCGACAAAAGGCCCAACTAAAATATAGGCCGGTGTAAGTTTGGGCCTGGCGCAATGTGTGAAGGCCCCAATAATTTGGGCCCAAGAAAGACGTAGGCTGGCCCAATTGTGGCCCGCTAAAAACCTGGCCCGTTAGAGTCGAATGTTTCGGTCCGGTCGACTACATCTGATGTTTTTTCAGATAGCGAATGATGGCAGTAACTAGTAGGTATTAAGAACAAACCTACTCTATACAATAAAGAAATTATGGCATAGTAACTAAGAATAAACCTACACTATACAATAAAGGATTTAAGGTATATTACATCCACTGGGCATCGAAGTTCGCCACCAGTGATCATAAAGCGCAACGAACAAGTAGATTACAAAAACTGGGCACCATTGCAGCGTAACAAAATAATACTGAACCAAGACCACTTCCAAGACAATTCAAGAAAGGTTAGCCTTGCGGGGGAACTGCTGCGCAAGCTGCTGAGCAAGGCTGTGAGACCTGCCTAGCATGTCGGTCATAGCTTCCAGGTGTAGCTGTTTAGCGATGAGGTTCTCATTGGTGTTCTCCGCAATCTTTCTTAGAGATAGGACTTCAAGTTGAAGTTGAGTTGCAGAATGCCTTTCTGCTAGAACTTGGGACTGAAGAAGTCGAACTGATTCAGACAACGAATTCTGTGAGCTTGTCTGATTGTTAGTCTCAAGTAACTTGAACACTGCATCAAGACAAGACTTTGGGGTTGTCTCGCTATCTTCAAGATGTTTTTCCTTCTTTGCTGCAATATATGTTGGATTTGTCTCGCAGCCTTCAGCAGAGTTGTGCATGCCATCAGGCATATCACCCTGAAACAAAGCAGAGAGATGACAGGTTTTGCACGTGTATAAACAAAGATGATAACTGTTCTGTCAATTCTATTCAATTTCAAATTAGAAAATAAAGAGTAAGTTCAAAATATCAATAGCATAATTTGGCATTGTTCATAATACGGGGAGCTTCACCACACTACTGGATTACCATGTCAACATAACAAGCATAGATGAAGGGGAAAGAAAATCATTGTATCTATTTTGGATAATGTGCATGGCATGTTGTTCATATCATCAACCACATCAGTAAGATAAAACAGGAGATGACAAGGTGCAAACGTGGGCTGCTTCACCACACACTGGATTATAGATCCACAAAAACAAGCATACATATAGGGAGTATTAAGTAATGTGCATGGTATGAATAAGGAATATGGTTTTACAAGTAAAACTTAGAACTTATGGTTCTTACGAACATGCATTTTGGTAGAAACAGCAAACTAAACAGCAGTAAACGATAGGGAGTATGAGCAAATTAAACAGCTGTTGAGGATAAAGGCTTTAGAAGGACTGACTTACATTAACAGTTAACACCGGCTTTATAATGCCCTTCTCCATGCCAAGGGAAGGATAACTGAAGAATTTCAGCACAGAATCTTCTTAATAAGCATTGCCTGTACTCTACATTTTGTAGAGAGTAATTATAGATATGATAATACTGGAAGGGATAGAGGATAATGAAGATAAGATGCAGATTGATGCTACATAATCAACTACCAATCCCTGGAAGTACAAGCGTTATAGGACAAAATGTATTGACAAGAGCAATGGGCTACACTTCTGCACTGGCATTGTCTGTGTATTCTACTTGTTGGTAAGATTAAATATAGATCTGATCTTTTTTAGTAAATGGTGGGCGAGGGAGATAAGATGCAGAATGCTACAAAAGTAACCAATCCCTCTTCCCATAATACAAGAGTGTTTTGAACACTAGTGTACTTTACAAAACGTTCTTATATTATGGGACGCAGGGAGTAGCTGTTAATGTAAGTACAGTGATAGACCACGTTCAGTCCTACAAGAGGACTGCAGAGTTAAACCTCTTCAAAAGCATTGGGTTGATTCTAAATTTATGTAAGAGTCCATACGGATCTTATAATGTCCACCAAATGGACGATTACGAGGCTAACATGTGCAGTGATGCTACATAATCAAACAGCTATGAAAGTAAGTATGGTCATACAGGGCAAGAGGTACTCACAAGAGCAATGCAGTGTGGAGTATAGTTGCGAGATTCTGTGGTCCCTTCAGAATGAATGTTCTTCTGCTAACAGTTTTCGTACAAGTGAGACATTAAGGCAAATGCAGAAATGTAGTTCAAATTGTCATGTGATATCATAGACAGTACCTTACGCTGCAGCCGAGACCAATGTGTAACAAGATTATTCCAGTCACCGTTGGATAAATGTAGCACCGGAGACTTTACAGAAATTTCGTTCAGAGGCTTGCCATCGAAGTGCGCTTGCCTCAGGTAGGAACGATACTTCATCAACGAGTGCTTGAAAAGCGCAACCAGCCCTTGCTCGTCATCACAATCCAGTTTGCTCCTCGCCTATTTAAAAGAATGAAATCTTGTGTGTTCTGTCAGCAGAAACATATGCAGTAATGACCATGAATAACATTACTACATTACTTACGCGTAAGTTGCGGAGGAAGACTGGAAATTGTTCTGTGTCTGCGGTATAATCTTTCCATGAAGGAAAGATGCGCACAAAGTTCCTGACAACAACATAAGCTTCGTCTTCTAAACTGGGAAGAAATGGAACAGGGGTCCTATTTGCTGCAATTGGGGCTCTCTCTGGTTCGAAAAGGGATTTGGCAACTGGATTTGGTGTACTCTTTGCTGGAATGGGGGTTTTTGCGTCGTACAGCTGGTGCTATGTCAACTGGCATAATCATACTGTTTGCTGCAGTTGGGGTCTGCTGAGTTGGGGCATCAGAAATGACCAGTGTAGTAGGGCTAGAGTCTGCTAGAGTTGGGGTATTTTGTGGGTCAGGTGATATTGCAACTACACCTAATGGGCTATTTGATTTATCAGGTGCCACTACCTTTTCCAAATACTTTGCTTGTGCTCCTCCACGATCAGCAATCGCCCTCTTCCTTTTGAACGTCTGATACACAAGAACAACATTTGAATGGATAAATATGGTATGATGACAGATGGAATATGTACTGAAAATGGATCGGCAGGGCGTATTCACATACACGATGTGTAAACTAAGCTAATGGCAGTTCAACAAAGTAAAAGCAATGCAAAGCATCAGTTGCAAGATATGTGCGAGCAATGTAACCTTGGAAAGTTAGAGCAAGTACCTTGATGGGTGAATAAGATAGGGCATCTTGCTCTTACTCCTCCACTAGGGAGCTACATTGACTTAGGTCTCCCTCTAGCTCAGAATGACTGTTGGGATCATATTCTGAGCATGAATCTGTAGGCGGAGAGCATTTGCATTGCATGGCATCCAGACTTGATTTCAGTCCCTTAATGCCAAGTTTGACAGCCATGGCATTGTTTTGCTTTATTCTTTTCATGCGCGCAAGCTCATAATCATTATGATGCTGTTCAGAATCCGAGATTCATGCAAACATAAAAAGTAGTCAGATTATCTATGGAATGCATTGCGGATTCAACTCGGAGAGTGTCTCCCTATAAACCCCTGCATATGCAAAGTTCACCTCCCCAACTGTGCTGACCAGACCACACACAGAAGTACAAACCCCTTATGTCTCTATAACAGGCAGGCACACATTTCAAAACTGAAGTAGGAACATTAGAAACATATGAAATTTGTATTTGAACAAATAAACTAAGTAATTATGAGTGGCGTAATGTTTAGCTTCAAGGGTGGAGTGTTGGTAGTGCGACACAAAGCAAGTAGGCAGATTGTATTCCATGTAAAAGATCGAAACCTATGCAAAAGCTGGAAATGACACTTTCTTTCTATACAATGCAGTGTTCGTTACCCACACATGATGGAAGAGATCACATAGAGAAATACTATTCACTCATGTCTACGGTTCCAGTATTTAGAAACAGGGTGGTCCACCCTAAAAGAATATTGACAACAAATATGACAAGGCAAGCATAGATGTAGTGAATCAATCATTTACTTGTGAGCTTACTAGGACAAGTATGCAGAATTGTAACTGCAGTAAGAGATCGTCCAAAATCTGAATGAAGAAGTTTGTCTAGCACTTATTGTTTGCAACCAATCGACGTGAATAATTGGATATTATATCGAATGAGTAAGAAAGACAAGTAAAATTGTCAACAAACCTGGCTTGCAGTAGTAATCTGGGTCAATGTCACTACGACCAACAATCCAAAATGACTAGTTTCTGTTCCGAGGGCCGGAATCTTGAAAACCCTATGAACTTTAGAGGTACTAAAGATTACCGAAATACATCTGAACCATTAAGTGTAGGTAGCACTGAGCACACAACAAACCCTAATGACAGTCCTGCCTAATGAGTAATGAATCAATTAGAAAATGGGTGATGAGGAGTGGCTGCTGAGTATTGAGGACGTATCTCAGGATAAATCGGGTTGGCTTGGTGGGTGCTGCACGCCTGAGCCCTGAATGGACCGGGAAGGTAGGCACGGCGGCGCTCCCGGGCAGCGGTGATGCTGTTGGGCGAGCGGCTCCTGGCCTCCTGTTAGTCCGGCGTCTCCTCCTAGAGTCATCTCGTCCGGGGATGGCAAGTCGACGGCGAGGCAGGCGGCTGGGGGCGAGTAGAGATCGGAAGCGCGCAGCAGAACAGAGGGGAATCGGGGCCTGGGACGACCCAAAATCCCAGGGTGGGCCGGCCCACCGTGGGCACCCTGTAGAGATACACACCCGAGCGGCGAACATGCATTTTCAAAACTAATTTAGGAACATTTAGCTGACCAATTAAACAACTCTGTTTTAATAATATCACATTCGTATTTGAACAACTAAGCTTGTTTAGCTTGATGGGTGGAGCATTGTTATTATGACACGAAGCACGTATTCCGATCGTACAGTGATCATAAAAGGGGGAAACTCTAAGCATTTTTTTTTAGCAAAAGAGGGTTTCCCCTCCGATTTCTATTAAAGAAACCACCACGGAACCAACATGATCAATTAAACCCTAAGCATGATCAATTAAACCGTATTATGGTTGTGCCATGGCAGATTTGAAGCTGCAAACCGGAGAAATGATATTTAGCATCCATTGTTTGGTTCGAACTAAGAACTAAATTCTAAGAGCTGAAAAGAAAGTAGAGTAACCAAGTTAAGATCTATTTTCTGGTTGAGAGCAAAAAGTTGAGGAGATATGAAGTACCACCTCTCTTGCGGCGCCGTGTAGGCATCGGGGGTGCGACGACTGTCGGTGGCGTTGAAGCAGATCTACGACGGTAGACGGGTGCATCGGGGGATAAGTCCCGTTGCGGTGGAAGAGAAGGTCGTGTGAGCGGCCTCGGCAAAGAGGACGACGGCGCCGATGAAGCGAGAGGACGCGATGCAAGGCTATTGGTCCGTCGCCGTGGATGAGAAACGTCCATCTCTAGCAGTGGACAACGCGGTCTTGGTAGGCGCTCCGGCATGGTGGAGGACGGTGGCGATGGATGTGGTGGAGGACGGCGGCGATGGATGGGGTGGCGGACGGAGGCTGGTGTGGGGATGGGGTGTTCTAGCATGGACGGTGTATGAATGGGAAAATGGAGGGAGAGGTACGGGGAACCATGTTTGTGGGACGCGCCTGTCTGAAATATGGGAAAGTTACGAACTTAGCCCTCGTTTAAAATTTGGACGTCTCGTCGGTTGAGGATAGGACGCTAATCTCGCACCTCGCCAATATTTGCCCAGAGCGATTTTGGGCGAGGAGAGGGTGGTTGGCGCCCATGGTTGGCGCCCACGGTGTATGAACGGGGCTGACAGGTAGGGCGGTTGTGTCACGTCTGAGTGAAGTTACAAACCTGCCCCTATTGAAAATATTTGCCTACATCGATTTCGGCCGAGTCGAGTTTGTTTTGCCCCCCACCGTGTATGAATGGGGAATGGAGGGAGAAACAGAGGTCTTTCGGACGAGCTTGAATCAAATGAGTTTTGTCGCCCATATTTGACGCCCACCGTGTTTGAATGGGCTCAGAGGCGGTCGTGTCACGTCTAATTGAAATTACTAACCTATCCCTATTTAGAGCAGTGGAAATCAGGCCGATGGATTGTCCGTGTAATGGGTAGATAGTAATTTCCATCTCCCAAACACTTGGCTTCGGGCAGCCGACGTGGGAGTGGAAATTTTGCTGCTTCTTTCGAAGTTTGGGACAATAAGCATCCACGTTTACCCTGGCAACTAAATTCGAATCCATTTTTATTCCTATATGAATCTTTATAAATCATTCTGTGTGTTTTGATATATCTTCAAAAGGACGACAAAGATGTATTCCACTGTCATATATGAATATGGTTTACAAATGCCGATACTCAAATTCAGAAACTAGAATCCAGTTTAAGGTGAATTTGAATATTTGGAACACTTCATGTCCAACTCAAATGTCACACGCAGCATAATGTGTACTCCCATTTAGATATGTACACAAGCGATGTATCAAGATTCAAATACCGAGTCAATCAACCAAGAATGTACAGAACTAACAGACATATAAACACTTATAGAGTATATGGATCAATAATATCAACTAACATACATAAGCCAGGCCGCTGTACTTTTTTTTGGCTATAACAACATCCTTTTTTTAGCCAGCATCTTGGCCCTTTCCGATGCGTGCCACTTATGGTCCATCTATACTACTACTATTGCTGAATGCACATTCAGCCCGATTGGCATATTTGTAGGTCTGGCACAGCAATCCAAATGAAATGTCTCTGAGTCTTATCAATTAATACAGACTTGTGCTCAAATAAAATTACAAACCAAAAAACAAAAATATATATTTCATGATCTCTAAAACAAATGGTTTGATTGATTACATGAACAGACAACACAAAGGTTATTCAACTATGGAAAGAACATTTCACCTATGATTTACCAAGTAGGAATTTAATTTCCTTTTTTCCTTCAGGACCTTAACAATCTGGTCAGTCTTAGCTTGCTTCGTTTTGAAATCCACAAAATATTTAATGGTTGTCTTGAGTACTGCTTGTGATTGTGCTGTTTGCTTCCTCAACATGTCAACTTCATCTCTAAGTGCAGAAGCAGAATCTCTTTCTACCACTAGTTTAGCCTCTAGAGCATCAGCAGTTGGCAATTCATAATGCACGATTGGGCTGGTGCCACTGTTGTGGGATGATGCAACGTCCATGGGGACCTCGCTCTTTGATCTTGGGCTAACCTATTTTGCCATTAAAGTTCCGATTGGATTCAGAAAAGTTGAAGTTAGCAAAACATCTCAACTGGGAGTTATAACAGCAAACCAGTTAAACAAACAAGGAATTAAAGAGTTTCAATTGGATGCTGAAAAGTAGTTATTAACATCATTGTAACCCGCTGTTGCAGCAGCAAAGCAGTTAAACAAACAAGTAGATATTTAAGTTAAGGCAAACAGGTAATTCTTAACAGTAAGTATCAAACACATAGATAGGCGCAGTCTACAATATGATTAACAGGTTGTGCCATTATGTAATCAGTAGCAAACTAAATTAAGCCAAGCAACGTAATTGAACAATTTTGCAATAAGTGGCTAACTAAAATTCCGAGAAGCAGGTAACTGAACTTACGCTAGTTCTTTGTACAGGCACATTGCAACTTCTTTTTCGCTTACAAGGTTGTACGAAGGAGTCCATGGCATCAATTGCTTGGATACGCAGTCCCAATACTTCTTTCTTCCCATACTGCATGGGTAAGTCGAATGGTTAATCTGGTAAGATGGTGCGTCCTTGATATGTTATATGAGGACGTGTAGTCAGACTAGTTGTAGCAAAACACATCACACTGGCTTTTACTGTATATTTCATGTGATTACTTTTGGCATATCGAGATCTAAGCAATCTACAATAGGATGAAAAGACTGGCATCCTTCACATTTTTGGCGAACTCAGTTCATAGAAACAAGCAATTCAACCATTCTGTGGGTAAATCAAAAGCGCCACTGGAATATTTTTCAATATCCAATCATACACGCAAAAAGGGGCGACGCCACCATAGGGGCTGGTATGGGCGGCCGCCTCAGGTGGCTGGAAAGTGTGCGCCTAGTTTGAGTCGTCCAGGTTGGCCCATGCTAGTTTTGTTCGTCCCAACGCACGAGAAGGCAATGTAAAAAATGAAGAAAAATGTTTCAATTTGGATGGGCCAATAACATAAGTGCAAGGCAGGCCCTATGGCAGGCTCGTGGCACAAACGAGCGCCTCCCATATCGATCGACAGCAGGAAAAATCCCAATTCATTCGCTCCAGCCTCCAGTCTGGTTCGCTCCTAACCTAGCCGCCGCTGGACAGACCGACACAACACTTCCTCGCGCCCTCGTTGGAGGGCGGTCCCCGGGCTTCAAGCGAATGGAAGGACAAGAAGATGAAGATCCAACCCTGGGTGTAGCCTGCGTGGGAGGAAGCGGCGGCAACACGGGCATGGCATCGAGCTTGCGCAAACGGACAGTCGCAGCTTGCAAGAGTAGCATCTGCAACGAGCAGGTACATCACATCCCTGATTATATCTAATTCAACTCTTCAATTTCTAGCCAATAGTTAAACCTAACGGTGTTGTAAAACTGCTTGTATGTAGGAAATCTATGAGAAAATGAAACCAATTTCTACTTATTTTATAACTCCCCCAATCAATACTGAACTGACTGAATCTGATGTATCTAATCAAGTTTCCAGTGCAAACATACAAGCTCATGTTGTTCTTGAGCCTGAAGTGTCTAATGAACAGACTGCTAATGAAGGATTTGATGCAAACATTTTACATGCTCCTGGTGATGAACATATAGTGTCTAATGAGGGATCTAATGCAAGCATTTTGCAAGCTCATTGAAGGATTTAGTGTCTAATGATGATCTACTATGTTGAAAGAGACAGAGATTTGCAGGCATTGATGACAAGCAAATTATAGTGCATTTTCATAGCTTGAGGAAACGTCAAGGCCATCTACCAGAAAGTCCCCGTATCATGACAACATAGCATAAATACTTTTCTAATCTGTTGTTTGAAACTATTGGCATACTTGTGCAGGATAGATATATTGATATGCAGTTTGCACACTGGTTATACGTGCAATTACACTTTGATATTTTCAGCCAGAGAACGAATAATTCAAGCAGGTACGGACCATGTTTGTAGTCCTTGTACACCATGTTGCATTTTGTGTTTTTTGGTGCTTGCATCATTTAGTGTTTATAATCTGAACTACTTTGGATCATTAGCTGGTTTTCAAAGTGCATGTAGCTTCACATTTCTCAAGTTATGTTGATTTCCGGAGTGCAAGTGCCTTCGTATTTTTAAGTTAAATGTTCACCCCTGGTAACTTGAATTTGTGGATCGGCCACTACACGCAAATCATACACGAATGCCAGTACGAATTAAATGAAATGCAGGGACTTACGCTAGCTCGTTGTACAGGCTCACTGCAGCTCTGCTTGCGCTTGGGATGTTCCATGTACAAGTCCATGTTACCACTTGATTGGATGTGCAGGCCTTGTGCTCCATGCATCCCCCTCTGCATTTTTGACACGGCGAATGGTTGATCAAATAAGAGGAATCGACCTTGATGTTGTACCGGAGGACAGATACTTACAAGGTTGTACGGGTGTGCAGGATGTGTACCAGATCCCGTAGCGCCGTCATGCTTCGCTAAAAAATGGATTTGCTTGTTTCAGATGATATCTCTAGAAGAAATAAGAGTTAAAGTCAGAGTTGCATAGGCATGTAAGCTAAGAGAGCAGTGAAAGGATATCCAAACATCGTCAGAATAGTGCACAAGGGAGTGATGTGTGGATACCTAGTTCGGGCCGGCGTTTGGGCATGCTCGCCTAGCTAGAGTGCGGGTCACTTCAGAGCCGTTGAGGGTGATGCGCTGGCGTTGGCTAGCCGTGCACGGATGCAGATCTTGAGTGGCAGCGGAGCGCTACGATGCAGTGGACGAGACCGTTGGTGAAGCCCCAACGGCCTCGGGGGGCGAAGGTGCGACGATGTGCTCAGTGAAGTAGCCCCAGTGAGCTGGGAGACGGCGTCGGTGAAGCGCACCTGATGCGGTGGAACTCGGTGTCTGTGACGCACGTCGGTTGCGGCAGCCGACGTTGTCGGTGGACCACCCGGTGCGGTGGACGAGGGCGTAGATGAGGTAGCTCCGGTGCGGTGGTGAAGCGCGACCGTCGTCTTCGTCGTTGTCGTCCGGCACAGAGGAGGGGAACGGTGGGGAAAGAGACGAGACGAGGGGCGATTCGAGGGTTGGCGGCGAATTAGGGATTTGAGCAATGTGGGCGCGGAAGGGGACGGTGGAGAAGAGAGATTTTGCAGGGCTGGAATTGGGGCCGCCAGATATTTCAATCCGAAACATGGAAGCGCGAACTTATATTGTCGTCCTCCTTTTTTTGGGGGGGAGGGGGTGGCTGGCTGGGTGCTATGCGTCCGTCCAACACACGCGACCACCCCGACAGGACTATGCTTCGGTGCGTTAAGGCATCTGCCTTTGTGTCCATGACATGTGGGCCCAACAGGTGGCTGGCCCACATGTCAGTGACCCAAAGGCAGTTGCCTTTAAGGCACCGAAGCAGCGTCCACCCCGACACGCACCTGGTCTGCCTGGTGCGCCTACATTTGAGAATGCAAACGAATCTTCTTTCATTTGCAAACGAATCTGTATGTATTACCATGCCCATGTTTTCCTTGCAATAATTAGTCATTCGAAACGAGATACTCCATCCGTTCACTTTTGTAAGTCATTTCAGACAACTTAAAATGAACTGTTTTGCACATTGTCTGAAATGTCTTCAAGGTCTTATAAAAGTGAACAGAGGGAGTACTATAAATTAATTAATGAGGAGTTATTTGAAAAAAAAATCAAAACGGTACCCACGCTAACGTGGATTAGAGTGTGTGTCACATAATTAGTTATTTGAATTAGAGTGTGTGTCACGTAGTTAGTTATTTGAATTAGAGTGTGTGTCACGTAGCGATCTCCAATTCTAACGTGGATTTCGCATTTCACTGTATCCACGCTACTTTTTTAATACAAATTCATATGTATATGATGAACACCATGGTAGTGAGAAAACTTTTGGATGGATTCAAACATATGACCTATAAAATAGCAGAACAAACTGAGTCAATGACAACTTTTCGAAACTTAGTATGGCACGAATTCGAAATAATTACCCGTATGCCTGGTCCTCGGTTCAAATCTTACAATGTACACTGAATTGAAACATTGATATTATGTCTCGTACTATGTACATTCAAATGTTGTTTTTAGCCCCCCCCCCCGCACAAACGCTACATACTTCCTGTATCGGTCAATCTTCCTCTCATAACCACCTTAGGAAGCTATCGGTTTCCAACACACGTTCATTCTTCCTCTCCATGTTTCGATCTCTAAGTCTCTCAACTACACAACCCCTTTTTCCACTCTGTTACCAAATGTATTTACCTCACACACCCGCCATTGCACCCCATGCCGAGCTCTCTCTCTCTCTCCCCTCTCCCTCTCACCCTCTCGCGCTAAATACATGCATTGCCTATCTAGCCCCCCAACCTCTTGTGCGCACGCACGCACGTTGTATATCTAGGTCACTCCCTCGAGACTGTCTCACTCTTTCTTCCGCACGGCGGGCCACACTCGCTCAATCTCGCTCTCTTTATCCGAGTCTCGTTTAACCTCGTTTTCTTTCACACACAAATGATATATCTCCCTGTTCGGGCCTCGATCGACACACTCTATACTCTCTCACGCAGATTGTCTATCTAGGTCAGTCCATCCAAGCCGCCGCCACTCTTTTGACCTCATGGTGGGCCACGCTCACTCAATCTCTCTCTCTCTCTCTCTCTCTCTCCGTATGTCTCGATTGACCTCGCTCTTTCTCGGACAGAAACGATATATCACCATGTTTGAGCCCAATTTGACCTATTCACATTGTATACTCTCTCACGCACATCGTCTATCTAGGTCACTCTCTCCAACCCGTCTCACTCTTTCGATCGCACGGCGACCCTATGTGATCGGTTGACCTTGCTTCCTCCCACGCACAAAATATATCTACACGTCTGTGACTGGATCATCTCTCAAGCTCTATCTTACAGCCCTCACCCTTGCCAAAAAGCTCAATCGGACAATATATCTCCAGAGCATATATATTTGTTCAATGAATGTCGGACCACACTCACTTTGTCTCTCTATCTATATGTCTCTCGATTGACCTCGCTTTCTCACACCATATCTTCCATGCCTTGAAGCTACTACCTCTCTATCCCTCGCAAAGCCGGAGCTATTTACATTGCGAGGGGCACTCCAACCTTGATTAATTGGTGTAGGCATTTATTCCGGTCGGTTTAGATTATATTTTCGTAGCATTCGGCCCACAACTACTCCAAACACCGTTGCAACCCACGCAACTCCCCTAGTTGATTTCCCTCTGGCTCGGTCATCGCGCTCTCACACGTCCTTTCTCGCCTTCAACGACGCACCATGGTATTATTGAAAAAACTATGTTGTTCTCTTTAATTATTATAAATAAGCTACAAAACTACACACCGATAGTCCACTTGGAATGGAACAAATTTTGACCCACAAATTAAAGTGCTACAAACTACACACCGAGAGTCCCACATGTCATGAAACAAATTTGGACCCATATACAAATTAAAAAATAAAGGACGAGGATCGAACATGCGACCGGGCCATCAAGCCGCACGTCAATAGGCAACATACGTAGAATAGCAATGTTTGTTGTACCCCCTTTGTTCACATAATGTTTTTATATTACCACAACCTAATTAATGGATAACATGTAATATTATTTTTAGTACTATTCGCCTTCACTTACTAGTGGGTTCCATGTGTGCTCTCTCTCTCCTCCCCTTCTGTGTTTAGACGCACGGGCAAACAGGAAGAACTCGCGGGCGATGTTGCCGTTAGACCATATCTGGACGCGTTCACAAGTCACGGCACTAGTTTCACGTACTAGCGGCACTAGTCAGTGTGTACGTGCAATGCAAGTTAATTTGGAAGTATATTAAGTGCATGCGGATATTAACTACTAGGATATTATTTGCGTGTTGTCATGTGATTAGCACTATTTTTGGCATGAAATTAACTGCACGCTAAACGTGTTGAGCGCTCGACATTGAAGCAGTCTAGGTCATTGGATGACAAGGAATACATGTGGCTTGATGACGTTTTATATTTAATTTGATACGGCTCTAGCAGAACATTCAATCGATCAAACCATACATTTTGTTCAGTCTGACTCCGACTTTGAATTATACGACGATCGATATAAAATAAACGGAAATGATAAACGTTCGGATTTTAAGCATGGCAATCCGAATGTTTTTCATGGCAAATTTAGATTACGCGGCGGCGGCGGGGGCGTCTCGCAGTGGGAAGCGGCTCCTCTGCCGTGCTCTGTGTGTCGTTGGGCCACTGACCGACGGCGACGGCGGCATCTTGCGCCTTTGTTGGCGTACTCCTGGACGTTGGCCTAGCTTCAAGGAAGGCCAAAATGTTCTGGACTTCGGAGCGAGTCAGCTGGCGGGAGGAGGCAACTGGCGTTGGTGCAAGGAAGCGGTCGACGGCGGCCATCCATGCCGCTGAGGGGGCACTGGCACCCGCGCGGGGACAGGTGCTGTCAACGGCGCGGCGGAGACATTCGTGTGCACGGGCACCGGCACGGGCGCGCACGTCAGTGCACGCGCAGGCGCATGCGCTGGCAGGTGCACGGGCACCGGCACGGGAGTGCGCGTCAGGGCACGCACAGGCGCATGTGCTAGCAGGTGCACGGGTGCGTGAAAGTCGGCGGGGACCTCGTGGAACCCCGTGGGATCAAGCTCGGCGACAATGTGCGGCTCCCAGCCCATCAATGCCACGGGGATGGGCGCTGGCGCAGTCGGGGCGACGGGAGCCGGAACGGGAGCGGGGACAGGCGCGGCGTCTTCCCGGAAGGCTAGTTCAAGCTCGTCCCAAAGCGCCTTATGTTCTTGAGACTCCGAGTGGGTGTCTTCCTCAGGAAACTGGAACACTAAGGGCAGACCATCGTGATGCGGCATGGCGTACGTTTAGGTCAGGCTAGTTGGAGGTAGACGACAGGAGAATCGGAGAGGAAGAGAGAGGATTGTAGCGATACCAGGTAGTGCGGGGTTGATTTTAAACTGCGGCGCCGGCGACATTAAAAGTGGGAGCAGTTGGGACGATGGTGGGCGGCGGAGCCTGGTCAAAGGGCTCGCCTCCCGGTGAGCCTGCACAGCGGTCTGCTCGCACGCCTCCCTGACAGCCGGCGCAGCGGTCTGCTCGCACGCCTTCCGTCGACTCACACGCTTGCTCGGACGGCACCTGCCGATGAGAAGCGGGAACTCGTGGCGGCACGTAAACGCCCACGGTTTCAATAGTGAAAGCGTTCGCCTTAACGTGACAGGTCTTTGTTCCAAAATACCTTGGCTCTTCATATTTGCAACTTGTCATAAGCAGCTTGTCTCAAATTGAAGAAAAAACTTACGAAGTAATATTTGTGCGATATCACGTGACCATGCTTAGTTTCAAGAATTTATGCTCACTTTTGGATTTTCTGAAATTTAAGATCCAGGATTCGAAACAATATCATAACCTGCATCATGCAATAAATTTTCAAGCCGTACATCTGTCCTGTTGTATTTCTTAAGAAAGGATTTGGTCAAACATTTTGCTTAGTTAGACTTCAGACAAGTTATATATGCAGAGTAAAAGGATAATCGCTCCGTACGAGTGCATTACCTGATATATTAACTCAAGTACTAGGCACGAACAAAAGGGCTCAATTCTGTGCTCATCCTGGTGTAGTAGTAGTAGTACTAGGCAATAAAGTTGACGGGTGACCTTGACGAGCGGCGACCGAGGGAATTGAACCGTGCTCGGCACGGTAGGTAATGTTGTCTAGTTACTAAAGCATCCCTCCGTTGTTCATCGGTAGTTATTATGGACCGGGGACATGAGGGGAATTTCCTAGGGCTGGAATTCTGGCCGCCAGATATTTCGACTTGAAACGCTGAGGCTCGACTGGTTGGGGTTGCCTAATGTGCGTACCACGCACGCCACCGAAGGACATGAGCCCGTTTTTTTAGGATCAACACGAGCCAAGGTCTGGCTGGTACGGCGTTGGGTCCTACCATTCGAGAATACGAAAGGAACCTTTTAAATTGCCGAATGAATCTATGTGTATTACAATACCCGTATTTTCCTTGCAAATACTAATCTCAACGTGGTAATTGATTTATGACGAGTTGTTGAATTCGAGTGAGTTTGTGATATAGTGATCTCAACCTGGATTTCACATTTCATGGTATCCCTAGTAAGTTTTCCAATGCAAATTCAAATTTAAAAGATGAACAATATGGAGGTGAGAAAACTTTGTATGTATCAAGCATATGACCACACACACAGAGACACACACGCACGAACACAACAACAATCCAATAAGTACAGTGCATCTATTTTTCCAAACCATGCATGTATGACACGAATTCAAAAATACTCCTTCTATTCCTAAATATTAGTCTTTTAGAGAGTTCAACAAGTGACTACATACGGAGCAAAATGAGTGAATCTAGACTCTAAAATATGTCTATATACATCCGTATGTGCCAGTCCATTTGAAGCCTCTAAAAAGACTAATATTTAGGAACGAAGGGAGTAAAATGTAAGACATCCATGGTCCTCAGTTCAATATCTAAAATGAACATGAAACTGAAACATGAATATTAAGTCTAGTACTACAATACATGCAAATGTTGTGTTTAGGCAGAGCTATGATTGTCGGGGGTCAACCCCTCGACCTTAGATAAAATTGTGGAGCTCTGTTTAGGGTTGTTTAGATTATATTTGTCCCCACCCTCCCAACCACCGATTGGTTGTGCACCCCCACCCCTCCTCCCCGGGAGAATATCATGTGCCCCCATACCTTAGATGCTATATGCCGATACGAGTTGCTTGGAGCTTGTAGATCTGAGATATAGCATCTCACATGATGTGTCTTAATATTTTTGTAGGAAACCTTGATGAGTTTGAGAATTGCACACAAATTGTACAAAAACTACTTAGATGCCCTTTGATCCCATACCAACGACCTCGAAGCTCGTATCACCGTAGCATCTAAGATGAAGGAGGACATCATCATATTCTCCTGTATGTAAGAATATCATGTGCTACCACACCTTAGATGCTTTGGTGGTACAAGCTCTTCGGAGGCGTTGGATTTGTGACCCAACACCTCCTCGGTGGTTCGAATGGTTTTTTGCAGAAAAGCCCCAAAAGAGTTTGGCCACTGCTTACAAGCACAAAGACTGCTCAGGTGCCATTGGATCTCAGATCAAACGACCTCCAAGCTCGTATCACTATAGCATCCAAGCTGCGATAGCACCTTATGTTTTCTCACACGGGAGAGTATGAGGTGCTCCCGCACCGTAGATTCTATGGTGATATGAGTTCACTGAGATCTAACGGCCCACAGTAGGAGGTTTGAATGTTTTTGCAGTATACGACTGATAGAGTTTGGGAAATGCGTAGAAAGTACAAGTACTACGCATGTGCCATCTGATCACTGATCATACGACCTAGATGCTCATATCACCGTAGCAGGTAATTAAGCTAACGGGAGGACCTAATATGAGCACCGGGGAGCCGTTGGATCGAAGATGCAGCGGCACACACGAGGCTTGAATGTTTTATTTACAAAAAAACCTTTGGAGAGTTTGGAAATTGCGCATAATTACAAAGACTACTCCCATGCCATTGGATCTCACTTCCAATGGTGTAAAAACTCGTATCACCATAGTATCTAAGCTGTAGGGTGGATCTGATATTCTATGCCGCTGTCATTTTTGTTCGTAAACTTGAAAAATACGTGTAACTCATGCCGTTACTTGTCTAACCGCGCAAAGTGTTTGTTCAAAAAAACCATCCAACACTGAAATATCGGAACAACACACGGGGGTCCCACTTGTCATTAATAAAATTTGGACCTAAAACTAACAAATCTGAAAGACGAGATTCGAACTGGCAACCTGGACTACAAAGCGTAAGTCGATAGCCTGAAAAAAACGAACGGTTGTTGGCTTTGTCCCATAACTTGATTTTATACAGTACTTGCGTTGAGTAGAGTAGAGGGAGTGCCTCGTCAACACGTGCATGACCGTTGCCTCACTTACTGGTGGGTCCCAGCTCTGCGATCTCAATCTCTCTTCTCTCCATCGTCTAACCTTTGCACGGGCACACACGAAGAGCGGCGCTAGCTTGCCGTGATGTTATTACAACTAAAAAAAGCTTGGAAAATAGAAGAATCGCCTAGAACAAGAGACGTTGTGGCTGGTATCCTCCGTGCCACGTTTGCATGATGAAGCTATGTGGCTAGTGGGGTGTTTTCGACCGGCTGGCTGGGTCCCGAGGTCGAACCATAGGTACTACGCCTGATACATTATATTTTTACACGCACATTTTTCCTCCGTGCCGAGACGTGGCACACCCTACCGCGTGGTTTAGGGGTCTTCCCGGGTGGTGCACGCATATATTCTTCCTGACGTGGAATGCCCTACCGCGCGTTTTCTGGGTCCTCCTCGATCGTAGCGCCGAAGCAAGTAAATGAGTCGTCAAATCACGAAAGACCACCTTTCCCGCCGAGTACATCAGTGAAGCATGGTTGCTAGCTAGTTGGGCTAGCTCGACTGATTAGCTAGGCTGCCGCCACATTTGTTTTTTCACCCCTTTTTTATCTACTTGCCGGCAGGTAAATTTAAATATCCACCGCGGCGTTGCTCTGGTGTTTGGGTGCGGCAGGATTTTTAGTTTTTTGATTGACGGGAGCAGGCGCGGCAGGATTTTTAATTTTTTGATTGACAGGAGCAGGCGCGGTAGCAATTAGTCACGATGACTCCGCCTGTAAGAACCCACTGCTCCCTGTGTTGGGGAACGTAGTAATTTCAAAAAATTTCCTACGCACACGCAAGATCATTGTGATGCATAGCAACGAGAGGGGAGAGTGTTGTCCACGTACCCTCGTAGACCGATAGCGGAAGTGTTAACACAACGCGGTTGATGTAGTCGTGCGTCTTCACGATCCGACCGATCAAGTACCGAATGCACGACACCTCCGAGTTCAGCACACGTTCAGCTCGATGACGTCCCTCGAACTCCGATCCAGCCGAGTGTTGAGGGAGAGTTTCGTCAGCACGACGGCGTGGTGACGATGATGATGTTCTACCGACGCAGGGCTACGCCTAAGCACCGCTACGATATTATCGAGGTGTAATATGGTGGAGGGGGGCACCACACATGGCTAAAATATCATTGATCAATTGTGTGTAGAGAGGTGCCCCCTGCCCCCGTATATAAAGGAGCAAGGGGGAGGCCGCCGGCCAAGGGAGGAGAGGCGCGCCAGGAGGAGTCCTACTCCTACCGGGAGTAGGACTCCCCCCTTTCCATGTTGGACTAGGATAGGAAGGGGAAGAGGTGGAGGGGAGGAAGGAAGGGGGGCGCCCCCCCTCTCCTTGTCCTATTCGGACTGGGGGGGGGGGGAAGGGGCGCGCAGCCCTGCCCTAGCCTCCTCTCCTCTCTTCCCTTTGCCCTTTTTCTTGAAACTAGTGGTCTTATTGACCATCAACACTTGATGCTCCTTTTTGATTTCTACCTTCGCTGCCTTTAGCATTGCGAAGAGCTCGGGAATTGTCTTATTCATCCCTTGCATGTTATAGTTCATCACGAAGCTCTTGTAGCTTGGTGGCAGTGATTGAAGAATTCTGTCAATGACGCTATCATCCGGAAGATTAACTCCCAGTTGAATCAAGTGATTATTATACCCAGACATTTTGAGTATATGCTCACTGACAGAACTATTCTCTTCCATCTTGCAGCTGTAGAACTTATTGGAGACTTCATATCTCTCAATCCGGGCATTTGCTTGAAATATTAACTTCAACTCCTGGAACATCTCATATGCTCCATGTCGTTCAAAACGTCATTGAAGACCCGGTTCTAAGCCGTAAAGCATGGCACACTGAACTATCGAGTAGTCATCAGCTTTGCTCTGCCAGACGTTCATAACTTCTGGTGTTGCTCTTGCAGGAGGCCTGGCACCCAGCGGTGCTTCCAGGACGTAATTCTTCTGTGCAGCAATGAGGATAATCCTCAAGTTACGGACCCAGTCCATGTAATTGCTACCATCATCTTTCGACTTTGCTTTCTCAAGGAACGCATTAAAATTCAACGGAACAACATCATGGGCATCTATCTACAATTAACATAGACAAGCAAGATACTATCAGGTACTAAGTTCATGATAATTTCAAGTTCAATTAATCATATTACTTAAGAACTCCCACTTAGACAGACATCCCTCTAATCATCTAAGTGATTACGTGATCCAAATCAACTAAACCATGTCTGATCATCACGTGAGATGGAGTAGTTTCAATGGTGAACATCACTATGTTGATCATATCTACTATATGATTCACGCTCGACCTTTTGGTCTCCGTGTTCCGAGGCCATATCTGCATATGCTAGGCTCGTCAAGTTTAACCTGAGTATTCCGGGTGTGCAACTGTTTTGCACCCGTTGTATTTGAACGTAGAGCCTATCACACCCAATCATCACGTGGTGTCTCAGCACGAAGAACTTTCGCAATGGTGCATACTCAGGGAGAACACTTTTATCTTGAAATTTTAGTGAGAGATGATCTTATAATGCTACCGTCAATCAAAGCAAGATAAGATGCATAAAAGATAAACATCACATGCAATCAATATAAGTGATATGATATGGCCATCATCATCTTGTGCGTGTGATCTCCATATCCGAAGCACCGTCGTGATCACCATCGTCACCGGCGCGACACCTTGATCTCCATCGTAGCATCGTTGTCGTCTTGCCAACTATAGCTTTTACGACTATCGCTACCGCTTAGTGATAAAGTAAAACAATTACATGGCGATTGCATTTCATACAATAAAGCGACAACCATATGGCTCCTGCCAGTTGCCGATAACTCGGTTACAAAACATGATCATCTCATACAATAAAATATAGCATCATGTCTTGACCATATCACATCACAACATGCCCTGCAAAAACAAGTTAGACGTCCTCTACTTTGTTGTTGCAAGTTTTATGTGGCTGCCACGGGCTTAGCAAGAACCGTTCTTACCTACGCATCAAAACCACAATGATAGTTTGTCAAGTTGGTGCTGTTTTAACCTTCGCAAGGACCGGGCGTAGCCACACTCGGTTCAACTAAAGTGAGAGAGACAGACACCCGCCAGTCACCTTTAAGCAACGAGTGCTCGCAACGGTGAAACCAGTCTCTTGTAAGCGTACGCGTAATGTCGGTCCGGGCCGCTTCATCTCACAATACCGCTGAACCAAAGTATGACATGCTGGTAAGCAGTATGACTTATATCGCCCACAACTCACTTGTGTTGTACTCGTGCATATAACATCAACGCATAAAACCAGGCTCGGATGCCACTGTTGGGGAACGTAGTAATTTCAAAAATTTTCCTATGCACACGCAAGATCATGGTGATGCATAGCAACGAGAGGGGAGAGTGTTGTCCACGTACCCTCGTAGACCGATAGCGGAAGCGTTAACACAACGCGGTTGATGTAGTCGTGCGTCTTGATGATCCGACCGATGAAGTACCGAACGCACGGCACCTCCGAGTTCAGCACACGTTCAGCTCGATGACGTCCCTCGAACTCCGATCTAGCCGAGTGTTGAGGGAGAGTTTTGTCAGCACGACGGCGTGCTGACGATGATGATGTTCTACCGACGCAGGGCTTCGCCTAAGCACCGCTACGATATTATCGAGGTGTAATATGGTGGAGGGGGGCACCGCACACGGCTAAAAGATCGTTGATCAATTTTGTGTAGAGAGGTGCCCCCTGCCCCCGTATATAAAGGAACAAGGGGGAGGCCGCCGGCCAAGGGAGGAGAGGCGCGCCAGGAGGAGTCCTACTCCTACCGGGAGTAGGACTCCCCCCTTTCCATGTTGGACTAGGAGAGGAAGGGGGAAGAGGTGGAGGGGAGGAAGGAAGGGGGGGTGCCCCCCCTCTCCCTGTCCTATTCGGACTGGGGGGGGGGAGGGGCGCACGGCCCTGCCCTGGCCTCCTCTCCTCTCTTCCACCTAGGCCCACTAAGGCCCATTAAGTTACCGGGGGGTTCCGGTAACCTCCCGGTACTCCGGAAAAATCCCGATTTCACCTGGAACACTTCCGATGTCCAAACATAGGCTTCCAATATATCAATCTTTATGTCTCGACCATTTCGAGACTCCTCGTCATGTCCGTGATCACATCCAGGACTCTGAACAACCTTCGGTACATCAAAACATATAAACTCATAATATAACTGTCATCGTAACATTAAGCGTGCGGACCCTACGGGTTCGAGAACTATGTAGACATGATCGAGACACCTCTCCGGTCAATAACCAATAGTGGAACCTAGATGCTCATATTGGTTCCAACATATTCTACGAAGATCTTTATCAGTCAGACCGCATAAGAACATACGTTGTTCCCTTTGTCAACGGTATGTTACTTGCCCGAGATTCGATCGTCGGTATCTCGATACCTAGTTCAATCTCGTTACCGACAAGTCTCTTTACTCGTTCCGTAATACATCATCCCGCAACTAACTCATTAGTCACAATGCTTGCAAGGCTTATAGTGATGTGTATTACTGAGTGGGCCCAGAGATACCTCTCCGACAATCGGAGTGACAAATCCTAATCTCGAAATACGCCAACCCAACAAGTACCTTTGGAGACACCTGTAGAGCACCTTTATAATCACCAAGTTACGTTGTGACGTTTGGTAGCACACAAAATGTTCCTTCGGTAAACGGGAGTTGCATAATCTCATAGTTATAGGAACATGTATAAGTCATGAAGAAAGCAATAGCAACATACTAAATGATCGAGTGCTAAGCTAACGGAATGGGTCAAGTCAATCACATCATTCTCCTAATGATGTGATCCCGTTAATCAAATGACAACTCATGTCTATGGCTAGGAAACATAACCATCTTTGATCAACGAGCTAGTCAAGTAGAGGAATACTAGTGACACTCTGTTTGTCTATGTATTCACACATGTATTATGTTTCCGGTTAATACAATTCTAGCATGAATAATAAACATTTATCATGATATAAGGAAATAAATAATAACTTTATTATTGCCTCTAGGGCATATTTCGTTCACCCTTATGTGAGATGTCGTCGACTGGTGTTTTACCTGGTGAAAACCAAAAGATTCCCCGCTCCCTCCGCCTTCCCGTAGATTGCATTGCCTTTCAGCCATTTCGCCCCCTTTGCTTCCTCTCAACATTGCTTCTACCTGGTGCCATGGCGGCGCAGCTGATCACGGAGGCCGTGGTGAGGTGCCTGACACAGGAGCTCCATGCCAAGGATGCGGAGCTCAGCGCCAAGGACGTGGAGCTCCGTGAGCTCAAGGAGGAGAGGAGTGCCATGCTCCTCCATTATGTGCGGGAGTTCACGGAGCTTCAAAAGCGGCAGGCGTCCACCACAAAGATGCTCGAGGCATCGGTGGCGTTGCTGCATAAAGCGGGAGATACGATAGGCCGTTAGGGGAGCCGGCTGGAGCGTGAGCGGGCCGATCGTGACGAGGTCCAGGATCGCCTCAGCCACTTGGTGAACCAAGTTGGCACGCACGTGTTGCGGCTGCTCGATGCCTACCGTCATGCCAGCGCAATGATGCCGGCCGTCGAGCTAAACCCGTTCGACGACCCGGTCGACTTCAACGAGCTGCGGCTTCCTGACCTGGTCTCCTTCTTCACCTATATCTCCGAGGAGCTGAGCCGTCTCCGCGCGATGGTGGGGGCTGAGCTGGACAAGGAGGGGTTGTGGGCTGCCGTCGCCGTTGCCGGGCGAATCCTATCAGGGCTCTGTCATCGGAATCCATTCGTGCCATTGGACGCCGTCTTTGCCGAGCTGGCTCCCGTCGACCGGGAGCGGGCTCTGCGGGCGGTTGCACCCTGCATCACCAACGTCGTGCGCCTCGAGCAGCAGAGGGACTCATTTGGTGTTTAGGCGCCCTCTGCATGGGCATGTCCATGTCTCGGCGCAACATGACCGTTGGATCAAACTCAGATGGTGCAGATCAGTCACTGTAGCACAAAGCGTGTGGGTGTGTTTGGTTGCATTGTCATCTCAATATAGTTGTTTCCTCTTCGTGTATTTTATTCAACCTACTAGTTTGGACTCATGCACCCTTCATGCACTCTGCCAAACACCCAAAAGTGGGTCGAGAAGGGAACTATTGCTCCCATCCCGTGCACCCTTCATACACCCTGCCTAACACTATTCGTGCTTCATATGGTTCATGTTTCGTGGAGTACTGTAGCACCGTACTCTCCGTGCGCTGTGGACCTAGTTCTGTTAACATTGATCTCACCGTTCATTCTCGACCGGACAGTCGAAAAAGCGGTACTATGTTACATGTAGGAGTAGTTGACATGCGCACAACATCATTTGTTATCGTCATATCTGTGACGCCCCCGATTTGACCGTACACTAATCATGCACGCAAATGTGTACGATCAAGATCAGGGACTCACGGGAAGATATCACAACACAACTCTAAAACATAAATAAGTCATACAAGCATCATAATACAAGCCAGGGGCCTTGAGGGCTCGAATACAAGTGCTCGATCATAGATGAGTCAGCGGAAGCAACAATATCTGAGTACAGACATAAGTTAAACAAGTTTGCCTTAAGAAGGCTAGCACAAAAGTAGCAACGATCGAAAAGGCAAGGCCTCCTGCCTGGGACCTCCTAACTACTCCTCGAAGCCGAACTCCATGTAGAATCATCCTCGGGATCTCTAGCTCCTGGACCCCAGCATCTGGTTGCGACAATCCGGTATAGAAAAGGGAAAAGAGGGAGAAAAGCAACCGTGAGTACTCATCCAAAGTACTCGCAAGCAAGGAGCTACACTACATATGCATGGGTATATGTGTAAAGGACCATATCAGTGGACTGAACTGCAGAATGCCAGAATAAGAGGGGGATAGCTAATCCTGTCGAAGACTACGCTTCTGGCAGCCTCCATCTGGCAGCATGTAGAAGTGAGTAGATTGAAGTCCTCCAAGTAGCATCGTATAGCATAATCCTACCCGGCGATCCCCTCCTCGTCGCCCTGTTAGAGAGCGACCACCGGGTTATATCTGGCACTTGGAAGGGTGTGTTTTATTAAGTATCCAGTTCTAGTTGTCATAAGGTCAAGGTACAACTCTGGGTCGTCCTTTTACCGAGGGACACGGCTATTCGAATAGATAAACTTCCCTGCAGGGGTGCACCACATAACCCAACACGCTCGATCCCATTTGGCCGGACACACTTTTCTGGGTCATGCCCGGCCTCGGAAGATCAACACGTCGCAGCCCCCACCTAAGCACAACAGAGAGGTCAGCACGCCGGTCTAACCCTATGCGCGCACAGGTCTGGGCCCATCGCCCTATGCACACCTGCACGTTGCGTACGCGGCCGGAAGCAGACCTAGCCTAGTGGCGTTCCAGTCCAATCCGGCGCGCGCCACTCAGTTGCTGACGTCACGAAGGCTTCGGCTGATACCACGACGCCGGGATACCCATAACTACTCCCGCGTAGATGGTTAGTGCGTATAGACCAAATGGCCAGACTCAGATCAAATACCAAGATCTCGTTAAGTGTGTTAAGTATCTGCGAACGCCGACCAGGGCCAGGCCCACCTCTCTCCTCGGTGGTATCAACCTGCCCTGTCGCTCCGCCACAAAGTAACAGTCGGGGGCCGTCAGGAACCCAGGCCCACCTCTACCGGGGTGGAGCCACCTGTCCTTTCAGCCCCCTCATCAAAATCACTTGCGGGTACTCAACGAGCCGACCCGACTTTAGTCACCACATGTGTCATGTATAGAGTATATAAGTATATACCCGTGATCACCTCCCGAAGTGATCACGGCCCAGTAGTATAGCATGGCAGACGGACAAGAATGTAGGGCTTCTGATGGACGACTAACATCCTATACTAAGCAGTAGGATAGCAGGTAAGGGTAACAACTGTAGCAACAATGACAGGCTATGCATCAGGATAGGATTAACGGAAAGCAGTAACATGCTACACTACTCTAATGCAAGCAGTATAGAGAAGAATAGGCGATATCTGGTGATCAAGGGGGGGGGGGCTTGCCTGGTTGCTCGGGCAAGTAGGAGGGGTCGTCAACTCCGTAGTCGAACTGGGGGTCGCCGGTAGTCTCGGGGTCTACCGGAAAGAAGTAACGGAGGGCGAACACAATAAATAACAGAGCAATCAAAGCAACACAAAGCGTAACATGACAATACACGGTGCTAGGTGTGCCCTAACATGGTGATAGGTGATACCGACGAAGGGGGGAAACATCCGGGAAGGTATTCCCGGCGTTTCTCGTTTTCGGACAGAGGTACCGGAGGGGGGAAGTTGCGAGTTCGATAGGTTAGGGAGGTGTGGCGGACGAACGGGTTGCGTATTCGGATTCGTCTCGTCGTTCTGAGCAACTTTCATGTAGAAAACATTTTCATCCGAGTTATGGTTTAAAAGATATGAATTTTCAAAGATTATTTGAATTTCTGGAATTATTTGAATTTAGCAAAAATGAATTATGACGTCAGCATGAGGTAACGCTGACGTCAGCAGGTCAACAGGTCGGCTGACCAGTCAAACCAGACAGGTGGGTCTAGTGAGACCCACATGTCATTGACATGGCACTAACATAGTTTTATAACTAACTTAAACAAGGTTATTAGCAGGTAGGCCCCACCTGTCAGTGCCTACTTAGATTAATTAATTAGTTTTATTTATAAAAACATTTTATTTAGTTTACTTATGCGGCGGGGCCCGCATGACAGTGACACTGGGCTGCCCAGTCAGCAGTTGACTGGGGTCAACCCAGTCAACTGGGCCACCAGGACCCACTGGCAGCGACCCAGGGGGGGCACTTAGCCACGTCGGCGGACGGCACCGGAACAGCTCCGGCGAGCCAAATCGTGGCGGCGCGCGGCGGGCTCGGCTCGGGTTTAGCGCACAGGGGGTCCCAGGGGCCGCGGTTGCTTGCGTTCGACGTGGCTCGACACCGCGCGTCGAACGGTGGCGGTGCGGGGTGCTGGGGAGGTCGGAGCGGAGCGCCAGGAGCTCGCCGGCGGCGGGGTGGTTCGGGCGTGCGGCAGAGGCAGGGCTACCGTGCGAACTGGGGCAAACCGAAGAGCGGGGCGAGGCCTACACGATGCGGCCAAGGCAACGGAGGCACGAACGGGACCAAAAGGTCGCCGTGGCCACGCCGGCGACGAGGCCAGGCGGCGGAGGGTGCGGCCTAACGCGGCGCGGTGGCTACGGCAAGCTAGCGAGCTAATGGAGAGGGGGAGGAGGAGCAGGAGCTCACAGCGGGGCGTAGCTGTTTAGAGCGGGCGCGGGGAAGGCGTGGTGCAGTCGGAACCGACGGTGAACGGCGGCGGGGATCCGACGAGGAAGAAGATGGCGCGGGGTCGATGTAGGGTTCCCGGGGCTCGATGCGGCGGAGCGCGTGGACATGTCGGGGAGGAGAATGGGGCTCGGTGGCCGCGGCTATGGCGCAGCCATGGCGACGGCGGCGCTCGGTTGCGGTGGGGAACGAGGTGGAGCTGAGGGGGAAAGGCGCAGGGGCCGAGAGGGAGAGCGGGTGAGTGGAGGGGAGGGCTCGAGGCGTTGTGGGGATGTTGCCCTTATCCCCTCTGCGACGGGGACGACGACAGGGTTCGGTGGCTACCGGCGAGCGCGGTCGCTGTGTCGGGGGAACAGGGAGGAGGGAGGCGACCGGGGGAAAGGTGGGCTGCTGGGTTGGGCCGCCCAGATGAGCCGGCCAGCTGGGCCATCTGGCCCAGTGAGAGGGGGGTTAGGTCCAGGAAGGGGTTTGATCTTTTTTTTTGCTTGTTTCTTTTTATTTTATTTTCTTTTATCTCTTTTCTGTTTTATTTCATTTTAATGCATTTAGGCATTTTCTAAAAATATGTTTTCTCCACAATAATTATCAGTGCAATATTTGGCACCCACCGAACATTTTTGTTTAAATTTTTGAAAACTTTTATTATTGACATTAATTTGAATTTAAATTTTGAAACGGTTTCGAATCATCGCGATGTTAGCAACAGTAACCGTGGTGATGTGGCATCATTAGCGTGGGATTACTGTAGCTTAATTATCCGGGCGTCACAAATCTCCTCCACTACAAGAAATCTCGTCCCGAGATTTAGGAGCGGTTATAAGGGGGAAGGGATCTGGTTACGAAATTCTAATGATTCTTGTCGGTCATAGTTGCTCTTCTCGAAGAGGTCGATCCATTATATTGATGCCTCCAGTCCTCTGCTCCAGGTCATCATGATGAACTTTGTCGTCCTTCCCTCAGGATCTTCACCGTACTTACGAAAGGGTGAGAAGGGAAAACCCTATAAGGACGGATTCTAACAAGATCGAGCACCAGGCGGTTAACTCAGGGGAAGAAGCATAAGTATCTCTCGAATTGAAACTTAAGAAGATGTCGAGAGCAAAGTAAGAAGGTACCATGAGAAGTTTCAAACCGATAGGCAAGCGTTCGATGCCTATCAGAAGGTGAAAGGGGTTCAGAGCAACGAGAATAAGTATTGCGTCTGATACCCGAATAGATCACTTGGCAGGTGGCCCGTGAGTTACATAAGAAGTCAAGCGCGAGGAATAACTTTGGAAACCGGGGGTGTACAGGAGAGTCAGGTTTCGATCCTGTGGAACTGTGGGTTATGGGCCCACCATGTGGGTTTTTTTAGGAGCAGTGACATCTTGCACGGTCATGATAGCAAGGCATGTCAGAGAATACCCTGTCAGTTATGTCGGCAACACGTTGGTACCAAGGGCGAGGGACGAAGAGAACCATTTTCCTGCTCGTTGAAACGAGGCGGACCAATAGGCAAAGTTCTCATCCATCGGTGGCTACCGAAATGTCATCAACAAAAGTAACATGGTCTACTGAGAGAGTGGTACAACGAGGTGCTCACTAAGCAGGGAATTATCTCTGCTCAGCTAAGTCAGATTACAAGAAAGGTTAAACAAAACAATGGAAAGGACAATATGATTATCAGAGTAAACAGAACAATGGAAAGGAAAATGTATTTAAACACATATTTCAAGGGTATATCCTTCCCACGGACAAGTAGAGCATGATATCGAGGACATGATATAATGTAGAAAACTCTTTAGGTAAGGTGAGAGAAATTTCATGACATCACCCATACAACGGTGTTTGGATAATTGAGCGAGAAACATTTAGCATTGGGCTTCAAATGTTCCTGTTGAAAATCGGAGTACCATAGACATGCTTCGAGATAGCATTGACATGGTCAACAGGTGAAGATCAGACTTTGGAAACAAAAAGGATCCATCAGGAACAACTTATAGAATAAGTCTTACAATTTCCTTACGGAAGAATGACTAACCTTGCAAAAAAGAAAACTATAACAATAGGTCCTCCGGCCAGGTGTGTTAGGAATGACATCACCTTACCGGGTCATAAATAGGCCAATGTTATAACTCTTGGAAATATGTTCCAACCATCATATCTGACCGAGATTCAGATCTGATTGGTGTCAGGATAACTCAGACTCAGGATGCCTGAGAAGAAAAGGTGCAACACAAATTGTCGAAACGGCATCGAAGATTCTTGGGAGATGAACTATGGAAGCGAGTCCCGAACAAGGGTTCATCATTAAATCAAGGAGAGGTGAGGAGGTGACTGATTGACGCAGCGACAATCCATTGTGATTTCCAAAAGATGGATTTCCACAACTATGTGAACAAGGAGATAACATTAGCTAGATCGAATGACTTAATGAGGTATGCTCGAGGAAAACATACACAACTAAACATTGGTTGAAAGGTGCACCCGAATATGGGCTTAGGTAGAATGATCAATGTTAGAACGGTGATTCGATAACCAATGGTCTAAGAATGAAATATCGACCATTAACTTCAAAGCAATAGGGTTGCTAGAAGTTTTGAAGTCGCACATCATAGTTCAATTGTCGGTTTTCCGGTTAGAAACAACACGGGGATCAGAAAACAATTGGAGATGGCGAGAAGTATTACTATATCAAGAATTCTCAAGAGGTGGAGAAATTCTCACAATATCCTTGACATAAAATATGGTAATACTCCAAGGTAGATCATAACATAAGCTGGTTAGCAAGGAGCTCCATAACATGATTAAGTTTGTGATGAAAGGAATGTAAGGATGTTGTCGATGGTAACTCAAATTACCAAGGAACGAGGATGGCACTTATCCTCAAGAATTCCATTGATATCCTGGAAGGAGTCAAAATGTTGATGATGATCATGACATTTTGTTGTCGAGGGGATCCACGAAGAAGCAATTGATCAGCGACTGCATCAAGCAAAAGGACTGATGCAACAAAAGATTATTCGAGCCACAGATACTACACAAACTCGGGGTCAAGTTTGTTGTTCGAGGTGAAACGATATGACGAGGAAAATCGACGTAAGCTTAGCTCATCGTTGAAAGTGGTGCTCCGGGAATAAGGACAGGTAGCACAGTTAAAATCATCAAGATAATGATATAGCCAAACAGGCTAGGAATGGCGTGATCGGGTACAAACTCGTACTTAAAGAAGATTACTAAGAGTTGTTGAACCATAGTGCGGACTCGGTTCAGTTATCGGTGTCTTTGCGTGATTAATAACTCAGAGCCCGTGGAAAATTGGAATCAGTGAGAATGTAGCACTTGATGAAGAACTCATAAGAAGTTAAGTAGTTCCTTGACATTCTCGAGATACCAGGGGGGTAATACTCGATGACAGACCAAAGTAGAGGTTGGACGGAGGTATTGCTCTGCAGAGGGCAAGTGCTTAAACTTGCACGAGAGATGGTATTTAAAGGAGAACATGGTCAGAAACCACGATCATAAATGATCGAACCACGGATATAAGATGAACTTATAACAAGGGGGGTAATTATTTTTACAAGCAGCTTCCATGATAAGTTATACATCGTGTCCATGGGCATGAACTCAAGGTTCAAGGTCGACTCCCACTTCTTCAATGTATAACCTTCCATTCACTCCTCGCTTTGATAAAGGCATTAGTGTTGAAAGTTTTACCTGGTGAAATACTAGATGAGTATGACTCGTGAAAACTTCTGAGTTCACACATATTAAGGAAGGCATAGGTTCAACCCGTCAGGGTATCGTGGAAACATATACCACCAGCTTCAATAGTAAATACCACCAGCTCGAAAACAGAGCATGGTTGAGAAAACAGAGGATACAATTTACCAAAGGCATTATATACCCATGGAAAGGCTCACAAGGTTATTCAATAGGAAGGACACTGTCGGATAAAATCCAACAAAGGAACCGATGGTCCACAAGGGATCTGATGTGAGCATCGGTACTCAACCAGAGGAAGAAGAATGCAAGGAGATCTGATTATAGAAACAACTGACTAACTCAAAGTTCAAATGCAAAAGAATTATGATTTCCAAATCAGGGGGTCAGAAGCAACGCTCAGATCAAGGATGGATAATTTGAGTAGGCTTAGGGGTACAATTGATGGCAATTTGATAGGTCGAGATCCAACTCACGTTTAAAATGACGTCTGAGCCGGAAGGATGAATTCTAGGATATGATTGAGGATTGCGAGCATTCGCAACAAATTGAATACCGGGACTCAAAATGATAATGACAAAAGATGCCAATAAGATTATAGACTTATGGGATTAACCATAATGCTAGTAAGCAAGAATTTCAAGAGCAACAGGCTCCTGAAGATTTTCGGAAGATCGAATGATATTTTGAACACTTTTGTGAAATACTTGAATCAACTGGGGATGAGCGGATACTCGGTAAGTGCGAGGATTATCCGTAGGGGTATTCAGGTGACAATGAACAGCAAGGTAGTAAGCTCAAAGGATTCTTGGAACAACAGAGAGAATTTCGGGGTATCTTGTAATAACAAGATCATCTGGGAAACATTGTATGAATGGCGAGTATACGTGGTTATCCATAGGAGTTTATCGATGAAAGGGAATTGCAAAAGCGATGAACACAAGTTCTCGGGTTATCAGCGGAGAGTATCTTTAGGGTCTTCACGTGCAACAGACGATCATCAGTAATAAGGGGCTCTCCGGGTGAAAGTGATAACGAGATCCTAATGTTAGATTTAGTAAAATCATTTAACCCAAATAGAAGAGAGATCAGAGTCCCAGAGTATAGGCAAGGAGTAAAAGATCCTAATACCACCCAATGGCGACGTGTGCCCGTAAGACACACATCCATGTTAGTAAAAGTTTTGTAATGTCTAGACTCGACTTTGGCCAAGGAGTGTGGAAAGGGGGATTCCTACAGGCAGTCGGCTCTGATACCAACTTGTGACGCCCCCGATTTGACCGTACACTAATCATGCACGCAAATGTGTACGATCAAGATCAGGGACTCACGGGAAGATATCACAACACAACTCTAAAACATAAATAAGTCATACAAGCGTCATAATACAAGCCACGGGCCTCGAGGGCTCGAATACAAGTGCTCGATCATAGACGAGTCAGCGGAAGCAACATTATCTGAGTACAGACATAAGTTAAACAAGTTTGCCTTAAGAAGGCTAGCACAAAAGTAGCAACGATCGAAAAGGCAAGGCCTCCTGCCTGGGACCTCCTAACTACTCCTCGAAGCCGAACTCCATGTAGAATCATCCTCGGGATCTCTAGCTCCTGGACTCCAGCATCTGGTTGCGACAATCAGGTATAGAAAGGGAAAAGAGGGAGAAAAGCAACCGTGAGTACTCATCCAAAGTACTCGCAAGCAAGGAGCTACACTACATATGCATGGGTATATGTGTAAAGGGCCATATCAGTGGACTGAACTGCAGAATGCCAGAATAAGAGGGGGATAGCTAATCCTGTCGAAGACTACGCTTCTGGCCAGCCTCCATCTTGCAGCATGTAGAAGAGAGTAGATTGAAGTCCTCCAAGTAGCATCGTATAGCATAATCCTACCCGGCGATCCCCTCCTCGTCGCCCTGTTAGAGAGCGATCACCGGGTTATATCTGGCACTTGGAAGGGTGTGTTTTATTAAGTATCTAGTTCTAGTTGTCATAAGGTCAAGGTACAACTCCGGGTCGTCCTTTTACCGAGGGACACGGCTATTCGAATAGATAAACTTCCCTGCAGGGGTGCACCACATAACCCAACACGCTCGATCCCATTTGGCCGGACACACTTTTCTGGGTCATGCCCGGCCTCGGAAGATCAACACGTCGCAGCCCCACCTAAGCACAACAGAGAGGTCAGCACGCCGGTCTAACCCTATGCGCGCAGGGTCTGGGCCCATCGCCCTATGCACACCTGCACGTTGCGTACGCGGCCGGAAGCAGACCTAGCCTAGTGGCGTTCCAGTCCAATCCGGCGCGCGCCACTCAGTCGCTGACGTCACGAAGGCTTCGGCTGATACCACGACGCCGGGATACCCATAACTACTCCCGCGTAGATGGTTAGTGCGTATAGACCAAATGGCCAGACTCAGATCAAATACCAAGATCTCGTTAAGTGTGTTAAGTATCTGCGAACGCCGACCAGGGCCAGGCCCACCTCTCTCCTCGGTGGTATCAACCTGCCCTGTCGCTCCGCCACAAAGTAACAGTCAGGGGCCGTCAGGAACCCAGGCCCACCTCTACCGGGGTGGAGCCACCTGTCCTTTCAGCCCCCTCATCAGAATCACTTGCGGGTACTCAAGGAGCCAACCCGACTTTAGTCACCACATGTGTCATGTATAGAGTATATAAGTATATACCCGTAATCACCTCCCGAAGTGATCACGGCCCAGTAGTATAGCATGGCAGACGGACAAGAATGTAGGGCCTCTGATGGAACACTAGCATCCTATACTAAGCAGTAGGATAGCAAGTAAGGGTAACAACTGTAGCAACAATGACAGGCTATGCATCAGGATAGGATTAACGGAAAGCAGTAACATGCTACACTACTCTAATGCAAGCAGTATAGAGAAGAATAGGCGATATGTAGTGATCAAGGGGGGGGGGGGCTTGCCTGGTTGCTCTGGCAAGTAGGAGGGGTCGTCAACTCCGTAGTCGAACTGGGGGTCGTCGGTAGTCTCAAGGTCTACCGGAAAGAAGTAACGGAGGGGGAACACAATAAATAACAGAGCAATCAAAGCGACACAAAGCGTAACATGACAATACACAGTGCTAGGTGTGCCCTAACGCGGTGATAGGTGATACCGACGAAGGGGGAAACATCCGGGAAGGTATTCCCGGTGTTTCGCATTTTTGGACAGAGGTACCGGAGGGGGGAAGTTGCGAGTTCGATAGGTTAGGGAGGTGTGGCGGACGAACGGGTTGCGTATCCGGATTCGTCTCGTCGTTCTGAGCAACTTTCATGTAGAAAACATTTTCATCCGAGTTATGGTTTAAAAGATATGAATTTTCAAAGATTATTTGAATTTCTGGAATTATTTGAATTTAGCAAAAATGAATTATGACATCAGCATGAGGTAACGCTGATGTCAGCAGGTCAACAGGTCGGCTGACCAGTCAAACCAGACAGGTGGGTCCAGTGGGACCCACATGTCATTGACAGGGCACTAACAGAGTTTTATAACTAACTTAAACAAGGTTATTAGCAGGTAGGCCCCACCTGTCAGTGCCTATTTAGATTAATTAAGTAGTTTTATTTATAAAAACATTTTATTTAGTTTACTTATGCGGCGGGGCACGCATGACAGTGACACTGGGCTGCCCAGTCAGCAGTTGACTAAGGTCAACCCAGTCAACTGGGCCACCAGGACCCACTGGCAGCGACCCAGGGGGGCCCACTTAGCCACGTCGGCGGACGGCGCCGGAACAGCTCCGGCGAGCCAAATCGTGGCGGCGCGCGGCGGGCTCGGCTCGGGTTTAGCGCACAGGGGGTCCCAGGGGCCGCGGTTGCTTGCGTTCGACGCGGCTCGACGCCGCGCGTCGAACGGTGGCGGTGCGGGGTGCTGGGGAGGTCGGAGCGGAGCGCCAGGAGCTCGCCGGCGGCGGGGTGGTTCGGGCGTGCGGCAGAGGCAGGGCTACCGTGCGAACTGGGGCAAACCGAAGAGCGGGGCGAGGCCTACACGATGCGGCCAAGGCAACGGAGGCACGAACGGGACCAAAAGGTCGCCGTGGCCACGCCGGCGACGAGGCCAGGCGGCGGAGGGTGCGGCCTAACGCGGCGCGGTGGCTACGGCAAGCTAGCGAGCTAATGGAGAGGGGGAGGAGGAGCAGGAGCTCACAGCGGGGCGTAGCCGTTTAGAGCGGGCGCGGGGAAGGCGTGGTGCAGTCGGAACCGACGGCGAACGGCGGCTGGGATCCGACGAGGAAGAAGATGGCGCGGGGTCGATGCAGGGTTCCCGGGGCTCGGGCCCATGGTCGAGGAGGACGGGCTCGACGCGGCGGAGCTCGTGGACACGTCGGGGAGGAGAACGGGGCTCGGTGGCCGCGGCTATGGCGCAGCCATGGCGACGGCGGCGCTCGGTTGCGGTGGGGAACGAGGTGGAGCTGAGGGGGAAAGGCGCAGGGGCCGAGAGGGAGAGCGGGTGAGTGGAGGGGAGGGCTCGAGGCGTCGAGGGGATGTCGCCCTTATCCCCTCTCCGACGGGGACGGCAACAGGGTTCGGTGGCGACCGGCGAGCGCGGTCGCTGGGTCGGGGGAACAGGGAGGAGGGAGGCGACCGGGGGAAAGGTGGGCTGCTGGGTTGGGCCGCCCAGATGAGCCGGCCAGCTGGGCCATCTGGCCCAGTGAGAGGGGGGTTATTTCCAGGAAGGGGTTTGCTCTTTTTTTCGTTTGTTTGTTTCTTTTTATTTTATTTTATTTTATCCCTTTTCTGTTTTATTTCATTTTAATGCATTTAGGAATTTTCTAAAAATATGTTTTCTCCACAATAATTATCAGTGCAATATTTGGCACCCACCGAACATTTTTGTTTAAATTTTTGAAAACGGTTTCGAATCATCGCGAGGTTAGCAACAGTAACCGTGGTGACGTGGCATCATTAGCGTGGGATTACTGTAGCTTAATTAACCGGGCGTCACAATATCTTACTACACTAGCAACAAGATTGTGTAGTACTGACGTATGAACCACTGCACATGCCTAGTAGTAGGAGCACTGTGTATGTTCAAGTGGCTGCCGTGTTTCGCACTCCTCCGTCGTAAGAGTGGAAACGCTTGCTGTAATCATTTTTTTCTTCAGAAAAACAGTGGACACGCTCTACCGTGCGGTTCCTCCTCTAGCCATGCACTAAATTACTCACTTTCGCCGACGTGTGGGACAGCCAGCACCTGGGTCCACCAACCATGCACTAAATTACTCCGTAGTAGAGTGACGGTAGACTACCTCGATCGAACCGCCGCAGTAATGCCCAATGAGCCGTCAAATCACAAAACCCCCTCCTTTCCAGCAGTAAGTTGGACGGACGAAGCAACCCTCATTTCACTCTTCTCTCTCAGCTTCCTCTCTTGAACAAAACCCCCACTCGCTTCGCTTCTCCCTCATCTCGTTCCTCCTTTCACTCTTCTCTCTCAGCTTCCTCTCTTGGATGGACGCGGGAGCACCGGCCGACGTGATGTCTATAGCTCTGGCCAAAACTGTCGAGGCTCATGGTACGAAGAAGCACAAGCACCCCGCTGAGACTACCGCAGACAAGCTCAAAGCCATCGCCCTGTCCAAGCCCCCCTCTCCAGGATCCCTCATTAAGCAAGTCCAGGTAATGTCTCTTGTTGACGATCTTTTTCTCGATCTTGATCGTGTTTTTTCATCTAACACGCAGTACTAGTACTGGTAGTACAACTTTCTGGGTGATCTTGCATGTGATTTTAGTGTGCCAAATGACGGTTCTAAATTCCTCTTTTGACCAAAACATGCGAGAGGTTGACACTGATTTCTTATAGATTACTTTCAACTGCTCCCTCTGTCCCAAATTTCTTGTCTTAGATTTTTCTAGATACGGATGTATCTAACAGTAAAATGTGACTTCATACATCCGTATCTAGACAAATCTAAGACAAGAATTTTGGGACGGAGGGAGTACTTTATGAACATCAATGCTACCTTTTAAGAGGGTATATTTGCCTCAGTAACTTGTGTTATGGATATTGCATGTAATCCCTCTGCTCTCATGCCTTTGAAGACATGTTCTAGTGTCTTTGTTCACTCATTTCTGTGCGTATATGTAGTCATATATGGAGTATAATATCGAAAATCATCTTATATTTCTGAACGAAGGTAGTAATAAAATATGGTTTCTGTTTGAATTAGAACCAGGTCCGTGGTGGAGATGAAGTTCTCAAAGTCATGCCGTGTGAACTGGAAGACCTGATGATGAGTTCTACTGCTGAACTATCCAGCTGCTGTGTCCTTGTCGCCACGTGTCCTGAACTAGTGTTTTCCTGTAGCATTGTTGTCAGGTGTGTTCTCGAGGCTGTACTTGACCATAACAATTTCCTGGCTGTGCCTTCGATTACGAAGGGTGTGGTTCTTGTAAAGCTTCCGAACAAATCTGATGCAGCCTGTCTTCATCATCATGTTTATGAGTGGAAAGACCACTCTGTTAGGTTCTCCAAGGTTGACAAGATGGTGATGGTGCATGTAGACATCTCACACGAAGTCCATGCCCTAGTCAGTTATGCAGGGTTCATCCCGTAGGTCGGTGGCAAGAAATAGTCTGCAGAGTTTAGTTAGTGCAACTTTGCTTGTCTGTACTAAGTACTATTGTTCAGTACTTGATTTGTGTTTGTGAACCCTGTATTGTTTATTAGTACTGCCGCTTTTGGTGTGTGAACGGTCTATGTTAATGTCTGTCCACTCAATTCAGTCTGTATATTTTGAAGTATCCAGATCATATTTTTTGTGAGGACGGTTTATCAATTATGGTTACACTCCAATATCTATATGCATTGCAGGGTTTATCGCACCCACCAGGATTTCTAGTCCCATGGATGTTCGATCCATACGATTTGTCACGACCTTTGGACTGTCCTGCTTGTGGGAGTAGGCGGGGCCCCTGCATGCCACGCGTAGTTGGACGATCAATCTTCTGTTTAGTACTTCAACATAGTGATTTCCTGGTAAGGATTCACTCGTGTCACATCAAGTAAATCTTATTGATTTACTGTCTAAATCTTATTGATTTAATGTCATGTTTTCTTTCCTTTCCTGCAATTTTACGATGCAGGTTTTGCCATGTGACATTCATCACAGAATAAACCGTTTGGTTTGCTCTACAATGGCTATTTTTGCAAGTTTCACTTCTTATGCCGTGTCAGTAACGAAGGCACTGTCCATCACTTATATTACTGGAAAAAATTGGATCAGTCTATTGTCTGAGTACAAGCTGAATCCCTATGATGAACTGTAGTTTGGTTTAACAAAAATGCCACAATTAGTCCTTCTCGCATTTAAAAGAAATGAAGAAAAAAACTGGATCACGGTCACGGATCCTAGTCAAGTTAGAAAGCTGATCATAGCAGACCAGACACGATCGCCGCTGTCTCGCACAGATGGAGCACCGGCAGTTGCTCTAGCACTAACAGCGGCAGCAGCTCAGTTTGATCCAGCTGAGGATTGGGCACCGACCGCGTCAGCGGATCAGTCTGATCTACCGGAGGATCGGGCATAGACACCGGCACCTGCTCCGACACGGGCACCAGCTCTACAAGGAGCACCATCTCTGTGAGCAGCAGCGACGTTGGCACCTGCACCGGCCCGTTCAGTTGCATCTGCTCCGTCCCGTGCAGTTGCACCGGCAACAGACTAGGCTGCAGTTCGCACTTCATATACCAAAGTCCTTACAAAAACCGACATGTCCACTTTCTTGGTAAGCATTGGCCGCCCAAGTGCTTCGTTCTTTTTTCTTTCCATGTTGGTTCACATGATTCACTGTGTTGATCTAACTGTTTGGGTATGTCTTCTTGTTTGCAAACAGAGAATTCCTAGAGCAACGAGGGAGTCGTTCAACAGTCCGGGCGACCGCGGCCAAGTTTCTCTTACCATGCGCAGCCTTGGTGTGTATGAACCTGCTCAATATACCGTAAGTACAAAGGATGGTCGCATGATGATTGATGCTAAAGGATGGTCAAGGTTCAAATCTAAATCATATCTTGCGGTAGGGGATGATGTCAAAATCGAACTTTCTCGGCAAGGAGAGCTGGTCCAAATCAACTTTGAAATTCTTCAGTAGCAGCACGCAACTGCCGAACTGATCTATCCTCCGAGAGATTTTGATGTAATAATCTGGCATGGTGAAACAAGTGTCCTGTGTGTATACGTAGTACGACAGTATTATTTATCACATGGTATATCGTTGATAGCATTGCAACTCTGATTGCTGGTTAGGAACTGTCGTTCGATTTCATTCCAACAGCTGTCGTGTTTTATTCAATTTTGTGTATTCGCCTTACGACAGCATCTAAAACCAGCGCCGTACCGATCGCTTGCAATATGAAAAGCGCTGAGGTAGAACACATGGGCCCCCAAACATGCAGGGTCGGCCTGCGGCCCAAAGTCCAGAACCGTGAGCCTATCCGAGTATTATATTCTCAGCTGAACCCCCATAAAAAAAGCTGAACCCCCATAATGCCCGTGCATTGCAGAGGGAGCATATTTCTCGGCAAGGTGAGCCTGTGATATAAAAGATTTGTATATTTCTTTACAGAGGGAGTATCTCTCTGTCAAAATATATATTTATGTGTAACTAGTTACTCCTGTCTTTCTGCTTCCTTTCGCTGATATGTGGGGCAACCGGCAACGGGGTCCACGTGCCATATGCACAAATTAGAGTGCACAACTTCACGGTAGACACACCCCGGTAATAGCGCCACAGTAATGCCCAATGAGCCGTCAAATCACAACCCCCCTTTCCAGCTTTAGCAGTAAGCTGGATGGACGAAGCGGCAATATTTCACTGGGCCTTAATCCCCTTCTCCCTCGTCTGCTTGCTCAGAGAAAACCCCCTCTCGGCGATTGCATAGGTTTTCTCATGGAGAACCAGGTACGAATTCTTCATCCATCCCCGATAAATCCAAGTCCCTTGGTCGCAGGTAATCCTAGGATGGCAGCCGCCGCCGTTCATGCATTTTTTTCCTACTAAATCTTGTGTGTTTCATTTGTAGTGCCCAAAGTGCGAGTACCCTACAGGTTTCTGCGCCCTCGGCGAGACGCCACACTTGTTCCTTCTCATCCTAACACAGCATTTTGAAACGCGCACAGTATGTTCCTAGAATCCTCTTTTCTATCCTGGAGGGTGGGGTTTTTTTGAACATGTTGTGTTCTCATATTATTTTTCCTGCAGTGTATTATTTGCTCTGCCAGAACACATGTACTCAAGATGCTCGGCCGTGCCATAACTGAATACACTAGTTTAATGGTCACAGTGAAGACAAGCCATGGATATAAGTTCCGAGTTGGGTTCATGAACCAAGAAGATTGCTGCTTTTTTTATGGCCGAGCTTGGATAAACTTTCTCAAGTGTTACGGACTGAAAGTTGACGCACGAATGTTGATAGAAATAGCAGAACCTGGTCTCATCTTCACTGCGATCTTCCACCCCGACGTCGTTCCAATTGTTCATCCATGTTAGTTTTGTATCTGGTTCTTGCTTGTTGCCTCGATTACTTCTTAATCCACCTATTCTGTCTAACTAATCACAATTTAACTTTAGAAGTAGCAACGAATCTCTCACGAAGATGCTACTTCTAACTAATATTTTCTTATAATTGGTGGCACGTGTAGGTTTTTTCAGAGTTAAGCAGTCTGCTCGTTTGTTACTCTGTAATAACTCGGCTGTTACTAATGGCACTGAAGTTGACTGGATCGACATCCACAAGTTCCTACACTTTATTGATCGTCTTGAGGTCCTTGTGGGGCGTTTCAATGGTGGAAGGCCACGTGGGATATGTGTGCCACTGCTGCACTCGTTGAACAGGTCCAACTGTGTCGAGAAACTTATGGTACGAGCTGTTTTCTGTTATATATGTTGTTCATAAACTATTGCTTATACACAGTTTTACAGCTGTGATCTTCTTGAAACAGGAACTGCCGAGTTCTATTGTTCCTATACAGATGCCTGACCATGGTCGGGTCAGACTTGCGCTTGGTCACAACATGATGTTTATGTCGACCTACTCAATTCCCCTTGGAGGTGAAAAGATACTTATTCATGGGTGGTCTCAAATAATGAAGGCCCGTCCATCTTGGAGAATAGGACAGAAGATTATGTTCATGCTTTTCCATGGCTCTAAAGCGAATATCCTGTTTATTGACCACGTTGCGAGATGAAGCCGCTTTCAGAAGGTTGTGGATGCGCGGGGTGGCGCCTGGGCCTTGTCCTGGGGCTTGGCGGCCTCACCCTTGGTTAACTGTAGGCAAAGTAGCACTGTTCGAGGCGTGCTTTGTACGGTTGAACCTGTATAAGTACTCATACTGCTTTCAGCTTTGGTTGTTAAGTGCCCCTGCTGGTTTCAGTTAAGGTTGTTAAGTACTCCTGCTGCTTTTACAGTCTGTCGTGTTTCTTCAGTCCTGTCTTCCTCCAGCCGCCAAAACCAAACCAGCGCCGGCGGGGCCGCCTGCTTCCGCCTCCCACGGCTGGCTGCGCCTCAGCGCACGCATCGCCGCCCCACCGTCTCCTAAATCGTTAACGCCGGACGTCCTCCGCGCGCTTTGGTGCGCTCGCCGCGGCGCCGCCCTCTCGCGTTGTCAACATGGTCAACAAACAACAGGAATCGGCAGAAGTACGTGGAGAGGATGACAGTAGGGGCCCACCACGTCAGCGTATGGAAAAATAAAATGCTTCCTCCTAGTGTTTTCCTGACATCTGGGACCCACGACATTGTGAGCGTATATAGTCAATAGACAAGAGAACAACACAAGATCGGCTGACACCTGGGACGTAGCTACTCGAGCAGTATTTTTTTGTTTGGTATTGTTGAGACGGAGCAGGGTTTGAACTGGGCTGTGGCCCGTCTAGCCCAGGCTTATATTTTATGTTCACCATGTGACCAGCCCAGCTATTTTTTCTTTGTGAA
This sequence comes from Triticum aestivum, assembly GCF_018294505.1. Classification (NCBI taxonomy): domain Eukaryota; kingdom Viridiplantae; phylum Streptophyta; class Magnoliopsida; order Poales; family Poaceae; genus Triticum; species Triticum aestivum. The sequence continues at coordinate 407,254,020 of NC_057805.1, read as the reverse complement.
AATGAGCCCAGTTTATTTTTTCTGAAGAATACCCAATCCAGTCCTACTTATTTTTCTACGCCCTGATGGGCTGCAACAATTTCAAGACGCCTGCAAATCTTGAAAGTAATATGAAATGGGTTGTAAATATAAAAACAGATGACAAATTGGCAATTACTTTATAATTTCTGAATTTTTTCACATTTTCAGATTCCTATTTCACTGGGCATTAACCTAATTTAAATATCTCTTCAAAGTACTTTAAATCTGGCTTGACATTTCGGTATTAAAAATAGTTTGGAACCCACAGAAATATGCGAAATTGGCCCTGGCCAACCAAAAAAAACGACTGCAATAAATTGCATAAGAAGTTGCCATGAGCTATATATAAATTATTAAAGAAAGAGGGAGTGGTCTGACTTGTGGGCCTGTTTAGTTGACGCGTATGCAAGATTTTTTTAGTTATTATATACGTCAACAAACGATTCTAGCAGACGTAACCGTTGGATGTCAATCCAACGGCCGTCGTGTTTCTTCAATCTCTGATCTTCTTGCTCCAGCCGCCAAAGCAGCGCCGGCGGGACCGCCTACTCCCGCCTCCCATGGCCGGCTGTGCTGCCGCGCAGGCCTCATCGCCCCTACTACTCCCACCACTGGCCAGGGCATCCCTCTACTCACCCACACCCCCTGTTATTCTACGGCGACGGCAGCGTCCCACCGTAGCCGAACCGGTGAACCCTCGTACTCCTCTCCGCGCGGGCTTCCACTACCGCGTCTTCCCCGGCTCCGCATCGTACCCTTCCTAGGCCTCGCCGTCGTCCAGCGCCGTGGTGCTCTCGGCGCGGCGTGGTCAATGTGGTCAATGACCGACTTCCATCGGAAGAGTACTGTACGTGGAGAGGCTGATAGCTGGGTCCACGGCAGCCGCAAGGAAGTGCCTCCTTATTACGCGGAAAATAATTATTCCTCCACCTGACAGCAGGGACCCACCGGACGGGCCACCAGTATTTCGCGAAAAAAACGTTTCCCCTGACTGCTGGGACCCACAGGACGGGCCACCGTATTTCGTGAAAAAATGTTCCCCCCGCTGTCAGCTCGGACCCACCGGAAGTGCCTCCTTATTACGCACAAAAAAATGAATACCCCCTGCTAGCTGGGACCCACCTTGGTGGGAGGCTGACTTGTGGGCCTACTAAGTTGACTGGGACGGAGGCCTTTGTCAACTTTAGTCAATATATGAACGATTCTAGCTCCAGTGACCGTACGATGTCCATCCAACGGCCGTAGTGCTTCTTCAACCTCTGGTCTTCTTGCTCCAGCCGCCCAAAGCAGCACCGGTCGTGCCGCCTGCTCCTGCCGCCCGTGGCCGGCTGTGATGCCGCGGAGGCCTCACCGCCCCCTACTACTCCAAACGCTGGCCAGGCCATCCCTCTACGCACCCACACCCCATGTTATTCTGCGGCGACGACAGCCTCACACCGGAGCCGAACGAGTGAACCCTCATACTCCTCTACGCGTGGGCATCCACTGCCACGTCTTCCCCGGCTCCACGTCGTCCCCTTCCTAGGCCTCGCCATCGTCCACCACCCTGGTGCTCTCGGCGCAGCGTGGTCAACGTGGTCAAGGAATGGCTTCCATCGGACGTGGACTGTACGTGGAGAGGCTGACAGCTGGGTCCACGGCCGCAGCAAGGAAGTGCCTCCTTATTATGCGCAAAATAATTATTCCTCCACCTGACAGCGGGGACCCACCGGACGGGCCATCGTATTTCGCGAAAAAACGTTTCCCCCTAAGTGCTGGGACCCACCAGCTACATCTTCGCACGCAAGGAAGTGCGTCCAAAAAAAACGATTCGGCCCCCTGACTGATGGGACCCACCAGCTACATCTTCGCACGCAAGGAAGTGCGTTCGAAAAAAAAAGATTCGCCCCCCTGACTGCTGGGACCCACCAGCTACATCTTCGCACGCAAGGAAGTGCGTCCGGGCAAAAAAAAAAGATTCCCCCCTGACTGCTGGGACCCAGCAGCTAAACCTTCACACGCAAGGAAGTGCGTCCGGGCAAAAAAAAAACAAAAAGATTCGCCCCCCTGACTGCTGAGACCCACCAGTAACATCTTCGCAGGCAAGGAAGTGCCTCACAGTCGGGACCCACCTGGTCGAAGCGTACGTAGCGTTGTCATTCTGGTCGCGAACGTGTACGTACATATATACTGGTCGATGTAGAGGCACACACGTGTCGTAGTAGAGGCACGTACATGTCGTAGTAGAGGCACGTACATGTCGTAGTAGAGGCGCGCACGTAGCATGTACACGTACGTACAACGGCCAGGGTGCAAGAAAGAAAATACGGCCACGTACGTACATACGGGCAGGGTCTTGAACGCCTACTCGTGCATACGTACGGCCAGGGCTCGTGTACATGACTGGGTCGGAACGGAGAAACAGTGTCATCGTCGTGTTCATGGGGAGGCAACGGAATGCGTCGTGTTCATGGGGAGGCAACGGAATGCGTCGTGTTCATCGGGAGGCAACGGAACACGTGGTAGCCAACCGGCTGGGTCGGAACGGAATGCGTAGTCGTGTTCATCGGGAGGGCTTGGACGGAACAGGCGATGGAAACGAGGCCTGGCGTACCGCAAAACGGAGGAAACGGCCTTGTGTTCGACCGGCCACGTTCGAAACGGGATCCTGTTCATCGGGAGGGGTCTGGCGTACCTTAAAACGGAGGAAACGGACCTCCTACGGTCGAAACGGGGGTCCTGTTGATCGGGAGGTGTGTGGCGTACCGCAAAACGGAGGAAACGGACTTGTGTTGGAGCGCTACCGTCGAAACGGGGGTCCTGTTCATCGGGAGGGGAGTGGCGTACCGCAAAACGGGACTCCACGGGATACTGTTCATCTCCACCGTCGACCTCCTCCAGCCTCCACGGGCTACCGTCGACCTCCTCCAGCCTCCACGAGCTCCTGTTCATCCAGCCTCCACCGCGCGCTACTCCGCCGGCTACTGTTCAACCACCCCTCCACGGGCACCCCTCCACCGTCTACTGTTCATCCAGCCCTCCACACCACGGGGCCGTGTTCATCCAGAGGCAACGCCACCGCTCACTGTTCATCCAACCCCCCCCCCCCGCAACGCTCACTGTTCATCCAATCGATCGGCTTAAGTTAGCAGCAGTAGCGAAGGAATCGTTCGATCGGGTTCAGTTAACAGCCATCGATCGATCGCTCGGGTTCAGTAATGCGTAGCCTGCAGAGCAATCGCTCGGGTTCAGTTAGAGCCCAACGCCTCGCTCGGGTTTAGTTAGAGCCAACGCCTCGCACACACGCGCGTACGTGTATGAGAGAAACGCGCATCGCTCGGCCCCCGACCTCCCACCGTAACCGGGAACTCCCCGAAATTTTCCTCCCCCTCGCTTCTACCACAGGTTTTTCCATCATGGACGACCCAAAGAATGTCATGCAGCTGCGTCTCCGGCCCGCCCAGGACGAAAAGCCCATTTTCTGTCATGATTTTTTGTCATATAAGTAGGAGCCCACCACATCTATGATGATACCGGGTTTTGTCACAATTATCGTCATAGAAGTGTCATATGTATGACAGAAAAAAATTTCGTTCGGCCCAAAATGTCACGGATGTGTCTTTTTTTGTAGTGATGGTGAGAGGATGGGAGGGACTACGTGTGTACACGTTTGTGTGTCATAGGCAGGCCTGGCTAGCTAGAGGGGCATATCGGTCGGTGTGCGTGGGAAAGAGGGAGATGGAGAGACGTAAGGAGATCATGGGTGACCGACCTAAAGAACAAGAACGTGTGTGCGCGATGTAGAGGATTCCGAGTGGTGGGGAGTGTGTGTGCATATATGCAGGCACGATAGGAAAGTTATTGGTATCCTCAAAGGGAGGAGGAGTGTGTGTGAACGTGTAAAAGACTCGCAGAGACGATTCAAATATTTGAATAAGAGCTCATGATGTTTGTAAATCATGCATGCATGAATATAATGGAGCTATGCATGGTGTGGTTTTAAATCAAACGTGCTATATACTATATACACATTGAACAAGGCCAAATCGATTTGAATTTGAGATATGGATGGCAGGCATGATCTAACCACATTACATCTGTGCATGGACGTAACTATTCGAATCTGAGAAAATGTGTGGCTTTCGAAGCTAACATCCAAATGTTGTGTGTGTGGGGCGGCGGCGGGGGGGAGGGGGCATGCATTGTTGTGTGTGTTAAACACATTGTATATATGAAAACAGGGTTTAGATTATTTCAAACGTCTGGCTACCTAGATCATGAATGTACCGTGATTCGAATTCAACATAAAATGGATACAAATATTTGAATTGGACCTCGTATGGTACATGTAGTTCATATTTAAATATGATTACTACTATATGCATGTTTTTTGTTATCAATATAACATTTAAATGATGGTATAACTTGACAACAATCGTATACAAATAGGGAAAATTGGTTGAACTTTACTCCATATGGTAGAGGACAATATATATTCATTGGATGAAGTAAAATGTTCATATAAGATGGAAGATCAAAATGTAGGACTGCATCCATTATACACCGCAAGATCACCTAACGATATATTTGAATTCAACATAACATGGATTCAAAATTTGAAATTCAACATCCTGGCATCTGTAATCATATAAAACGGGACATGACTATTTCTTGTGGTGCAAATTGATTTGTTTTTGTTGTTGTTGAGGGAAGTGCAAATTGATTTGGTACTGTACATGATAATATTGTTCCCCCGAACTGTTTAGTTTCTTCTTGTAGTTTTTGAATGGCATTTGTTGCAATATGGTAAAAGGGAACATGACTCTCTTTTGTCTTGTATGGCTAGCAATGTGCCCGTGCGTTGCAACGGTTCCGAAGTAAAATAATACATGTTCACAAACTTGGAAGAAAACACTCTAGTTTTGATATACATATATCACTAAAAATATATTATTTTTCACTCATAATATATTCCATGGGCAGTTTTGCTGAGGTGTGGGAGGGGACATTGTTGGTTTCAAGATACTAAGGGGGTTGCTACAAATTGGAGCAGAGAAGTGGCCTATTGTTGAAAAAAGGCCACAACTTACCTCATAGTCGTTAGATGCAGATCTAATGGTCAAAAATAATAGATGGCAGACACACCATCATTAACAACTGAGTCTTTTATAGGACTATGATAAGATAAAAGAATTGTCTTTTTCTGTACACGTATTCTCCCGAACATGGAATCCGCGCCTTGTTATCCCAAAAATTTTAAGCTACAGTATCTCTTGTCTCTTCTGCTGCGAAACTCCTGCCTCTTCAACACGCGCCACGCCTTCTTAATCCAAAATTTCAAAGCGTGCGAAAACTCCCTCGTCATCCGAAATCGGTCGCCCAACCCAGACACGCCGAAATCCCCCTTCTACCCCTCAGCCGGATATGCTGCCTCAACGTCGTGTGGTCAAAACCGGTGGGGGTACTTTCGTAAGTTACCCCACATTTCAGACAAGAGCGTCCCTAAGCCATGACTCCCCCTCCCTTTGCTACTTCTTGAGCTTGCGTTGGTTTTTCCCTTGAAGAGGAAAGGGTGATGCAGCAAAGTAGAGATAAATATTTCCCTCAGTTAAGAACCAAGGTATCAATCTAGTAGGAGGAACACACAAGTCTCCAACAATTGCACCTGCACAAACGAACAAATACTTGCACCCAACGCGATAAAGGGGTTGTCAATCCCTTCATGGTTACTTGAAAGGATGAGATCTGATAGTGATAGGTATAAAATATAAGTAAAAGTGTGAAATAAAATAAAAGTAAATAAATTGCAGCAAGTTATTTTTTATTTTGTGGATCTAAAAATAATATGATAAAAGATAGACCCGTGGGCCATAGTTTTCACTAGAGGCTTCTCTCTTGAAAGAAAGCATACGGTGGTTAAACAAATTACTGTTAAGCAATTGATACAAAAGCGCATAGTTATGACGATATCTAAAGTGATGATCATGTATATAGGCATCACGTTCGGGATAAGTAGACTGACTCCTGTTTGCATCTACTACTATTACTCCACACATCGACCACTATCCAGCATGCATCTAGTATATTAAGTTAACAACAAAAGAGTAATGCCTTAAGCAAGATGACATGATGTGGAGGGATAGATCCAATCAATATGAAAAACCCCATCTTTTTATCCTTAATGGTAACAATACAAATACGTGTCATGTCCCTTTCTGTCACTGGGATTGAGCACCGCAAGATTGTGTTGGGGAACGTAGTAATTTCAAAAAAATTCCTACGCACACGCAAGATCATGGTGATGCATAGCAACGAGAGGGGAGAGTGTCGTCCACGTACCCTCGTAGATCGTTAAGCGGAAGCAGGTTGATGTAGTCGTACAACTTCACGATCGACCGATCCTCAGTACCGAACGTACGACACCTCCGCGTTCAGCACACGTTCAGCTAGGTGACGTCCCACGAACTCACGATCCAGTAGAGCTCGTGGGAGAGTTTCCTCAGCACGACGGCGTGGTGACGATGTTGATGAAGCTACCGTCGCAGGGCTTCGCCTAAGCACCGCTACGATATGAACGAGGTCGATTATGGTGGAGGGGGGCACCGCACACGGCTGGGAGAGATCAATGATCAACTTGTGTGTTCTAGGGTGCCCCCTGCCCCCGTATATAAAGGAGCAAGGGGGAGGCCGGCCGGCCCTGTAGGGCACGCCAGGAGGAGGAGTCATCTTCCTAGTAGGAGTAGGACTCCCCTCTTTCCTACTCCTACTAGGAGAGGGAAAGGAAGGGGAGAAGGAGAAGGAAAGGGGGGGCGCCGCCCCCCCTTCCTAGTCCAATTCGGACCAGAGGGGGAGGGATCGCGCAGCCTACCCTGGCCGGCCCCTCTCTCTCTCCACTAGGGCCCAACAAGGCCCATTAACCCCCGGGGGGTTCCGGTAACCCCTCCGGCACTCCGGTAAAATCCCGATTTAACCCGGAACTCTTCTGATGTCCAAATGTAGTCTTCCAATATATCAATCTTTATGTCTCGACCATTTCGAGACTCCTCGTCATGTCCGTGATCATATCCGGGACTCCGAACTACCTTCGGTACATCAAAACATATAAACTCATAATACCGGTCGTCACAGAACTTTAAGCGTGCAGACCCTACGGGTTCGAGAACTATGTAGACATGACCAAGACACGTCTCCGGTTAATAACCAATAGCAGAACCTGGATGCTCATATTGGTTCCTACATATTCTATGAAGATCTTTATCGGTCAAACCGCATAACAACATACGTCATTCCCTTTGTCATCGGTATGTTACTTGCCCGAGATTCGATCATCCGTATCTTAATACCTATCTCAATCTCGTTACCGGCAAGTCTCTTTACTCGTTCCGTAATGCATCATCCCGCAACTAACTCATTAGTCACATTGCTTGCAAGGCTTATAGTGACGTGCATTATCGAGAGGGCCCAGAGATACCTCTCCGACAATCGGAGTGACAAATCCTATTCTTGATGTATGCCAACTCCACGAACACCATCGGAGACACCTGTAGAGTACCTTTATAATCACCGAGTTACGTTGTGACGTTTGGTAGCACACAAACTGTTCCTCCGGTATTTGGGAGTTGCATAATCTCATAGTCATAGGAACATGTATAAGTCAATAAGAAAGTAATAGCCGTAAACTAAACGATCAATTGCTAAGCTAACGGAATGGGTCAAGTAAATCACATCATTCTCTTAATGATGTGATCTCGTTAATCAAATGACAACTCATGTCTATGGTTAGGAAACTCAACCATCTTTGATCAACGAGCTAGTCAAGTAGAGGCATACTAGTGACACTATGTTTGTCTATGTATTCACACATGTATTATGTTTCCGGTTAATACAGTTCTAGCATGAATAATAAACATTTATCATGATATGAGGAAATAAATAATAACTTTATTATTGCCTCTAGGGTATATTTCCTTCAGTCTCCCACTTGCACTAGAGTCAATAATCTAGATTACACAGTAATGATTCTAAGACACATGGAGTCTTGGTGCTGATCATGTTTTGTTCGTGGAAGAGGATTAGTCAATGGGTCTGCAACATTCAGATCCGTATGTATCTTGCAAATCTCTATGTCTCCCACCTGGACTTGATCCCGGATGGAATTTAATCGTCTCTTGATGTGCTTGGTTCTCTTGTGAAATCTGGATTCCTTTGCCAGGGCAATTGCACCAATATTGTCACAAAAGATTTTCATTGGTCCCGATGCACTAGGTATGACACCTAGATCGGATATGAACTCCTTCATCCAGACTCCTTCATTTGCTGCTTCCGAAGCAGCTATGTACTCCGCTTCACACATAGATCCTGCCACGATGCTTTGTTTAGAACTGCACCAACTGACAACTCCACCGTTTAATGTAAACACGTATCCGGTTTGCGATTTAGAATCGTCCGGCTCAGTGTCAAAGCTTGCATCGACGTAACCATTTATGACGAGCTCTTTGTCACCTCCATAAACGAGAAACTCCAAAATTACTTTGGTACCTCCCTGCAAAACTAATAGCAAGGCACACATCAGGTCTGGTACACAGCATTGCATACATGATAGAGCCTATGGCTGAAGCATAGGGAACATTTTTCATTTTCTCTCTATCTTCTGCAGTGGTCGGGTCTTGAGTCTAACTCAACTTCATAGCTTGTAACACAGGCAAGAATCCTTTCTTTGCTTGATCCATTTTGAACTTCTTCAAAACTTTATCAATGTATGTGCTTTGTGAAAGTCCAATTAAGCGTCTTGATCTATCTCTATAGATCTTGATGCCCAATATATAAGCAACTTCACCGAGGTCTTTCATTGAAAAAATCTTATTCAAGTATCCTTTTATGCTATCCAGAAATTCTATATCATTTCCAATCAGCAATATGTCATCCACATATAATAATAGAAATGCTACAGAGCTCCCACTCACTTTCTTGTAAATACAGGCTTCTCCAAAAGTCTGTATAAAACCATATGCTTTGATCACACTATCAAAACGCTTATTCCAACTCAGAGAGGCTTGCACCAGTCCATAAATGGATCGCTGGAGCTTGCACACTTTGTTAGCTCCCTTTGGATCGACAAATCCTTCCGGCTGCATCATATACAACTCTTCTTCCAGAAATCCATTCAGGAATGCAGTTTTGACATCCATTTGCCAAATTTCATAATCATAAAATGCGGCAATTGCGAACATGATTCGGACAGACTTAAGGATGGCTACGGGTGAGAAAGTCTCATTGTAGTCAACTCCTTGAACTTGTCGAAAACCTTTCGCAACAAGTCGAGCTTTGTAGACAGTAACATTACCGTCAGCGTCAGTCTTCTTATTGAAGATCCATTTATTCTCTATGGCTTGCCGATCATTGGGCAAGTCAACCAAAGTCCACACTTTGTTCTCATACATGGATCCCATCTCAGATTTCATGGCCTCAAGCCATTTTGCGGAATGTGGGCTCACCATCGCTTCTTCATAGTTTGTAGGTTCGCCTTGGTCAAGTAACATGATCTCCAGAATAGGATTATCATACCACTCTAGTGCGGATCTTACTTTGGTTGACCTACGAGGTTCGGTAGTAACTTGATCTGAATATTCATGATCAACATCATTAACTTCCTCACTAATTGGTGTAGGTGTCACAGAAACCGGTTTTGTGATGAACTACTTTCCAATAAGGGAGCAGGTACAGTTACCTCATCAAGTTCTACTTTCCTCCCACTCACTTCTTTCGAGAGAAACTCCTTCTCTAGAAAGGATCCATTCTTAGCAACGAATGTTTTGCCTTTGGATCTATGATAGAAGGTGTACCCAATGATACGTCTCCGACGTATCTATAATTTTTGATTGTTCCATGCTATATTATATTCTATTTTTGGACATTATTGGGCTTTATTATACGCTTTTATATTATTTTTGGGACTAACCTATTAACCGGAGGCCCAGCCCAGAATTGCTGTTTTTTTTGCCTATTTCAGAGTTTCGTAGAAAAAGAATATCAAACGGAGTCCAAACGGAATGAAACCTTCGGGAACGTGATTTTCGGAACGAACGTGATGCAGAGGACTTGGACCCTACGTCAAGACATCAACCAGGAAGGCATGAGGTAGGGGGCGCGCCTACCCCCCTAGGCGCGCCCTCCACCCTCGTGGGCCCCATGTTGCTCCACCGACGTACTTCTTCCTCCTATATATACCTACGTACCCCCAAACTACCAGATACGGAGCAAAAACCTAATTCCACCGCCGCAACCTTCTGTACCCGTGAGATCCCACCTTGGGGCCTTTTCCGGAGCTCCGCTGGAGGGGGCATCGATCACGGAGAGCTTGTACATCAACACCATAGCCTCTCCGATGATGTGTGAGTAGTTTACCTCAGACCTTCGGTTCAATAGTTATTAGCTAGATGGTTTGTTCTCTCTTTTTGGATCTCAATACAATGTTCTCCCCCTCTCTTGTGGAGATCTATTCGATGTAATCTTCTTTTGCGGTGTGTTTGTTGAGACCGATGAATTGTGGGTTTATGATCAAGTTTATCTATGAACAATATTTGAATCTTCTCTGAATTCATTTATGTATGATTGGTTATCTTTGCAAGTCTCTTCGAATTGTCAGTTTGGTTTGGCCTACTAGACTGATCTCTTTTGCAATGGGAGAAGTGCTTAGCTTTGGGTTCAATCTTGTGGTGTCCTTTCCCAGTGACAGTAGGGGCAGCAAGGCACGTATTGTATTGTTGCCATCGAGGATAACAAGATGGGGTTTATATCATATTGCATGAGTTTATCCCTCTACATCATGTCATTTTACTTAAAGCGTTACTCTGTTCTTTTGAACTTAATACTCTAGATGCATGCTGGATAGTGGTCGATGTGTGGAGTAATGGTAGTAGATGCAGGCAGGAGTCGGTCTACTTGTCTCGGACGTGATGCCTATATACATGATCATACCTAGATATTCTCATAACTATGCTCAATTCTATCAATTGCTCAACAGTAATTTGTTCACCCACAGTAATACTTATGCTCTCGAGAGAAGCCACTAGTGAAATCTATGGCCCCGGGTCTATTTTCCATCATATTAATCTCCCGTCAACAAGCTATTTCTGGCGCCGTTTTTATTTTGCTTTCTTTACTTTGCAGCTTTATCACAAAAATACCAAAAATATTATCTTATCATATCTATCAGATATCACTTTCGTAAGTGGCCGTGAAGGGATTGACAACCCCTTTATTGCGTAGGTGCGAGGGACTCGTGCGTGGCCTCCTACTGGATTGATACCTTGGTTCTCAAAAACTGAGGGAAATACTTACACTACTTTGCTGCATCACCCTTTCGTCTTCAAGGGAAAACCAACGTAGTGCTCAAGAGGTAGCAAGAAGGATTTCTGGCGCCGTTGCCGGGGAGTCTACGCAAAAGTCAACATACCAAGTACCCATCGCAAACCCTTATCTCCCGCATTACAATATTTGCCATTTGCCTCTCCTCCACTTCACCCTTGTCGTTTTATTCGCCCCCTCTCTTTTTCGTTCGCCTCTTTTTCGCTCGCTTCTTGTTTGCTCGTGTGTTGGATTGCTTGCTTGTCACGATGGCTCAAGATAATACCAAATTGTGTGACTTCATTGATTTGTGTGATACTGAATCTTGTGAAATTAATGCTGCTTTGTTGAATCTTGTCATGAAAGATCAATTCGCCGGCCTTCCTAGTGAAGATGCCGCTACTCATCTAAATAGCTTCATTGATTTGTGTGATATGCAAAAGAAGAAAGATGTGGACAATGATATTGTTAAATTGAAGCTATTTCCTTTTTCGCTTAGAGATCGTGCTAAAGCTTGGTTTTCGTCTTTGCCTAAAAATAGTATTGATTCTTGGAATAAGTGCAAAGATGCTTTTATCTAAGTTTTTTCCTCCCGCTAAGATCATCTCTCTTAGAAACGATATCATGAATTTTAAGCAACTTGATCATGAACATGTTGCACAAGCTTGGGAGAGGATGAAATTAATGATACGTAATTGCCCTACACATGGTTTGAATTTGTGGATGATCATACAAAAAATTTATGCCGGATTGAATTTTGCTTCTAGAAACCTTTTAGATTCGGCCGCGGGGGGCACTTTTATGGAAATCACTTTAGGAGAAGCTACTAAAATCCTAGATAATATTATGGTTAATTATTATCAATGTCACACCGAAAGATCTACTAATAAGAAAGTACATGCGATAGAAGAAATTAATGTTTTGAGTGGAAAGATGGATGAACTTATGAAATTATTTGCTAATAAAAGTGTTTCTTCTGATCCTAATGATATGCCTTTGTCTACTTTGATTGAGAATAATAATGAATCTATGGATGTGAATTTTGTTGGTAGGAATAATTTTGGTAACAACGCGTATAGAGGAAACTTTAATCCTAGGCCGTATCCTAGTAATTCCTCTAATAATTATGGTAATTCCTACAACAATTCTTATGGAAATTTTAATAAGATGCCCTCTGAATTTGAGATAGTGTTAAGGAGTTTATGAATTCACAAAAGAATTTCAATGCTTTGCTTGAAGAAAAATTGCTTAAAGTTGATGAATTGGCTAGGAACGTTGATAGAATTTCTCTTGATGTTGATTCTTTCAAACTTAGATCTATTCCACCCAAGCATGATATCAATGAGTCTCTCAAAGCCATGAGAATTTCCATTGATGAGTGCAAACAAAGAACCGCTAGGATGCGTGCTAAGGAAGATTGTTTTGTGAAAGCGTGTTCTTCTAGTTTCTATGAAAATAAAGATGAAGATCTAAAAGTTATTGATGTGTCCCCTATTAAATCTTTGTTTTGTAATATGAATCTTGATAATGACGGGACTGAATATGAACCACCTTTACCTAGAAGGCGTTCCAAATATTCGGAGTCTTTAGATCTTGACGCTAAAATTGGTAAAAGTGGGATTGAAGAGATCAAAACTCTAGATATTAATGAACCCACTATTTTGGATTTCAAGGAATTTAATTATGATAATTGCTCTTTGATAGATTGTATTTCCTTGTTGCAATCCGTGCTAAATTCTCCACATGCTTATAGTCAAAATAAAGCTTTTACTAAACATATCGTTGATGCTTTGATGCAATCTTATGAAGAAAAACTTGAGTTGGAAGTTTCATTCCCTAGAAAACTTTATGATGAGTGGGAACCTACTATTAAAATTAAAATTAAAGATCATGAATGCTATGCTTTGTGTGATTTGGGTGCTAGTGTTTCCACAATTCCAAAAACTTTGTGCGATTTCCTATGTTTCCGTGATTTTGATGATTGCTCTTTAAATTTGCACCTTGCGGATTCCACCATTAAGAAACCCGTGGGAAGAATTAACGATGTTCTTATTGTCGCAAATAGGAACTATGTGCCCGTGCATTTCATTGTTCTTGACATAGATTGCAATCCTTCATGTCCTATTATTCTTGGTAGACCTTTCCTTAGAACGATTGGTGCAATTATTGATATCAAGGAAGGGAATATTAGATTCCAATTTCCGCTAAGGAAAGGCACGGAACACTTTCCTAGAAAAAAAATTAAACTACCATATGAATCTATCATGAGAGCCACTTATGGATTGCCTACCAAAGATGTCAATACCTAGATCTATCCTTGCTATTATGCCTAGCTAGGGGCATTAAACGATAGCGCTTGTTGGGAGGCAACCCAATTTTATTTTTAGTTTTTTTTGCTTTTTGCTTCTGTTTAGGAATAAAATTTTGATCTAGCCTCTAGTTAGACTTCTTTTTATGTTTAATTTAGTGTTTGTGCCAAGTTAAACCTATAGGATCTTCTTGGATGATAGTTATTTGATCTTGCTGAAAATTCCAGAAACTTTCTGTTCACGAAAATAATTATTAAAAATCACCAGAACGCAAATGATTTTATTTGTTTGTATAGGTGCGAGGGACTCGTGCGTGCCTCCTACTGGATTGATACCTTGGTTCTCAAAAACTGAGGGAAATACATACGCTACTTTGCTGCATCACCCTTTCCTCTTCAAGGGAAAACCAACGCAGTGCTCAAGAGGTAGCACCCAACAGTTTCCCTTGGGTATCCTATGAAGACACATTTCTCTGATTTGGGTTCGAGCTTATCAGGTTGAAGCTTTTTCACATAAGCATCACAGCCCCAAACTTTAAGAAACGACAACTTTGGTTTCTGGCCAAACCACAGTTCATAGGGCGTCATCTCAACAGATTTCGATGGTGCCCTATTTAACGTGAATGCAGCCGTCTCTAAAGCATAACCCCAAAACGATAGCGGTAAATCAGTAAGAGACATCATAGATCGCACCATATCTTGTAAAGTACGATTACGACGTTCGGACACACCATTACGCTGTGGTGTTCCGGGTGGCGTAAGTTGCGAAACTATTCCGCATTGTTTCAAATGTAGAACAAACTCGTAACTCAAATATTCTCCTCCACTATCAGATCGTAGAAATTTTATTTTCTTGTTATGATGATTTTCCACTTCACTCTGAAATTCTTTGAACTTTTCAAATGTTTTAGACTTATGTTTCATTAAGTAGATAGACCCATATCTGCTCAAATCATCTTTGAAGGTGAGAAAATAACTATACCCGCCGCGAGCCTCAATATTCATCGGACCACATACATTAGTATGTATGATTTCCAACAAATCCGTTGCTCGCTCCATTGTTCCGGAGAACGGCGATTTAGTCATCTTGCCCATGAGGCATGGTTCGCAAGTACTAGGTGATTCATAATCAAGTGATTCCAGAAATCCATCAGCATGGAGTTTCTTCATGCGCTTTACACCAATATGACCCAAACGACAGTGCCACAAATAAGTTGCACTATCATTATCAACTCTGCATCTTTTGGCTTCAACATTATGAATATGTGTATCACTACTATCGAGATTCATCACAAATAGACCACTCTTCAAGGGTGCATGACCATAAAAGATATTACTCATATTAATAGAACAACCATTATTCTCAAATTTAAATGAATATCCGTCTCATATCAAACAAGATCCACATATAATGTTCATGCTTAACGCTGGCACCAAATAATAATTATTCAGGTCTAAAACTAATCCCGAAGGTAGATGCAGAGGTAGCACGCCGATGGCGATCAAGTCGACTTGGAACCATTTCCCACGCGCATCGTCACCTCGTCCTTAGCCAGTCTTCGCTTAATCCGTAGTCCCTGTTTCGAGTTGCAAATATTAGCAACAGAACCAGTATCAAATACCCAGGTGCTACTGCGAGCTCTAGTAAGGTACACATCACTAACATGTAGATCACATATACCTTTGTTCACCTTGCCATCCTTCTTATCCTCCAAATACTTGGGGCAGTTCATCTTCCAGTGACCAGTCTGTTTGCAGTAGAAGCACTCAGTCTCAGGCCTAGGTCCAGACTTAGGTTTCTTCTCTTGAGCAGCAACTTGTTTGCCCTTCTTCTTGAAGTTCCCCTTCTTCTTCCCTTTACCCTTTTTCTTGAAACTGGTGGTCTTGTTGACCATCAACACTTGATGCTCCTTTTTGATTTCTACCTCCGCAGCCTTTAGCATTGCGAAGAGCTCGGAAATTGTCTTATCCATCCCTTGCGTATTATAGTTCATCAAGAAGTTCTTGTAGCTTGGTGGCAGTGATTGAAGAATTCTGTCAATGACACTATCATCCGGAAGATTAACTCCCAGTTGAATCAAGTGATTGTTATACCCAGACATTTTGAGTATATGTTCACTGACAGAACTATTCTCCTCCATCTTGCAGTTGTAGAACTTATTCGAGACTTCATATCTCTCAATCCGGGCATTTGCTTGAAATATTAACTTCAACTCCTGGGACATCTCATATGCTCCATGATGTTCAAAACATCGTTGAAGTCCCGGTTCTAATCCGTAAAGCATGGCACACTGAACTATCGAGTAGTCATCAACTTTGCTCTGCCAGACGTTCTTAACATCGTCAATTGCATCTGCAGCAAGGCTGGCACCCAGCGGTGCTTCTAGGACGTAATTCTTCTGTGCAGCAATGAGGATAATCCTCAAGTTATGGACCCAGTCCATGTAATTGCTACCATCATCTTTCAACTTTCCTTTCTCAAGGAACGCATTAAAATTCAACGGAACAACAGCACGGGCCATCTATCTACAACAACATAGACAAGCAAAATACTATTAGGTACTAAGTTAATGTTAAATTTAAGTTCAATTAATCATATTACTTAAGAACTCCCACTTACATAGACATCCCTCTAATCATCTAAGTCATCACGTGATCCATATCAACTAAACCAGAACCGATCATCACGTGAGATGGAGTAGTTTTCAATGGTGAACATCACTATGTTGATCATATCTACTATATGAGTCACGCTCGACCTTTCGGTCTCAGTGTTGCGAGGCCATATCTGCATATGCTAGGCTCGTCAAGTTTAACCCGAGTATTCTGCGTGTGCAAAACTGTCTTACACCCGTTGTAGACGAATGTTGAGCTTATCACACCCGATCATCACGTGGTGTCTCGGCACGACGAACTTTGGCAACGGTGCATATTAAGGGAGAACACTTTTATCTTGAAATTTAGTGAGAGATCATCTTATAATGCTACCGTCAAACAAAGCAGAATAAGATGCATAAAGGATAAAAATCACATGCAATCAATATAATTGATATGATATGGCCATCATCATCTTGTGCCTTTGATCTCCATCTCCAAAGCACCGTCATGATCACCATCGTCACCGGCGCGACACCTTGATCTCCATTGTAGCATCGTTGTCGTCTCGCCAACTATTGCTTCTACGACTACCGCTACCGCTTAGTCATAAAGTAAAGCAATTACAGGGCGACTGCATTGCATACAATAAAGCGACAACCATATGGCTCCTGCGAGTTGCCGATAACTCCGTTACAAAACATAATCATCTCATACTATAAATATAGCATCATGTCTTGACCATATCACATCACAACATGCCCTGCAAAAACAAGTTAGATGTCCTCTACTTTGTTGTTGCAAGTTTTACGTGGCTGCTATGGGCTGAGCAACAACCGTTCTTACCTACACATCAAAACCACAATGATAGTTCGTCAAGTTAGTGTTGTTTTAACCTTCTCAAGGACCAGGCGTAGTCACACTCGGTTCAACTAAAGTTGGAGAAACTGACACCCGCCAGCCACCTGTGTGCAAAGCACGTCAGTAGAACCAGTCTCGCGTAAGCGTACGCGTAATGTCGGTCCGGGCCGCTTCATCCAACAATACCGCTGAACCAAAGTATGACATGCTGGTAAGAAGTGTGACTTGTATCGCCCACAACTCACTTGTGTTCTACTCGTGCATATAACATCTACGCAATAACCTGGCTCGGATGCCACTGTTGGGGAACGTAGTAATTTCAAAAAAATTCCTATGCACACGCAAGATCATGGTCATGCATAGCAATGAGAGGGGAGAGTGTCATCCATGTACCCTCGTAGACCGTTAAGCGGAAGCGTTATGACAACGCGGTTGATGTAGTCGTACGTCATCTTCACGATCGACCGATCCTCAGTGCCGAGCGTACGGCACCTCCGCGTTCAGCACACGTTCAGCTCGGTAACGTCCCTCGAACTCACGATCCAGTAGAGCTCGAGGGAGAGTTTCGTCAGCACAACAGCATGGTGACGATGTTGATGCAGCTACCGTCGCAGGGCTTCGCCTAAGCACCGCTACGATATGACCGAGGTGGATTATGGTGGAGGGGGCACCGCACACGGCTGGGAGAGATCAATGATCAACTTGTGTGTTCTAGGGTGCCCCCTGCCCCCGTATATAAAGGAGCAAGGGGAGGCCGGCTGGCCCTGTAGGGCGCGCCAGGAGGAGGCGTCCTCCTCCTAGTAGGAGTAGGACTCCCCTCTTTCCTACTCCTACTAGGACGGGGAAAGGAAGGGGGAGAAGGAGAAGGAAAGGGGGGCGCCGCCCCCCCACCTTCCTAGTACAATTCGGACCAGAGGGGGAGGGGGCATGCGGCCTGCCCTGGCCGGCCCCACTCTCTCTCCACTAGGGCCCAACAAGGCCCATTAACCCCCGGGGGGTTCCGGTAACCCCTCCGGCACTCCGGTAAAATTCCGATTACACCCGGAACTCTTCCGATGTCCAAATGTAGGCTTCCAATATATCAATCTTTATGTATCGACCATTTTGAGACTCCTCGTCATGTCCGTGATCATATCCGGGACTCCGAACTACCTTCGGTACATCAAAACATATAAACTCATAATACCGATCGTCACAGAACTTTAAGCGTGCGGACCCTACGGGTTCGAGAACTATGTAGACATGACCAAGACACGTCTCCGGTCAATAACCAATAGCGGAACCTGGATGCTCATATTGGTTCCTACGTATTCTACGAAGATCTTTATCGGTCAAAGCGCATAGCAACATACGTCATTCCCTTTGTCATCGGTATGTTACTTGCCCGAGATTCGATCGTCGGTATCTTAATACCTAGCTCAATCTCATTACCGGCAAGTCTCTTTATTCCTTTCGTAATGCATCATCCCGCAACTAACTCATTAGTTACATTGCTTGCAAGGCTTATAGTGATGTGCATTACCGAGAGGGCCCAGAGATACCTCTCCGACAATCGGAGTGACAAATCCTATTCTTGATATGTGCCAACTCCACAAACACCATCGGAGACACCTGTAGAGCACCTTTATAATCGCCCAGTTACGTTGTGACGTTTGGTAGCACACAAAGTGTTCCTCCGGTATTCAGGAGTTGCATAATCTCATAGTCATAGGAACATGTATAAGTCATGAAGAAAGCAATAGCAGTAAACTAAACACTCAAGTGCTAAGCTAACGGAATGGGTCAAGTCAATCACATCAATCTCCTAATGATGTGATCCCGTTAATCAAATGACAACTCATGTCTATGGTTAGGAAACTCAACCATCTTTGATTAATGAGCTAGTCAGGTAGAGGCATACTAGTGACACTATGTTTGTCTATGTATTCACACATGTATTATGTTTCTGGTTAATACAATTCTAGCATGAATAATAAAAATTTATCACGATATGAGGAAATAAATAATAACTTTATTATTGCCTCTAGGGCATATTTCCTTCAGATTGAACCCATTACAAAGCACCTCCCCCATTGCAAGAAAAGCAATCTAGTTGGCCAAACCAAAGCAATAGATCAGAGAGAAATACTAAGCTATGTAAATCATGCATAAGAGAGTTCAGAGAAGACTCAAATAATATTCATAGATAATCTGATCATAAACCCACAATTCATCAGATCTCAACAGACGCACCACAAAAGAAGATTACATCGAATAGATCTCCAAGAACATCGAGGAGAACATTGTATTGAAGATCAAAGAGAGAGAAGAAGCCATCTAGCTACTAGCTATGGACCCATAGGTCTGTGGTAAACTACTCACATATCATCTTTAGGATAGCAAGGTTGATGTAGAAACCCTCCATGGTCGAATCCTCCTCCGGCAGAGTAGTGGAAAAGGTCCCTGATGGGATCTTGCGAAGACAGAAACTTGCGGCGGCGGAAAAGTTTTTTGTGTGCCCTTTGGACTTTGGGGAATATTTAAGTATTTATAGAAGAAGAATTAGCTTTAGAGGACCCATGGGGGCCCATAAGCTTGGGGGCGCGCCCCCTGAGCTTGTCGTCGTCATGGCCCTTCTGGCCTCCTCCCGAAGCTTCCAGGGTGTCTTGTGGTCCAAGAAAAATAGACAAAAAAATTTGTTCCATTTGGACTCCGTTTGTTATTTATTTTCTGTAAACACAAAAACAAGGAAAAAAACAGCAACTGGCACTAGGTTAATCAGTTAGTCCCAAAAAATGTTATAAAATAGCATAATAATGCATATAAAACATCCAAGATTGATAAGATAATAGCATGGAACAATAAAAAATTATAGATACGTTGGAGACGTATCAAGCATCCCCAAGCTTAATTCCTGCTCGGCATCGAGTAGGTAAATGATAAAAATAGAATTTTTAATGTGGAATGCTACCTAACATGTTTATCATGTAATCTTTCTTTATGTGGTATGAATATTCACATCCATAAGATTCAAAACAAAAGTTTAATATTGACATAAAAACAATAATATTTCAAGCTTACTAAAAAGCAAGCATGTTTTTTCAAAATATCATGGCTAAAGAAAGTCATCCCTACAAATTCATATAGTCTTGTTATGCTCCATCTTCTTAACACAAAGTATTTATCATGCACAACCACGATGACAGGCTGTGCAATTGGTTCATACTTTTTAACGTGCTTCAGCTTTTTAATTCTCACGCAATACATGAGCGTGAGCCCTGGATATAACATTGTGGCTGGAATAGAGTATGATGTTGGAGGTTGTGTGGAGAACACAAAAAAGAAGAAAGTCTGACATTGATGAGGCTAATCAACGGGCTATGGAGATGCCCATCAATTGATATCAATGCAAGGAGTAGGGATTGCCATGCAAAAGATGCACTAGAGCTATAAGTGTATGAAAGCTCCAAAGAAAACTAACTGCGTGTGCATCCAACTTGCTTGCTCATGAAGACCTCGGGCATTTGAGGAAGCCCGTCATTGGAATATACAAGCCAAGTCTTATAATGAAAAATTCCGACTAGTAATATATGAAAGTGACAAAATAGGAGACTCTCTATCATGAAGAACATGGTGCTACTTGAAGGAAATATGGCCTAGAGGCAATAATAAAGTTATTATTTATTTCCTTATATCATGATAAATGTTTATTATTCATGCTAGAATTGTATTAACCGGAAACATAATACTTGTGTGAATACATAGACAAACAGAGTGTCACTAGTATGCCTCTACTTGACTAGCTCGTTGATCAAAGATGGTTATGTTTCCTAGCCATAGACATGAGTTGTCATTTGATTAATGGGATCACATCATTAGGAGAATGATGTGATTGACTTGACCCATTCCGTTAGCTTAGCACTCGATCGTTTAGTATGTTGCAATTGCTTTCTTCATGACTTATACATGTTCCTATGACTATGAGATTATGCAACTCCCGTTTACCGGAGGAACACTTTGTGTGCTACCAAACGTCACAATGTAACTGGGTGATTATAAAGGTGCTCTATAGGTGTCTCCAAAGGTACTTGTTGGGTTGGCGTATTTCGAGATTAGGATTTGTCACTCCGATTGTCGGAGAGGTATCTCTGGGCCCTCTCGGTAATGCACATCACTTAAGCCTTGAAAGCATTGCAACTAATGAGTTAGTTGTGGGATGATGTATTACGGAACGAGTAAAGAGACTTGCCGGTAACGAGATTGAACTAGGTATTAAGATACCGACGATCGAATCTCGGGCAAATAACATACCGATGACAAAGGGAACAATGTATGTTGTTATGCGGTTTGACCGATAAAGATCTTCGTAGAATAAGTGGGAGCCAATATGAGCATCCAGGTTCCGCTATTGGTTATTGACCGGAGACGTGTCTCGGTCATGTCTACATAGTTCTCGAACCCGTAGGGTCCGCACGCTTAACGTTTCGATGAAAGTTATATTATGAGTTTATATGTTTTGATGTACCGAAGGTTGTTCGGAGTCCCGGATGTGATCACGGACATGATGAGGAGTCTTGCAATGGTCGAGACATGAAGATTGCTATATTGGATGACTATATTCGGACATCGGAATGGTTCCGGGGGTTATCGGATATATACCGGAGTACCGGGGGGTTATCGGAACCCCCCCGGAGGCTATTGGGCCTCATGGGCCCAATTGGTGGAAGAGAAGAGGCGGCCAAGGGGCAGACGTGCGCCCCTCCCCCCCAAGTCCGAATTGGACAAGGAGGGGGGCGGCGCCCCCCCCCCCTTTCCTTTCCCCCTCTCTCCTGCCCTTTCCTCTCCTGTCCAACAAGGAAGGGAGGGAGTCCTACTCCCGGTGGGAGTAGGACTCCTCCTAGCGCGCCTCCTCCTGACCGGCCGCACCTCACCCCTTGTTCCTTTATATACGGGGACAGGGGGGCACCCTAGACACAACAATTGATCGTTTGATCTTTTAGCCGTGTGCGGTGCCCCTCCACCATAGTCCACCTCGATAATACTGTAGCGGTGCTTAGGCGAAGCCCTGCGTCGGTAGAACATCATCATCGTCACCACGCCGTCGTGCTGACGAAACTCTCCCTCAACACTCGGCTGGATCGGAGTTCGAGGGACGTCATCGGGCTGAACATGTGCTGAACTCGGAGGTGCCGTGCGTTCGGTACTTGATCGGTCGGATCGTGAAGACGTACGACTACATCAACCGCGTTGTGCTAACGCTTCCGCTTTCGGTCTACGAGGGTATGTGGACAACACTCTCCCCTCTCGTTGCTATGCATCACCATGATCTTGCGTGTGCGTAGGAATTTTTTTGAAATTACTACGTTCCCCAACAGTGGCATCCGAGCCTGGTTTTATGCGTTGATGTTATATGCACGAGTAGAACACAAGTGAGTTGTGGGCGATATAAGTCATACTGCTTACCAGCATGTCATACTTTGGTTCGGCGGTATTGTTGGATGAAACGGCCCGGACCAACATTACGCGTACGCTTACGCGAGACTGGTTCTACCGACGTGCTTTGCACACAGGTGGCTGGCGGGTGTCAGTTTGTCCAACTTTAGTTGAACCGAGTGTGGCTACGCCCGGTCCTTGCGAAGGTTAAAAGAGCACCAACTTGACAAACTATCGTTGTGGTTTTGATGCGTAGGTAAGGTAAGAACGGTTCTTGCTAAGCCTGTAGCAGCCACGTAAAATTTGCAACAACAAAGTAGAGGACGTCTAATTTGTTTTTGCAGGGCATGTTGTGATGTGATATGATCATGACATGATGCTAAATTTTATTGTATGTGATGATCATGTTTTGTAACCAAGTTATCGGCAACTGGCAGGAGCCATATGGTTGTCGCTCTATTGTATGCAATGCAATTGCCCTGTAATGCTTTACTTTATCACTAAGCGGTAGCGATAGTCGTAGAAGCATAAGATTGGCGAGACGACAATGATGCTACGATGAAGATCAAGGTGTCGCGCCGGTGACGATGCTGATCATGACGGTGCTTCGGAGATGGAGATCACAAGCACAAGATGATGATGGCCATATCATATCACTTATATTGATTGCATGTGATGTTTATCTTTTATGCATCTTATCTTGCTTTGATTGACGGTAGCATTATAAGATGATCCCTCACTAAATTATCAAAGTATAAGTATTCTCCCTGAGTATGCACCATTGCGAAAGTTCTTCGTGCTGAGACACCACGTGATGATCGGGTGTGATAGTCTCTACGTTCAAATACAACGGGTGCAAAACAGTTGCACACGCGGAATACTCAGTTTAAGCTTGACGAGCCTAGCATATAACAGATATGGCCTCGGAACACGGAGACCAAAAGGTCAAGTGTGAATCATATAGTAGGTATGATCAACATAGTGATGGTCACCGTTGAAACTACTCCATCTCACGTGATGATCGGACATGCTTTAGTTGATATGGATCACGTGATCATTTAGAGGATTAGAGGGATGTCTATCTAAGTGGGAGTTCTTAAGTAATATGATTAATTGAACTTAAATTTATCATGAACTTAGTACTTGATAGTATCTTGCTTGTCTATGTTGATTGTAGATAGATGGCCCGTGCTGTTGTTCCGTTGAATTTTAATGCGTTCCTTGAGAAAGCAAAGTTGAAAGATGATGGTAGCAATTACACGGACTGGCTTCGTAACTTGAGGATTATCCTCATTGCTGCACAGAAGAATTACGTCCTGGAAGCACCGCTGGGTGCCAGGCCTGCTGCCGATATAACTGATGACGTTAAGAACGTCTGGCAGAGCAAAGCTGATGACTACTCGATAGTTCAATGTGCCGTGCTTTACGGCTTAGAACCGGGACATCAACGACGTTTTGAACGTCATGGAGCATGTGAGATGTTCCAGGAGTTGAAGTTAATATTTCAAGCAAATGCCCGAATTGAGAGATATGAAGTCTCCAATAAGTTTTACAGCTGCAAGATGGAGGAGAATAGTTCTGTCAGTGAGCATATACTCAAAATTTCTGGTTATAATAATCACTTGATTCAACTGGGAGTTAATCTTCCGGATGATAGCGTCATTGACAGAATTCTCCAATCACTGCCACCAAGCTACAAGAGCTTCGTGATGAACTATAACATGCAAGGGTTGGATAAGACGATTCCCGAGCTCTTCGCAATGCTAAAGGCTGCGGAGGTAGAAATCAAAAAGGAGCATCAAGTATTGATGGTCAATTAGACCACCAGTTTCAAGAAAAAGGGCAAAGGGAAGAAGAAGGGGAACTTCAAGAAGAACAGCAAGCAAGTTGCTGTTCAGGAGAAGAAACCCAAGTCTGGACCTAATCCTAAGACTGAGTACTTCTACTGCAAGCAGGCTGGTCACTGGAAGCGGAACTGCCCCAAGTATTTGGCGGATAAGAAGGATGGCAAGGTGAACAAAGGTATATGTGATATACATGTTATTGATGTGTACCTTACTAATGCTCGCAGTAGCACCTGTGTATTTGATACTGGTTCTGTTGCTAATATTTGCAACTTGAAAGAGGGGCTACGGATTAAGCGAAGATTGGATAAGGACGAGGTGACAATGCGCGTGGGAAATGGTTCCAAAGTCGATGTGATCGCGGTCGGCACGCTACCTCTACATCTACCTTCGGGATTAGTTTCAGACCTAAATAATTGTTATTTGGTGCCAACGTTAAGCATGAACATTATATCTGGATCTAGTTTGATGCGATACTGTTATTCATTTAAATCAGAAAATAATGGTTGTTCTATTTATATGAGTAATATCTTTTATGGTCATGCACCCTTGAAGAGTGGTCTATTTTTGTTGAATGTCGATAGTAGTGATACACATATTCATAATATTGAAGCCAAAAGATGCAGAGTTGATAATGATAGTGCAACTTATTTGTGGCACTGCCGTTTAGGTCATATCGGTGTAAAGCGCATGAAGAAACTCCATACTGATGGACTTTTGGAACCACTTGATTATGAATCACTTGGTACTTGCGAACAGTGCCTCATGGGCAAGATGACTAAAACGCCGTTCTCCGGAACTATGGAGAGAGCAACAGATTTGTTGGAAATCATACATATAGATGTATGTGGTCCGATGAATGTTGAGGCTCGTGGCGGATATCGTTATTTTCTCACCTTCACAGATGATGTAAGCAGATATGGGTATATCTACTTAGTGAAACATAAGTCTGAAACATTTGAAAACTTCAAAGAATTTCAGAGTGAAGTTGAAAATCATCGTAACAAGAAAATAAAGTTTCTATGATCTGATCATGGAGGAGAATATTTGAGTTATGAGTTTGGTCTTCATTTGAAACAATGCGGAATAGTTTCGCAACTCACGCCACCCGGAACACCACAGCGTAATGGTGTGTCCGAACGTCGTAATCGTACTCTACTATATATGGTGCGATCTATGATGTATGTTACTAATTTACCGCTATCGTTTTGGGGTTATGCTTTAGAGACGGCCGCATTCACGTTAAATAGGGCACCATCAAAATCCATTGAGACGACACCTTATGAACTGTGGTTTGGCAAGACCAAAGTTGTCGTTTCTTAAGGTTTGGGGCTGCGATGCTAATGTGAATAAGCTTCAACCTGATAAGCTCGAACCCAAATCGGAGAAATGTGTCTTCATAGGATACCCAAAGTAGACTGTTGGGTACACCTTCTATCACAGATCCGAAGGCAAGACTTTTGTTGCTAAATTCGGAATCTTTCTGTAGAAGGAGTTTCTCTCGAAAGAAGTGAGTGGGAGGAAAGTAAAACTTGATGAGGTAACTATACCTGCTCCCTTATTGGAAAGTAGTTCATCGCAGAAACCGGTTTCTGTGATGCCTACACCAATTAGTAAGGAAGTTAATGATGATGATCATGGAACTTCAGATCAAGTTGTTACTGAACCTCATAGGTCAACCAGAGTAAGATCCGCATCAGAGTGGTACGGTAATCCTGTTCTGGAGGTTATGTTACTAGACCATGACGAACCTACGAACTATGAAGAAGCGATGGTGAGCCAGATTCCGCAAAATGGCTTGAGGCCATGAAATCTGAGATGGGATCCATGTATGAGAACAAAGTGTGGACTTTCGTTGACTTGCCCGATGATCGGCAAGCCATTGAGAATAAATGGATCTTCAAGAAGAAGACTGACGCTAACGGTAATGTTACTGTCTATAAAGCTCGACTTGTTGCAAAAGGTTTTCGATAAGTTCAAGGGATTGACTACGATGAGACCTTCTCACCCGTAGCGATGCGTAAGTCTATCCGAATCATGTTAGCAATTGCCGCATTTTATGATTATGAAATTTGGCAAATGGATGTCAAAACTGCATTCCTGAATGGATTTCTGGAAGAAGAGTTGTATATGATGCAACCGGAAGGTTTTTTCGATCCAAAGGGAGCTAACAAAGTGTGCAAGCTCCAGCGATCCATTTATGGACTGGTGCAAGCCTCTCGGAGTTGGAATAAACGCTTTGATAGTGTGATCAAAGCATTTTGTTTTGTACAGACTTTTGGAGAAGCCTGTATTTACAAGAAAGTGAGTGGGAGCTCTGTAGCATTTCTAATATTATATGTGGATGACATATTGCTGATTGGAAATGATATAGAATTTCTGAATAGCATAAAGGGATACTTGAATAAGTGTTTTTCAATGAAAGACCTCGGTGAAGCTGCGTATATATTGGGCATCAAGATCTATAGAGATAGATCAAGACGCTTAATTGGACTTTCACAAAGCACATACCTTGACAAAGTTTTGAAGAAGTTCAAAATGGATCAAGCAAAGAAAGGGTTCTTGCCTGTGTTACAAGGTGTGAAGTTGAGTAAGACTCAATGCCCGACCACTGCAGAAGATAGAGAGAAGATGAAAGATGTTCCCTATGCTTCAGCCATAGGCTCTATCATGTATGCAATGCTGTGTACCAGACCTGATGTGTGCCTTGCTATAATTTTAGCAGGGAGGTACCAAAGTAATCCAGGAGTGGATCACTGGACAGCGGTCAAGAACATCCTGAAATACCTGAAAAGGACTAAGGATATGTTTCTCGTTTATGGAGGTGAAAAAGAGCTCATCGTAAATGGTTACGTTGATGCAAGCTTTGACACTGATCCGGACGATTCTAAATCGCAAACCGGATACATGTTTACATTGAACGGTGGAGCTGTCAGTTGGTGCAGTTCTAAACAAAGCGTCGTGGTGGGATCTACATGTGAAGCGGAGTACATAGCTGCTTCGGAAGCAGCAAATGAAGGAGTCTGGATGAAGGAGTTCATATCCGATCTAGGTGTCATACCTAGTGCATCGGGTCCAATGAAAATCTTTTGTGACAATACTGGTGCAATTGCCTTGGCAAAGGAATCCAGATTTCACAAGAGAACCAAGCACATCAAGAGACGCTTCAATTCCATCCGGGATTTAGTCCAGGTGGGAGACATAGAAATTTGCAAGAAACATACGTATCTGAATGTTGCAGACCCGTTGACTAAGCCTCTTCCACGAGCAAAACATGATCAGCACCAAGGCTCCATGGGTGTTAGAATCATTACTGTGTAATCTAGATTATTGACTCTAGTGCAAGTGAGAGACTGAAGGAAATATGCCCTAGAGGCAATAATAAAGTTATTATTTATTTCCTTATATCATGATAAATGTTTATTATTCATGCTAGAATTGTATTAACCGGAAACATAATACTTGTGTGAATACATAGACAAACAGAGTGTCACTAGTATGCCTCTACTTGACTAGCTCGTTGGTCAAAGATGGTTATGTTTCCTAGCCATAGACATGAGTTGTCATTTGATCAACGGGATCACATCATTAGGAGAATGATGTGATTGACTTGACCCATTCCGTTAGCTTTGCACTCGATCGTTTAGTATGTTGCTATTGCTTTCTTCATGACTTATACTTGTTCCTATGACTATGAGATTATGCAACTCCCGTTTACCGGAGGAACACTTTGTGTGCTCTCAAACATCACAACGTAACTGGGTGATTATAAAGGTGCTCTACAGGTGTCTCCAAAGGTACTTGTTGGGTTGGCGTATTTCGAGATTAGGATTTTTCACTCCGATTGTCGGAGAGGTATCTCTGGGCCCTCTCAGTAATGCACATCACTTAAGCCTTTCAAGCATTGCAACTTATGAGTTACTTGTGGGATGATGTATTACGGAACGAGTAAAGAGACTTGCCGGTAACGAGATTGAACTAGGTATTGAGATACCGACGATCGAATCTCGGGCAAGTAACATACCGATGACAAAGGGAACAACGTATGTTGTTATGCGGTCTGACTGATAAAGATCTTTGTAGAATATGTGGGAGCCAATATGAGCATCCAGGTTCCGCTATTGGTTATTGACCGGAGACGTGTCTTGGTCATGTCTACATAGTTCTCGAACCCGTAGGGTCCGCACGCTTAACGTTTCGATGACAGTTATATTATGAGTTTATATGTTTTGATGTACCGAAGGTTGTTCGGAGTCCCGGATGTGATCACGGACATGACGAGGAGTCTCGAAATGGTCGAGACATGAAGATTGATATATTGGATCACTATACTCGGACACCGGAATGGTTCCGGGGGTTATTGGATATATGCCGGAGTACCGGGGGGGGGGGGGTTACCGGAACCCCCCTGGAGGCTATTGGGCCTCCTGGGCCCAATTGGTGGAAGAGGAGAGGTAGCCAAGGGGCAGCCGCGCGCCCCTTCCCCCCATGTCCGAATTGGACAAGGAGGGGGGGCGGCGCCCCCCCTTTCCTTTCCCCCTCTCTCCTTCCCTCTCCTCTCCTGTCCAACAAGGAAGGGAGGGAGTCCTACTCCCGGTGGGAGTAGGACTCCTCCTGGCGCGGCTCCTCCTGGCCGGCCGCACCTCCCCCCTTGCTCCTTTATATACGGGGGCAGGGGGGCACCCTAGACACAACAATTGATCGTTTGATCTTTTAGCCGTGTGTGGTGCCCCCCTCCACCATAGTCCACCTCGATAATACTGTAGCGGTGCTTAGGCGAAGCCCTACGTCGGTAGAACATCATCATCGTCACCACGCCGTCGTGCTGATGAAACTCTCCCTCAACACTCGGCTGGATCGGAGTTCGAGGGACGTCGTCGGGCTGAACGTGTGCTGAACTCGGAGGTGCCGTGCGTTCGGTACTTGATCGGTCGGATCGTGAAGACGTACGACTACATCAACATCGTTGTGCTAACGCTTCCGCTTTCGGTCTACGAGTGTACATGGACAACACTCTCCCCTCTCGTTGCTATGCATCACCATGATCTTGCGTGTGCGTAGGATTTTTTTTGAAATTACTACGTTCCCCAACACTACTTTGAAGCACAAGTGTGGAAAAGCATAGTAACATTGTCCCTTCTCTATTTTTCTGTAGTGATCTGACCCGAATGGATCGGAGTCTCTATGTTAAGTGTCATCCCTGGATTGGTATGCTGACACACACAGTACTCGAGGATTTATAATAGAGGTCAATCACATGTATCAAGTAACATAAATACTATTACCTCAATCAATATAGCAGAAATGACAACAAAGATGTAGAGTCCCAACAACACCAACGGCAAAGTTGAGTTTAGACATTGTAACACTAACGTATCATTTACTTATCGTATGATTCCTGCAACATGAGAAATTGCAGCCCTGTAGGTCAGTATGTTGAATGCATTGGCAATTTCACACCAGAGGATAATAATGAAAATGTCTATCTCCATATGCATATTTGGCTGGTGGAGGCTCTAAGTTTAATTTTGCATAAAGCTAATTTTTCCCTACAACAAAGGAATAATTTTTTATTTTACTACCAAGTTTATGCCATTATTGAGAAGGTTCCTCCAACTCAATCCCAAAATTCCCAAATTATTAATAACCCAATACAATAATTATGTAAAGTGATGAGATCAACCAATAATTCACTTCTAGATACTCAAATTTGTCCATAACCGGAGACACGACTAATCATGATTAGTTTGTACACTCTGCAGAGGTTTGCGCACTTCTCCCCACATGACTCGATCTCCTCCGTTGTAGTCCTCGCACTGCCTAGTGCTTGAGAACCGGATGAACGAGACATAGTCTATCCGAAGAGGTCCCCTTAACCGATTGATAGGCCGGTACACCTACAATTCCCCTACATCTGCTAGCCTATCATGGAAAGGTTTCACCCAACTTACTCAACTATGCCAGAGCCCATAATGGCTTGTGGCTGCACATGAAAGTTTCTAGGCAAGAAATATCGTATGATCCCTTTGAGCCTGGGTGGCATTCCGTAGGGTGATCACACGGGTCCTCCGGGATCCCCTACGGCAAGCACTGGATTCTCGAGGTGCCCCAACCATTCCACCCAGAGTTGTGTTAATGTCTCCACCTTAAGGTTAACCCAAAATTATTTCTCTCTCATAAGTTGCATGAATCTCACATACCAATCCCCGTCTACGAGCCTGGCTAAGCAATATATATGAATAACGAATATACCCTGGGTGTTTCAAGAATCATGGGTTCCTACCTCATGAACTACATGATAAATCCCACAATTCTCAATCCAACTCATGAAAATTTGTAAGGGTGAACTAATGCATAGTAAAAACTGGGTGTGGAAAAATTTGATCAAAGTATGAACTTGCCTTGTACTGTTGATGGAGATTCTTCGCACTCATAATTCCTGATAGTTCTACTCGTCACACTCCGATCAATCTATCGTAAGCAAGAAATTATAACCACACTTAAGCAATCACTCACATATCCAAAAGAAAAGGCAAAGAAATATTGCAAAATCCAAACGAACCAAATCAAATTATTTTGCAAGATCAGATCCTAATTTCGTTGAAAAAGTGTGGTGATGGCTCAAGATGATAGATTACATCTAGGGATTCAAATTACAAAAGGAATCAATTGAAAATGCGCTATAGTTTACATGATATGATTAAAAATATATGCTGAAAAGATAACACTAATTGTACAAAAGAAAAGATTTATTCGACACGAATACGACACAATTGGATTCATCGGAAGCGGAGTTACGGATAAAAAGATATGATCAAATGGAAGTTTGAATATGAATCTAAGAAAATATTCGATATCTGAAAACTTCACAAAGTTGATGTGATAGGTTCACTGGATAGGTGGAATCAAGACGAAACTGTAGGCACTGGTTTAATCTAATTTGGATAAACGAGTAAAAAGTTATGGCTATTTGAAAAATCAGGGCCAAGCTGTTTTACAGAAGAAAAATAGGTACGGCTAAAAGAATTCTAAGTCTAATGTATAAACAGAGACTAAATGATAGTCTAATTATTCTAACGTATACTAGTCTAAAAATAATACACTACGGGATATAAAGAAAAATGCGAACGATGAGAATACCTTCACAACGCAGAGAAGAGACAACTTCAGAGACGAGACGACTTCCAGAATTCCCGCCGGATAGAAAAAATACTATTTATTTTTACGAAGCCAAACCAAAATATTGATTTATCCTGAGTTGGATGATTTTTGGAGGCTCTATGGGTCTATATTTATAGGTGGAAAAGAGGCTTCAAAGGCTAGGCAATATGAAACTAAACGTAAATGAAGAAGAGAAACACAGGAGAAAAGAGGGGCCTCCATGGCTTCGGCCAGCCGCACCTAGGCATAGGGCGCGCGCTGCAGTTTTTTTTCAGTTAAAAAACAAATATATTTGTTTGGAAAAAGAAAATAAAAATCATAATATTTTTCGAAATATACATAAATTTTTTTACGGGCCGGCCTTCAGTTTATATTGCGCACAAGGGCGAATAATAGTTTAAATAAAAACTGGAAAGGAAAACGGAATAAGGAAAATAAAATTAAATTTTACATAGGCATATTATATATCAAAATTCTAAGAATTTTATAAGGAAAAAATATGAACTATTTCTTTTGAGGCAAACAAATTATTTGAAAAAAATATTTTTTAGTAACTTCAAATTGGATTTGAATTTGATTTCCAAATCTGTTGCAAATACTTTTAGTTTTATTCTTCCAAATTATTTTCAAATATTCCTGAATTCTGAAGGATCATGTTTCCTTCACTCAAGTATTTGAATTTTGAAATGATTTTAAATTAAAACATAAGAGAGAAACACTTCAAATAAATTTTGAAATCGGTACTCATCACTCCCCACTCTATTTCATAAATTTGGAAGAAGTCCTATTATCTTCTCTCATTGAAAATCCTTGAGTGGCATAAAGTTTCTGAGTTTGAATTATTTTCAAATGTAATTCAAATCTTTTCAAAACCCCTTTTTTTATTTCAAATGGAAGAAGTCCTGTTACCTTCACTCTAGGGTTTGTTTTGAATTCCATGGAACCAAAAGCAAGAATGAAAGTTTGGGAAAGTCATTTTATTCCCTCTCATTTAATTTTCAAAGAGTTTCGAATTCCACTCAATTTCACACAACAAATCACACAAGTGGTCATTATTACTTAATTAATATAACGTTCCAAAGTTTGGAATTTTGGGATGTTACATTTTCTCTCATTTTTTTTCTCTTTTTTCACTTTTTCTCTTTCTCTCTTTTTGTTGTTGGGCACTTTGGCCTCTTTTTTCTTGGGCTCATTTGGCCTCTCTCTTTTTCGTCCGGAGTCTCATCCTGACTTGTGGGGGAGTCACAGTCTCCATCATCCTTTCCTCACATGGGACAATGCTCTAATAATGATGATCATCACACTTTTATTTACTTACAAATCAATACTAGAACAAAAATATGACTCTATATGAACGCCTCTGGTGGTGTACCGGGACGTGCAATGATCTAGTGTAACATGTATAAAAAATATGAATGGTGGCCGAGCCACAAATACTATGTCAACTATATGATCATGCAAAGCAATATGACAATGATTATATGTGTCATAATAAAACAGAACAGTGGAAGTTGCATGGCAATATATCTTGGAATGGCTATCGAAATGCCATAATAGGTAGGTACGGTGGCTGTTTTGAGTAAGATATAAGGAGGCTTATGTGTGATAGAGGGTATCATATCACGGGATTTGGATGCATCGGCGAAGTTTGCACCATAACTCGAGGTGAGAAGAGGCAATGCACGGTACCGAAGAGGCTAGAAAAATGCGGAAAGGTAAGGGTGCATAAATTCCATGGACTCACATTAGTCATAAAAAACTCACATACTTATTGCAAGAGTTTATTAGCCCTCGAAGCAAAGTACTACTACGCATGCCCCTAGGGGGATAGATTGATTGGAAAAGACCACCACTCATCCCCGACTGTCGTGGTTCTAAGTCTGACAGTAGAATAGGGGGTATGTAGGAGGAGGCGATCCTAGCTACGATGAGGTTGTGCACGCAAGATTTACGAGTTCAGGCCCTTCTCAGAAGAAGTAAAAGCCCTACGTCTCGGTGCCCGGAGGTGGTCAACTGGATTATGCGTGAAGTTAGTGCAAACCCTTGTCTCAGTGGAGGGCGTGGATTATATAGAGTGCGCCAAGACCCCAGCCAACCCACGTTACTAGGGGTTCAATGTACATAAAGAGGAGACATTACTGGTAACACCAGCAATAAAGTCATATAAATGATCATTAAGACTACAGAGTGAACGCCCGACCGTTGCCATCCTGGTCGAATTGAATTGGGTTATCCGAGTGGAACTGTTGGTTGAGTGGGATGTATTCCGTGGTAATTTCAGTTGGTAGGTGTTGTTGTCCTTTGAATGTCTTTGACTGTAGGGAAGTGTCCTCGGGAAGGGTGTCTAGGTCAGAGCTATTACCCCACCCTAGGTACATGTCATCATCATTAGCCCCTGAATGGATCGGGGTCCGAGTGGAGAAGGGGTTGAAAAATGATTCCGACCCGAATTTTATGCTTCAGGGGCATTTTACCGGGGTCGGCGAATCATCTTAGAACTTTTGAGTCCTTCTTCAGTCACTTTGATCCATTCAGAGTTTGTCGAGTGAACTTAAGCAGATATGCTTCGGGTGTTAGAGCGGCATGAAATCTTGGGCGCGATTGGTTGCGCTGCCATTCCCGGATCTCACGGGATTTGAAATTTGGAGAAGCGCACGGGACAGAGGGCACCGCAGTAAACGGGATGGATTAGGCAGGGACGCCTCGATCCTCGCGCCGCCTTTTTCGCCATGAACCGAGCGCGCGACTGTTGCGGGATTTGACAGGATCGTTTGGTCCCACGCGTCAGCCACTCGTAAGTGAACCCATAAAAGGCCTTGAGGTCAATGTGATTGCATAGTGTTCCTTATGCCCCTTCTCCTCCTTTGCAACTCCATCATTTCCCTCTCCGCTCTCAACGCTGCTGTTCCGCCCGAGAGCAATCCTCGATGATGGGGAAGGACAAGACGGCGGCCCTGGAGCGCACCAAGAAGGCGACGGCGACGGTGAAGTCGAAGGGCAAGAAGATGAGTCGGGGGTCGTCATCAAGGTCCGGATTGCCGCCCGGCTGGATTCAGGGGGACTGGATCCGGTATACAATCCGGCAAGAAGATCTGGATGATCTGGAAGATGGGGGCTTGATTTCCCCTGGATATCGGAGGCTACCAGGGAATGAACTCGAGCCGCAGCTGCAGGAGGGTGAGTGCGTCTGATACGTCTCCAACGTATCTATAATTTTTTATTGTTCCAAGCTATCTTATATTCTGTTTTGGACATTGATGGGCTTTATTATACAATTTTATATTATTTTTGGGACTAACCTATTAATCGGAGGCCCAGCCCAGAATTGCTGTTTTTTTGCCTATTTAAGAGTTTTGCAGAAAAAGAATATCAAACGGAGTCCAAACGGAATGAAACCTTCGGGAACGTGATTTTTGGAAGGAACGTAATCCAAAGGACTTGGACCCTGCGTCAAGAAAGCTACCAGGAAGGCACGAGGTAGGGGGCGCGCCTACCCCCCGGGCGCGCTCTCCACCCTCGTGGGGCCCACGTTGCTCCACCGACGTACTTCTTCCTCCTATATATGCCTACGTACCCCCAAACTACCAGATACGGAGCAAAAAAACTAATTCCACCGCCGCAACCTTCTATACCCGTGAGATCCCATCTTGGGGCCTTTTCCGGAGCTCCGCCGGAGGGGGCATTGATCACGGAGGGCTTCTACATCAACACCATAGCCTCTCGGATGATGTGTGAGTAGTTTACCTCAGACCTTTGGGTCCATAGTTATTAGCTAGATGGCTTCTTCTCTCTCTTTGGATCTCAATAAAAAGTTCTCCACAATTCTCGTGGAGATCTATTCGATGTAATCTTCTTTTGCGGTGTGTTTGTTGAGACCGATGAATTGTGGGCTTATGATCAAGTTTATCTATGAACAATATTTGAATCTTCTCTGAATTCTTTTTTGTATGATTGGTTATCTTTGCAAGTCTCTTCGAATTATCAGTTTGGTTTGGCCTACTAGATTGATCTTTCTTGCAATGGGAGAAGTGCTTAGCTTTGGGTTCAATCTTGCGGTGTCCTTTCCCAGTGACAGTAGGGGCAGCAATGCACGTATTGTATTGTTGCCATCGCGGATAACAAAGATGGGGTTTATATCATATTGCATGAGTTTATCCCTCTACATCATGTCATCTTACTTAAAGCGTTCATCTGTTCTTTTGAACTTAATACTCTAGATGCATGCTGGATAGCGGTCGATGTGTGGAGTAATAGTAGTAAATGCAGGCAGGAGTCGGTCTACTTGTCACGGACGTGATGCCTATATACATGATCATACCTAGATATTCTCATAACTATGCTCAATTCAATCAATTGCTCAACAGTAACTTGTTTACCCACCGTAATACTTATGCTCTCGAGAGAAGCCACTAGTGAAACCTATGGCCCCCGGGTCTATTTTCCATCATATTTAATCTCCCGACAACAAGCTATTTCTGGCGCCGTTTTTATTTTGCTTTCTTTACTTTGCATCTTTATCATAAAAATACCAAAAATATTATCTTATCATATCTATCAGATCTCACTTTCCTAAGTGACCGTGAAGGGATTGACAACCCCTTTATTGCGTTGGTTGCGAGGATTTTATTTGTTTGTGTAGGTGCGAGGGACTCGTGCGTGGCCTCCTACTGGATTGATACCTTGGTTCTCAAAAACTAAGGGAATACGTACGCTGCTTTACTGCATCACCCTTTCCTCTTCAAGGGAAAACCAACGCAGTGCTCAAGAGGTAGCAAGAAGGATTTCTGGCGTCGTTGCCGGGGAGTCTACGCAAAAGTCAACATACCAAGTACCCATCACAAACCCTTATCTCCCGCATTACATTATTTGCCATTTGCCTCTCGTTTTCCTCTCCCCCACTTCACCCTTGCCGTTTTATTCGCCCTCTCTTTTCCGTTCGCCTCTTTTTCGCGTGCTTCTTGTTTGCTCGTGTGTTGGATTGCTTGCTTGTCATGATGGCTCTACCTAGATTTGGTGATCTTCACCTTAAAAGGTTAGAAGAGATCGAAAGCAACGTCAGGAGTTTTATGGTCTTACAATTTGAGCATAATAATTTATTTAGAAACGAGCTTAAGGAACAAAAAATCTTTATGGGTTATACGAATAAAGAGCTTGATGATATGTCTAAAGAATTTGATGGTTTCAAATCTCAGATTGCTCATCTTGAGAAGTTAATAGCTGAAGTTTCGGATAAGCAGGCCACCTTAGTTCATAAGATGGCCGCTAAGCCAGAATTTTTTGGGAAAATAAAGATGAAGATCTAAAAGTTATTGATGTGTCCCCTATTAAATCTTTGTTTTGCGATATGAATCTTGATAATGATGGGACTGAATATGATCCACCTTTACCTAGAAGGCATTCCAAAAATTCGGAATCTTTAGATCTTGATACAAAAATTGGTAAAAGTGGGATTGAAGAGATCAAAACTCTAGATATTAATGAACCCACTATTTTGGATTTCAAGGAATTTAATTATGATAATTGCTCTTTGATAGATTGTATTTCCTTGTTGCAATCCATGCTAAATTCTCGACATGCTTATAGTCAAGATAAAGCCTTTACCAAACATATCGTTGAAGCTTTGATGGAATCTTAGGAAGAAAAACTTGAGTTGGAAGTTTCTATCCCTAGAAAACATTATGATGAGTGGGAACCTACTATTAAAATTAAAATTAAAAATCATGAATGCTATGCTTTGTGTGATTTGGGTTCTAGTGTTTCCACGATTCCAAAGACTTTGTGTGATTTGCTAGGTTTTCATGATTTTGATGATTGCTCTTTAAACTTGCACCTTGCGGATTCCACCATTAAGAAACCTATGGGAAGAATTAATGATGTTCTTATTGGTGCAAATAGGAATTATGTGCCCGTAGATTTTATTGTTCTTTATATAGATTGCAATCCTTCATGCCCCATTATTCTTGGTAGACCTTTCCTTAGAACGATTGGTGCAATATTGATATGAAGGAGGGGAATATTAGATTCCAATTTCCGTTAAGGAAAGGCATGGAACACTTCCCTAGAAAGAAAATAAAATTACCTTATGAATCTATTATGAGAGCCCTTATGGATTGCCTACCAAAGATGGCAATACCTATATCTATCATTGCTATTATGCCTAGCTAGGGGCGTTATACGATAGCGCTTGTTGGGAGGCAACCCATTTTTTTTTTTGCTTTTTGCTTCTTTTTAGGAATAAATATTTGATCTAGCCTCTGGTTAGATGTGTTTTTATGTTTTAATTATTGTTTGTGCCAAGTTTAACCTATAGGATCTTTTTGGATGATAGTTATTTGATCTTGCTGAAAATTCCAGAAACTTTCTGTTCACAAAAATAATTGTTAAAAATCACCATAACGTGATAAAATATTGATTTCAATTGCTGCTGATGAATAAACAAATTGTCTAGGTCGTCCTATTTTGGATGAATTTTTGGAGTTCCAGAAGTTTGCGTTAGTTACAGATTAATACAGACTGTTCTGTTTTTGACAGATTCTGTTTTTCGTGTGTTGTTTGCTTATTTTGATGAATCTATGGCTAGTAAAATAGTTTATAAACCATATAGAAGTTGGAATACAGTAGTTTTAACACCAATATAAATAAAGAATGAGTTCATTACAGTACCTTCAAGTTATGTTTTGTTTTCTTTCGCTAACGGAGCTCACGAGATTTTCTGTTAAGTTTTGTGTTGTAAAGTTTTCAAGTTTTGGGTAAAAGATTTGATGGATTATGGAACAAGGAGTGGCGAGAGCCTAAGCTTGGGGATGCCCATGGCACCCAAGATAATCTAAGGACACCTAAAAGCCAAAGCTTGGGGATGCCCCGGAAGGCATCCCCTATTTTCGTCTACTTCCATCAGTAACTTTACTTGGAGCTATATTTTTATTCACAACATGATATGTGTTTTGCTTGGAGCGTCTTGTATTATTTGAGTCTTTATTTTTTACTTTGCCACAATCATCCTAGCTGTACACACCTTTTGAGAGAGACACACATGATTCAGAAATTGTTAGAATACTCTATGTGCTTCACTTATATCTTTTGAGTTATATAGTTTTTTCTCTAGTGCTTCACTTATATCTTTTAGAGCACGGTGGTGGATTTGTTTTATAGAAACTATTGTTCTCTCATGCTTCACTCACTACAGGAATCAGCTACTTTGCCGTCTGCCACGGCAGACGGCAAAGGCAAGGATGGCGGACGGCAAAAGGCTCCGGCAAAGTAGGCTACGGTAAGGAGCTTCTTTGCCGTCTGCTTTCTGAAGCAGACGGCAAAGGGGCCTTTGCCATCAGCGGTGGATGGCAAAGAAAGCTGACGACAATAAATTCGCTGTTAGTCCGTTAGGCGTCTAACAGCAGCCTTTGCCGTCCGCCGCTGACGGCAAAGAGCATCAAGCCTTTGCCGTCTGCCACTGTAGGCAAACTGACCAAATGGGTCAGCTGCCAGGAAGAACAGGTGGTTGCCACGTGGCTTCTTTGCCGTCCGCGGCGGACGGCAAAGAGCCCGGTGCCGTCGGTGGTAGACGGCAAAGAGCCTGCATTGCCTCTTTTTTCTGTTTTTTCTTATACCCAACCATTTTCACAGCAAATAGATGATACATATATATTTTTCACATGGCAAGTTCACAGCAAACATATGAGATATCCATACATAGCAAGTTCCACATACATGCATCCAACCATACATATTACGATAGTGTCATCCTACCATACATGCATAGTTCATCGATACAAAAGAAACATAGTTCATCCAAACAAGCACTCCAACTATGAAAGCACAAATGCAAAAGAAGCACTCCATCCATGCAAGCTTCCGTGAATTAAATCAAATCTGCAAAATGATAAACAAGATGTTAGAAAAAGAAGAACAAAATGAAGAAGAAGAAGAAGAAGAAGAAGACTATAAGAAGTAAGCATACTTAAGTAAAATGGAGCTAACCTAGAAGAAAATGAAGAAGAAGAAGAAGAAGACTAGAAGAATACTAGAAGAATACTAGAAGAAGAAGAAGAAGACTATAATTAAGCTTATTATGTAAACTTGGTCATTTTGTGCAAACATAAGTAATTTTGGAGTTAACCTATAGGAAACTAAGCATATTAGAGATAACTTAGCATATTAGAGCCAACTTAGGTAAAATGGAGCCAACCTAGCTAATTATGCCATCTTTGAGTGAGCTAAGCATATTAGAGGTAACTTATAGCTAACTTATGTCATTTTGGAGAAGAAGAAGAAGAAGACTATAATTAAGTTTATTATGTAAACTTGGTCATTTTGTGCTAACATAAGTAATTTTGGAGCTAACCTATAGGAAACTAAGCATAGTAGAGATAACTGAGCATATTAGAGCCAACTTAGGTAAAATGGAGCCAACCTAGCTAATTATGCCATCTTTGAGTGAACTAAGCATATTAGACCTAACTTATAGCTAACTTATGTCATTTTGGAGAAGAAGAACAAGAAGAAGAAGAAAATGAAGAAGAAGAAGAAGAATATATGACATTTATGAGCTAATTTAGGTGAAATTGATCGTTTGTGAGCTAACCTAGGTGAAATGGATCTTTTATGAGCTAATCTAGGTAAAATGGGTCATTTTAGAGCTAACTTGGGTAAAATGCATAATTTTGGAGCTAACCTAGGTAAGATGGGTCGTTTTGGAGCTAACCTAGGTAAAATGGGTCATTTTAGAGCTAACATAGGTAAAATGGATCATTTTGGAGCTAGTCTAGGTAAACTGGGTCATTTTAGAGCTAACTTGGTTAAAATTGATCATTTATGAGCTAACTAAGGTAAAATGGGTCATTTTAGAGCTAACTTGGGTAAAATGGATTGTTTATGAGCTAACTAAGCTAAATATGCTAAGTCTAGGTCATTGTGGTAAGCATATTGGAGGAAATAAGGCTAAGTCTAGGTCTTTATGCATTTGTTAAGCAAAACACTAGAGAAACTTACCATGATCATGGAGGTGTAGGAGCGGGCTAGCTCGTCCCGGTAGCTGGAGAAGGATCGTGCGATGCTTGTCTGGAGTTACGCTGCACCAAATATCATTTCCAATGTATCGTTAGC
Organism: Triticum aestivum; assembly: GCF_018294505.1. NCBI lineage: Eukaryota > Viridiplantae > Streptophyta > Magnoliopsida > Poales > Poaceae > Triticum > Triticum aestivum. The sequence goes on along the minus strand of NC_057805.1, from coordinate 407,213,391 downwards.
ATGATGACACTCAAATGCTAAGACTAGCAAGTAATGTCCATTCAAATTAAACTCACCGTGGTCCCAGGAGCAATCACTAGCATCGGCGGAGCGGTCTGACCGGTCTTCTCGCACACAGACTGCACATTTGGTTTTGACGACTCAGTCATACTAGTTAGTAATGAGACAAACACTACATGAATGTTTTGGCTAATCTGCAGAAGAAACTTACCACAAGGAGCTCGTACATGGCCCTTGTCTGCATGTCATTCCGTGCCCTCTCCTCCTCCAACATCTTTGTCGTCCTCAACTCCAACTCCCGCTGCCTCTCCGCCGCCTCCGCCAGAAGATTCTCCGTTCTATCTCTCTCACTCTGTATAGCAGCCTGCAACACCACTCCTCGTTACCATTTGTAATCATTGATGGAAGCACACACAATGTAATGGAGAAAGATAGCTGAGTACGTATAACTAACCCTGATGGCGAGTTGGACTGGCCGTTCACGAGGCCTTATCTCAGGAGAGGAGCTCGACTGGCGCGCCTTGATCTGTCAGGACTGGATTTTCGGGATATTAATTTCCCAGAAAACGGCCTTTGTGCTCACCAGCCCCAGGATTACTATTAGCCGATGAGGCACCAACTTGATACAAGAATTCCAAGCAAAGCACAAAATATGTAGTACAAGACCATTGTGGCCTAGGAGTACAACACTTGGTTTCTAGTGGTTGATGGCGGAAGTGATTTGTGGTACATCTGCGTCTATGGTACTCCATTTCCCACAAGAACAGCTGACCAGGATAACTCCTATCTTCGCGAGGCTGCTATCATCATTGCGTAGGCTCCGGGGCTGTCATCGCAATGCTCTCTCCACGCAAGAAATCTGGCCAAGACAATAGCCAGGGACAAGCCAGTGAGTACTTTCGAATGTACTCGCAAACATTAAGGACACGGGTATAATATAGCAAGGGATAATCATGCTCCGAAATATTCATGATCATAACGTTTGTCACGAATTAAACGAAACTCTGTGATGCACGCATACAGGGGAAATATGAACATGCAATACGGGAGAAAAAAATAGAATGCACCGACCGAGTGTCTGAAATGACTCCTCGAAAGGTTGCAAATAAATTAATAATGCCTCAGTTGGGCGTCTGAGCGATACCACATAAAGGGCTCATGAAGAATAATTAAATAACATGCATGCCGCAGTCGGGCGTCTGAGCGACGCCACATAAAGGGCTTATAAATAATTAAAGAAATGACAAACATGCCGCAGTCAGGCGTCTGAGCGACACCACATAAAGGGCTTATAAAGGATAAATAAACAACAAGCATGCCACAGTCGGGCGTCTGAGCGACACCACAAAAGGGCTTATAAAGAATAATTAAATAACATGCATGCCGCAGTCGGGCGTCTGAGCGACGCCACAAAAAGGGCTTATAAATAATTAAAGAAATGACAAACATGCCGCCATCGGGCGTCTGAGCGACGCCACATAAAGGGCTTATAAAGGATAAACAAACAACTAGCATGCCGTAGTCGGGTGTCTGAGCGACACCACAAAAGGGCTTATAAAGAATAATTAAATAACATGCATGCCGCAGTCGGGCGTCTGAGCGACACCACAGAGAGGGCTTATATAAGAATAATCACAGTGAATATCCAGGAGGTAGAACCATCCCAGGGGTACTCAATAATTCAAATAATGTAAATGGTTAGTCCATAATAATAAACATAATCCTCATACGTCACAGGTCATAAACAAAGTTCTAGTCTAGCCGTTTCTCCATCCGAAGACCGTCACTAGATTCTAGTTTAGCCGTTTCTCCATCCGAAAACCGTCACTAGACCCATCTCAGACTGAAGTCCTTACCCATGAACATGGCTATCCAAATAGATATGACCTCTACAGAGGGTGTACTCTTTACCCACGAGTAACAGATTTATTTAGTCCATCGGGACTAATTCCGCCTACGGCCTTTTAATTGAAAACACGCCTGACCTGCACACACCAGCTTAACTTACCGTTGTCTGGAATCACCCACGACACCTGTTAAGCAAAACTCTAAGTGGGGAGGCTACAACCTCGACGTAGCATGGGATCAAATTTATATCGCGCGCTCTAAGGGGTGCCCCCCTCTCGGTCCCAACCGGAAACACCCATGCCCCCGGACCAGGTGGCATGCCTACCGGATGCATCCGGTATCTTCCACCATGGCCTCTCTGTACGGTGTGTGCTCTGGTAAGGGGTTGACAACTTACTGAACCATACCCTACCTGCGGCAGGGACCAGTGGTAGTAGAAAACAAGTAGGGGAAGTGACTGAACAAGACTCGACCTACGACTGACTCAGGTGGTCCAAGCATTCTCCGAATGATTAGCATAACCAAAAATATTTTCATCAACAGATAGGCTCACCACTCATCAAGCCTCACCATGCCATACCGGACACACTCGTCCCGACGAGGAACTAGGGACAAGCTCGTGTCTACCCAAGACCACGACTTTCCCGGCTTCCTGCCGGTATGCATGAAAAGCTTCGCGAGGATGATCACTATCACCAGCATATCCAATCTAACAGTAAAGCATCTCCAATATGTACTCATGCGTGTGACTTTATCGTTACATAAAAATAACGTGTGCTCCAAGTCGAGGTGGTGTTGTAACCGTACCAAAACACCTCACGAAAACATTATGCCAAAGTTCAGAATGCTTGCCTTCAAGAGTATGCAAGGGGGTGTACTTTTTGAAAGTTTTCTTCTCTCTCCATTTCCTATTATGAAAAATATTCAAATAACAAACATTTCAAAACAGTACAAAAAGTTGTCCCAAATATTTTTCAAATAAATCTTAAAATAAACTAGATGAAATTTGAGAGAGGTAGGAAAAAGAATCAACTCATTTGGAGTTTTATTTTAAAAGATATAGCCAGTCAAAGTTTGGTCAAAATTCTGTTTTTAATAAAACCAGAAAAAGAAAACGTATTCGGGGGGCATACGCTTTCTGTTCAGCGAAAACGTATTTTGCGAAACACGTCTCCACCCAAAACACGCGTCGGCGGGGCTGGGTCGCTGACAGTGGGTCCAGGGGGGCCCACTGGTCAGATTTGACTATTCCGCCCTCTCCCTCCTCTTCCTCTGCCGAACGGGGCGGGACTCCGGCGATCGCCGTCGACGAACGGCAGCTCCCCACGGGTATCCGAGGGCGGGGATGGACCTGCCAGACCGGGGAGGTCCTCTCGGTGGCCGTTGGGTCAACGGTGGTGGGAGGAGTCGCCGGCGGCGAGCTCCGCGGCGGAGGGGGCTACGGGAGTGAAGTGGGTTTTGGGCTTCGGTGGTTTCCGATCGAGGCTGAGCCGCTGGGCAGCTCCGCAAGAACAAGGGGAAGCGAGTGGTGGCGCTGGATGAGCGGGGGAGTGTCTGGTTGCGACGAATGGCACCGGAAGGCAGCGGCGGCCGAACCGGCCTGAGGTGGGGGAGATGGCCTCTTCCGGTCAATCCACGGCTAGGGGAGCACTAGGGGGAAGGCCTGAGGTCGCCTGAGCGCTCGGAGGAGCTCGAGGTCTCCTTTTATAAACGCTGGTCCCGTGGCGGCCGTGGATAAGAACGCCGGCGACCGGCGCTCTGTAGCCGCAGGGCGACGTGGCGGCGACGAGCGCGTGCCGACGGGCTCTAGTATAAGCTCGAGCTGTTCACAGGGGCAGCTGGCGCGCGCGGGTGGCTTGGGTGGCGCCGACCATGGCAGGAGCTCGCTGCCGAAGCCGGCGTGCCGCCAAAGGCTCTGACGGCGGCGCTGTAGGGCGCCAGGGGCAGCTCGGAGGGTTCTAGTGAGTGGGCGAGTGTAGTGCGCGGCTCTGCAGGCGAGCAAGGGCCAGGGGCGGGACGCGGCGAGGGCGGCAGTGAGACGCGGCGGCTCGGTGCGCGCGCGTGCAAAACGTGCGCTCTGGGCGCGCCCAGAGCACGCACGGGACGTGCTCGACAAAATGCCAGGGCAGCCTAGAGTGCGAGAGGGAGGCTGGCAATTAACAGGGCAGGATGATGGATAGCCAGGGGCTTAGTGGACAAGGTTGCTGGGCCAGTTTAACAAGATCATAATGCAAACTAGGAAACATGCCCAAAACTGTCCCTGAACACAAGGTGTTCGACAAAATGCTAAGGGCATCTAGGCAACTCTTGGAGTGGCCAAAAACTCTAGATCAGGGTCTCCCTGGATGTAGGTGATGATGGCAAGATCATTTGGGCAAAACCAGAAACTTGCTAGTGCAAGTTTTGCAAAACTACAGTTTTGGACAGACAGAAAAAGGTCTCATTGCATGCACTTACAATCCTCCAATGGGTCCACTCTCCTGGACATAAGGGTTTTGCAGGGAGGGCTACAAGCAGGAAAAAGCTCATGGGCACTAGAGCAAAATAAAATAGGGTTGCAGTACAAAACACCAAACTGGACCAGAATGAAAAAGAGGTTGATTCACTCAAAAGTTTCAAAGAACATCAATGGGTTTTGGTATAAAGTTGAACTATATGCATCTACTGACATCTCCAAACACTTGGAAGAATTTTTAAAGGAATATTTAAATAGGTTGCAGTGCAAAAATGCCTACTGGACCAGATTTGAAAAGTTGATGTAGAGCTCAAAATCTCCAATAACCAAAAGATATTTTTCGATAAAAGTGATGTGGGAACATCACATGACATCCCCAAATTTTGGTGGAAATATTAAATGAATTTGTCAAATGGTCGCAGTGCAAACAGGCTCCACATTTATGAAAGATCATTTTAAAAGAGTAAATCTCAAGAAAAAGCAAACCTTGCAATTAAATCCACTGATAAAGAATTGTTTCATAGAGAGAGCATACAAGGCCAATAATACTTTTGGAAAGTTTCCACTTGAGGTAAAACCCATAATAACAGAAAGTAAATCTAGACAAATGGAAAAGTTTAATTTCCTAGCAAAATTTTAATTTATAAAACAAGGTCAAAATTTTGGGATGTCACAACACTAACCCCCTTAAGAAAAATCTCGTCGTCGAGATTTGTTAAAAGTTGTTTTGAACATACATTGCTCTTATCAAAAGAAAACATTCCACTGTGCAATAAAGATGTGGCTACAGTGAGAGGGCAATAAGTGGCGTAAAACCACAATGTGGTATACTGGCGCTGCGCGGAAAATTCCATGGTTTGGGGGAAAAACGAGATGCTTCTACGCTGGGTACAGTAATTTAGAATAAATTCTAAATTATTAAAATACGCTGGTCGTACCCGAGAGCACAGTGCTCTCTCTGGCTGACTGGTGGACCCAGGGCCCACTGTCGGCCTCTTCTTCTACCTCTGGCTCTCTCTTCTCTCTCGCGTGCTCTCCCGTGCGTCCTCCACCGACACGCCTAGCGCGTAGGGCATCTAGGCCGTACTGCGGTAGTGCGCGGCGTGCTAGCTGCCGGTGCAGCGTGCACTCACCTCGCGGGCCAGTGCACTGTCGGCACTGCTCGCGGACTCGCCTCCGAACACGGGCGATCGAGTGACGAGTGGCGCTGGTGGACCTCGCCCACCGTACACCAATCTCGAGCTATAAAACAATCGCGGTGCTCCTCTCTTCTTCCTCACACCTGGCCTCGCTTCTACTTCTTCTCCCTTCTCCTCCATTGCTGTTAGCTGGAGCTCGAGACGAGGCTCTAATGGCGGAGGCAATGCCGGATTGGTACGTGGCCCTGGTGTGTGGAGGTTTGGTGACGTTGCTGGGGTTCTCCGTGCTCTTGTGCGCGATGATCCTGGATGATCGTCGTGATGCTGCCGCTCGAGTGTTAGCTCTTCGCGGTGGCCGCGATCACGAGGATTAGGTGCGGCATCGAGTGCTAACTGTTGTCGGTGTGCTGGGGCAACTCGTGCCCGAATGATTACTCACAAATCTCTCTTACTGAGACTGTGGTGTCCTCGAGTGTGATCAGTTAGGCGCAAAAACGTGTACGAGAATTTGTAATTAGTGCACGAGGTCGAGTGGTTGTAGTTGTGAGTCTGCTGTTACGGTGCTGCGCGAATAAAATCTATGTCGTGAAGATATATACGCTTTAGCTACTCGGGGAAAGAGAACTCATTACAAAATTTATCGTGAGTGAAAATTAGTTAAAACAAAATTAACAGCAGAAAAACTGCTCACATAATTGAAATCAAAATTTGGATCCGTCGCACAAATTTTTGGATACCACGCACAAGTTACAACACATAAATAAATACCGGGATAATAAACACAGCGGTGACGTCTACAATAAAAACGGTAAACGGACAGGATCCTGAGAAAACGTCTCTGGTACTAGGGCGCACTCTTCTTCTATCGGGGGAAGCGGGTTGACCAGTCGATGAACGCGTCTCTCCTGGTCAGGCCTCAGTGGTCTGCCAATAGTGATCTGAGGATTTAAATCAGCGAGGCTCTGGAGATAACCCATTACCCGCTGAGTCAAACGCTCCTGAGCGATCACATACTGGGCAAGGTTGGCCAGTACTGGATCCCTCTCAATTCGTCCACCGGGAAAAGATGCAACTTCTCCGGGTGCTGCACGACTCGGAAAAATAATAATATCCTCGTTCGCTGGCATAGGGTACCGCGAATCGAAGACGAGCGAGCGCTTCGTATGCAGCAGCTTCTATGGCCATATGCGGAGTCGGCATGGATTTCCCCACGAAGGAGACTTCCGTTGGATCTTGGTTTGGGTATGCGGGAGGGATGTGCACCACTGCCCAATATTTCGAGGTGGATGGGGTGATCCTCGATTTGAGCAACTCGTACTGGGGTGGATGGATGGCACTCATGGTACTGCAGGTAAAGTCCCACAATAATCTAACAAAACTACCCGGGGATGCGTCTCGAGTTCTCAGATAAATACTGGGGGTCGGCATGGCAAAGAAATGGCTGTGAGTGTTGCGCACAAGGTGAGGGGCACTTGGCAAGGTCACGGGATGGCCTCTTATATAGCATTGGGGCTGGGTTATTTACCGTGGTGAAGGGTAACTAGTTGTCGATCCAGTTCTTGGGTCAAAGCCACAGATATACATATCTCATAAATGTGACGCATTACAGTGGGTGCCGTCGGGGTTGGTCTTGGTAGCTGCGCCCAGAAATTAAAAGATGCATCTGTACGCTGACATACCTATGCATAGCTACTACTCAAAAAAAAGGGGCGCTCAAGCAGACAGCATTTAATAATGAGGATACAAGATCACACAATTACAAGGCGTAGGAAAACTAAGGCTCGATACTACTCAAGCGACTTAGTCTACTTCGTTAATGTCCAAGTGGGCTGGCCTGGTGGACGCCGGGGTTTCTCCACGGGTTTCACCGTCGGGATCTGCTAGTTGAGGCTGAGGGGCTGCAGGGTCGGGGTAGTGGTGATGACCATCGCGGGGGTTGCTGGCCACCGTCCCGTTGGAACGGGTTCCCAAAAGGCGACGAAGCGCTTCTGGGGACACCAAAGCACTCTGGTTGATGTCTGGGCAGACCTCAAGGGCTCGATCGGGTGTCCGAACAGCACGACTGGGTTGTCGGCGCCGGGCTCCATTTCTCCTCTCTTCGGGGCTCGGCGAACTAGTTCTCCACGAGCTGTGATCAGATCAAGGGTGACTTGATCGAACAGTTGCTCTAGTGCGCTTACATAGGCACTAGATGCAATAGTGTAGGATCTGTCTCGTGATCTCCGTTGGCAACCTGGGGCGGCCTACCATACCCGTCACGACTGGGGTAGTAGTAGAACGAGCGACAGTTAACTCTGGGCGACGAGTGCCGGAGTTGAACTATAGCTTCTCGAGCTGCTAGCTGGATGGCTTGTGGCTCAAAGGAAGTTGTCCTTCCGGTGAACCTGTAGGGGCGTTCTGGCGATAGACCCCTACCATAGATGTGTACAGTGGCCCAGAATTGACGGCTCTCACCGTACATGGGTCCTTGGTACACAACATATTCTGGGGGCTCTTCTAATGCATAGGCACGGCGGGTGAGGTTTGCGAGCACGGTCACAAAACCTCCAAGGTTGGTTGCTGTGGTCTCATTGTGAACAATGGGGCCAGGCATCGTGGCTTGGTTTGGGGCAAGAGGCTGTGCTGTGCTGGGTTGAGGCTAGCGTGCCCTTTTTATAGGAAAAGGGGACGGAGTCTTCCTTCGCACGCTTGCGAATGAGACGTGTTAGGTGTCGGTCACTGGCGCGTGATCGACGGGCTAGGCTGATAGGTTGGGCACCCTCTGCCGAAAGGCGTCGGGTCACTGTGGGGCTATCTTACGCGAGAAGCTTGGCCGGGATTAGGTTAAGGTCTGGTGGTTTGGTTAACCTAGGTTTATTGACCTGGCTAAGATAGGATTAGCCAATGGTCAGCCTGGCTCTGATACCAAGTCTGTCAGGACCGGATTTTCGGGATATTAATTTCCCAGAAAACGGCCTTTGTGCTCACCAGCCCCAGGATTACTGTTAGCCGATGAGGCACCAACTTGATACAAGAATTCCAAGCAAAGCACAAAATATGTAGTACAAGACCATTGTGGCCTAGGAGTACAACACTTGGTTTCTGGTGGTTGATGGCGGAAGCGGTTTGTGGTACATCTGCGTCTATGAGACTCCATTTCCCACAAGAACAACTGACCAGGATAATTCCTATCTTCGCGAGGCTGCTATCATCATTGCGTAGGCTCCGGGGCTGTCATCGCAATGCTCTCTCCACGCAAGAAATCTGGCCAAGACAATAGCCAGGGACAAGCCAGTGAGTACTTTTGAATGTACTCGCAAACATTAAGGACACGGGTATAATATAGCAAGGGATAATCATGCTCCGAAATATTCATGATCATAACGTCTGTCACGAATTAAACGAAAATCTGTGATGCACGCATATAGGGGAAATATGAACATGCAATACAGGAGAAAAAAATAGAATGCACCGACCGAGTGTCTGAAATGACTCCTCGAAAGGTTGCAAATAAATTAATAATGCCTCAGTCGGGCGTCTGAGCGATACCACATAAAGGGCTCATGAAGAATAATTAAATAACATGCATGCCGCAGTCGGGCGTCTGAGCGACGCCACATAAAGGGCTTATAAAGGACAAATAAACAACAAGCATGCCGCAGTCGGGCGTCTGAGCGACACCACAAAAGGGGTTATAAAGAATAATTAAATAACATGCATGCCGCAGTCGGGCGTCTGAGCGACGCCACATAAAGGGCTTATAAATAATTAAAGAAATGACAAACATGCCGCAGTCGGGCGTCTGAGCGACGCCACATAAAGGGCTTATAAAGGATAAATAAACAACAAGCATGCCGCAGTCGGGCGTCTGAGCGACACCACAAAAGGGCTTATAAAGAATAATTAAATAACATGCATGCCGCAGTCGGGCGTCTGAGCGACACCACAGAGAGGGCTTATATAAGAATAATCACAGTGAATATCCAGGAGGTAGAACCATCCCAGGGGTACTCAATAATTCAAATAATGTAAATGGTTAGTCCATAATAATAAACATAATCCTCATACGTCACATGTCATAAACAAAGTTATAGTCTAGCCGTTTCTCCATCCGAAGACCGTCACTAGATTCTAGTTTAGCCGTTTCTCCATCCGAAGACCGTCACTACACCCATCTCGGACTGAAGTCCTTACCCATGAACATGGCTATCCAAATAGATATGACCTCTGCAGAGGGTGTACTCTTTACCCACGAGTAACGGATTTATTTAGTCCATCGGGACTAATTCCGCCTACGGCCTTTTAATTGAAAACACGCCTGACCTGCACACACCAGCTTAACTTACCGGTGTCTGGAATCACCCACGACACCTGTTAAGCAAAACTCTAAGTGGGGAGGCTACAACCTCGACGTAGCATGGGATCAAATTTATATCGCGCGCTCTAAGGGGTGCCCCCCTCTCGGTCCCAACCGGAAACACCCATGCCCTCGGACCAGGTGGCATGCCTACCGGATGCATCCGGTATCTAACACCATGGCCTCTCTGTACGGTGTGTGCTCTGGTAAGGGGTTGACAACTTACTGAACCATACCCTACCTGCGGAAGGGACCAGTGGTAGTACAAAACAAGTAGGGGAAGTGACTGAACAAGACTCGACCTACGACCGACTCAGGTGGTCCAAGCATTCTCCGAATGATTAGCATAAGAAAAAATATTTTCATCAACAGATAGGCTCACCACTCATCAAGCCTCACCATGCCATACCGGACACACTCGTCCCGACGAGGAACTAGGGACAAGCTCGTGTCTACCCAAGACCACGACTTTCCCGGCTTCCTGCCGGTATGCATGAAAAGCTTGCGAGGATGATCACTATCACCAGCATATCCATTCTAACAGTAAAGCATCTCCAATATGTACTCATGCGTGTGACTTTATCGTTACATAAAAATAACGTATGCTCCAAGTTGAGGTGGTGTAGTAACTGTACCAAAACACCTCACGAAAACATTATGCCAGAGTTCAGAATGCTTGCCTTCAAGAGTATGCAAGGGGGTGCACTTTTTGAAAGTTTTCTTTTCTCTCCATTTCCTATTATAAAAAATATTCAAATAACAAACATTTCAAAAACAGTACAAAAATTTGTCCCAAATATTTTTGAAATAAATCTTAAAATAAACTAGATGATATTTGAGAGAGGTAGGAAAAAGAATCAACTCATTTGGAGTTTTATTTTAAAAGATATAGCTAGGCAAAGTTTGGTCAAAATTCTGTTTTTAATAAAACCAGAAAAAGAAAACGTTTTCGGGGGCTTATGCTTTCTGTTCAGCGAAAACGTATTTTGCGAAACACGTCTCCAGCCAAAACACGCGTTTGCGGGGCTGGGTCGCTGACAGTGGGTCCAGGGGGCCCACTGGTAAGGTTTGACTATTCCCCCCTCTCCCTCCTCTTCCTCTGCCGAACGGGGCGGGACTCCGGCGATTGCCGTCGACGAACGGCAGCTCCCCACGGGTATCCGAGGGCGGGGATGGACCTGCCAGACCGGGGCAGTCCTCTCGGTGGCCGTTGGGTCGACGGTGGTTGGAGGAGTCGCCGGCGGCGAGCTCCGCGACGGAGGGGGCTACGGGAGTGAAGTGGGTTTTGGGCTTCGGTGGTTTCCGATCGAGGCTGAGGCGCTGGGCAGCTCCGCAAGAACAAGGGGAAGCGAGTGGTGGTGCTGGATGAGTGGGGGAATGTCTGGTTGCGACGAATGGCACCGGAAGGCAGCGGCGGCCGAACCGGCCGGAGGTGGGGAGATGGCCTCTTCTGGTCAATCCACGGCTAGGGGAGCACTAGGGGGAAGGCCTGAGGTCGCCTGAGCGCTCGGAGGAGCTCGGGGTCTCCATTTATAGGCGTTCGAGGCTGGTCCCGCGGCGGCCGTGGATAAGAACGCCGGCGACCGTCGCTCTGTAGCCGCAGGGCGACGTGGCGGCGACGAGCGCGTGCCGACGGGCTCTAGGATAAGCTCGAGCTGTTCACAGGGGCAGCTGGCGCGCGCGGGTGGCTTGGGCGGCGCCAACCATGGCAGGAGCTCGCTGCCGACGCCGGCGTGCCGCCAAAGGCTCTGACGGCGGCGCTGTAGGGCGCAAGGGGCGGCTCGGAGGGTTCTGGTGAGTGGGCGAGTGTAGTGCGCGGCTCTGCAGGCGAGCAAGGGCCAGGGGCGGGACGCGGCGAGGGCGGCAGTGCGACACGGCGGCTCGGTGCGCGCGCGTGCAAAACGTGCGCTCTGGGCGCGCCCAGAGCACGCACGAGACGTGCTCGACGAAATGCCAGGGCAGCCTAGAGAGCCAGAGGGAGGCCGGCAATTAACAGGGCAGGGTGATGGTAGCCAGGGGCTTAGTGGACAAGGTTGCTGGGCCAGTGGAACAAGATCATAATGCAAACTAGGAAACATGCCCAAAACTGTCCCTGAACACAAGGTGTTCGACAAATTGCTAAGGGCATCTAGGCAACTCTTGGAGTGGCCATAAACTCCAGATCAGGGTCTCCCTGGATGTAGGTGATGATGGCAAGATCATTTGGGCAAAACCAGAAACTTGCTAGTGCAAGTTTTGCAAAACTACAGTTTTGGACAGACAGAAAAAGGTCTCATTGCATGCACTTACAATCCTCCAATGGGTCCACTCTCCTGGAATTAAGGGTTTTGCAGGGAGGGCTACAAGCAGGAAAAAGCTCATGGGCACTAGAGCAAAATGAAATAGGGTTGCAGTACAAAACACCAAACTGGACCAGAATGAAAAAGAGGTTGATTCACTCAAAAGTTTCAAAGAACATCAATGGGTTTTGGTATAAAGTTGAATTATATGCATCTACTGACATCTCCAAACACTTGGAAGAATTTTTAAAGGAATATTTAAATAGGTTGCAGTGCAAAAATGCCTACTGGACCAGATTTGAAAAGTTGATGTAGAGCTCAAAATCTCCAATAACCAAAAGATATTTTTGCATAAAAGTGATGTGGGAACATCACATGACATCCCCAAATTTTGGTGGAAGTATTAAATGAATTTGTCAAATGGTCGCAGTGCAAACAGGCTCCAAATTTATGGAAGATCATATTAAAAGAGTAAATCTCAAGAAAAAGCAAACCTTGCAATTAAATCTACTAATAAAGAATTGTTTCAGAGAGAGAGCATACAAGTCCAATAATACTTTTGGAAAGTTTCCACTTGAGGTAAAACCCATAATAACAGAAAGTAAATCTAGACAAATGGAAAAGTTTAATTTCCTGGCAAAATTTCAATTTATAAAACAAGGTCAAAATTTTGGGATGTCACAACACTAACCCCCTTAAGAAAAATCTCGTCCTCGAGATTTGTTAAAAGCTGTTTTGAACAAACATTGCTCTTATCAAAAGAAAACATTCCACTGTGCAATAAAGATGTGGCTACAGTGAGAGGGCAATAAGTGGCGTAAAACCACAGTGTGGTATACTGGCGCTGCGCGGAAAAATCCATGGTTGGGGGAAAAACGAGATATTTCTACGCTGGGTACAGTAATTTATAATAAATTCTAAATTATTAAAATACGCTGGTCGTACCCGAGAGCACAGTGCTCTCTCTGGCTGACAGGTGGACCCAGGGCCCACTGTCGGCCTCTTCTTCTACCTCTGGCTCTCTCTTCTCTCTCGCGTGCTCTCCCGTGCTTCCTCCACCGACAACGCCTAGCGCGTAGGGCATCTAGGCCGTACTGCGGTAGTGCGCGGCGTGCTAGCTGCCGGTGCAGCGTGCACTCACCTCGCGGGCCAGTGCACTGTCGGCACTGCTCGCGGAATCGCCTCCGAACACCGGCGATCGAGCGACGAGTGGCGCTGGTGGACCTCGCCCACCGTACATCGATCTCGAGGTATAAAACGATCGCGGTGCTCCTCTCTTCTTCCTCACACCTGGCCTCGCTTCTACTTCTTCTCCCTTCTCCTCCATTGCTGTTAGCAGGAGCTCGAGACGAGGCTCTAATGGCGGAGGCGATGCCGGATTGGTACGTGGCCCTGGTGTGTGGAGGTTTGGTGACGTTGCTGGGGTTCTCCGTGCTCTTGTGCGCGATGATCCTGGATGATCGTCGTGATGCTGCCGCTCGAGTGTTAGCTCTTCGCGGTGGCGGCGATCATGAGGATTAGGTGCGGCATCGAGTGCTAACTGTTGTCGGTGTGCTGGGGCAACTCGCGCCCGAATGATTACTCGCAAATCTCTCTTACTGAGACTATGGTGTCCTCGAGTGTGATCATTTAGGCGCAAAAACGTGTACGAGAATTTGTAATTAGCTAACAAGGTCGAGTGGTTGTAGTTGTGAGTCTGCTGTTACGGTGCTACGCGAATAAAATCTATGTCGTGAAGATATATACGCTTGAGCAACTCGGGGAAAGAGAACTCATTACAAAATTTATCGTGAGTGAAAATTAGTTAAAACAAAATTAACAGCAGAAAAACTGCTCACATTAATGAAATCAAAATTTGGATCCGTCGCACAAATTTTTGGATACCACGCACAAGTTACAACACATAAATAAATACCGGGATAATAAACACAGCGGTGATGTCTACAATAAAAACGGTAAACGGACAGGATCATGAGAAAACGTCTCTGGTACTGGGGCGCACTCTTCTTCTATCGGGGGAAGCGGGTTGACCAGTCGATGAACGCGTCTCTCCTGGTCAGGCCTCAGTGGTCTGCCAATAGCGATCTGAGGATTTAAATCAGCGAGGCTCTGGAGATAACCCATTACCCGCTGAGTCAAACGCTCCTGAGCGATCACATACTGGGCAAGGTTGGCCAATACTGGATCCCTCTCAATTCGTCCACCGGGAAAAAATGCAACTTCTCCGGGTGCTGCACGACTCGGAAAAATAATAATATCCTCGTTCGCTGGCATAGGGTACCGCGAATCGAAGCCGAGCGAGCGCTTCGTATGCAGCAGCTTCTATGGCCATATGCGGAGTCGGCATGGATTTCCCCACGAAGGAGACTTCCGTTGGATCTTGGTTTGGGTATGCGGGAGGGATGTGCACCACTGCCCAATATTTCGAGGTGGATGGGGTGATCCTCGATTTGAGCAACTCGTACTGGGGTGGATGGATGGCACTCATGGTACTGCAGGTAAAGTCCCACAATAATCTAACAAAACTACCCGGGGTTGCGTCTGGAGTTCTCAGATAAATACTGGGGGTCGGCATGGCAAAGAAATGGCTGTGAGTGTTGCGCACAAGGTGAGGGGCACTTGGCAAGGTCACGGGGTGGCCTCTTATATAGCATTGGGGCTGAGTTATTTACCGTGGTGAAGGGTAACTAGTTGTCGATCCTGTTCTTGGGTTAAAGCCACAGATATACATATCTCATAAATGTGACGCATTACAGTGGGTGCCGTCGGGGTTGGTCTTGGTAGTTGCGCCCGGAAATTAAAAGATGCATCTGTACGCTGACGTACCTATGCATAGCTACTACTAAAAAAAATAGGGGCGCTCAAGCAGACAGCATTTAATAATGAGGATACAAGATCACACAATTACAAGGCGTATGAAAACTAAGGCTCGATACTACTCAAGCGACTTAGTCTACTTCGTTAATGTCCAAGTGGGCTGGCCTGGTGGACGCCGGGGTTTCTCCACGGGTTTCACCGTCGGGATCTGCTGGTTGAGGCTGAGGGGCTGCAGGGTCGGGGTAGTGGTGATGACCATCGCGGGGGTTGCTGGCCACCGTCCCGTTGGAACGGGTTCCCAAAAGGCGACGAAGCGCTTCTGGGGACACCAAAGCACTCTGGTTGATGGCTGGGGCAGACCTCAAGGGCTCGATCAGGTGTCCGAACAGCACGACTGGGTTGTCGGCGCCGGGCTCCATTTCTCCTCTCGCCGGGGCTCGGCGAACTAGTTCTCCACGAGCTGTGATCAGATCAAGGGTGACTTGATCGAACAGTTGCTCTAGTGCGCTTACATAGGCACTAGATGCAATAGTGTAGGATCTGTCTCGTGATCTCCGTTGGCAACCTGGGGCGGCCTACCATACCCGTCACGACTGGGGTAGTAGTAGAACGAGCGACAGTTAACTCTGGGCGACGAGTGCCGGAGTTGAACTATAGCTTCTCGAGCTGCTAGCTGGATGGCTTGTGGCTCAAAGGAAGTTGTCCTTCCGGTGAACCTGTAGGGGCGTTCTGGCGATAGACCCCTACCATAGATGTGTACAGTGGCCCAGAATTGACGGCTCTCACCGTACATGGGTCCTTGGTACACAACATATTCCGGGGGCTCTTCTAATGCATAGGCACGGCGGGTGAGGTTTGCGAGCACGGTCACAAAACCTCCCAGGTTGGTTGCTGTGGTCTCATTGTGAACAATGGGGCCAGGCATCGTGGCTTGGTTTGGGAAAGAGGCTGTGCTGTGCTGGGTTGAGGCTAGCGTGCCCTTTTTATAGGAAAAGGGGACGGAGTCTTCCTTCGCACGCTTGCGAATGAGACGTGTTAGGTGTCGGTCACTGGCGCGTGATTGACGGGCTAGGCTGATAGGTTGGGCACCGTCTGCCGAAAGGCGTCGGGTCACTGTGGGGCTATCTTACGCGAGAAGCTTGGCCGGGATTAGGTTAAGGTCTGGTGGTTTGGTTAACCTAGGTTTATTGACCTGGCTAAGATAGGATTAGCCAATGGTCAGCCTGGCTCTGATACCAAGTCTGTCAGGACCGGATTTTTGGGATATTAATTTTCCAGAAAACGGCCTTTGTGCTCACCAGCCCCAGGATTACTGTTAGCCGATGAGGCACCAACTTGATACAAGAATTCCAAGCAAAGCACAAAATATGTAGTACAAGACACATGTGGCCTAGGAGTACAACACTTGGTTTCTAGTGGTTGATGGCGAAAGCGGTTTGTGGTACATCTGCGTCTATGGGACTCCATTTCCCACAAGAACAGCTGACCAGGATAACTCCTATCTTCGAGGGGCTGCTATCATCATTGTGTAGGCTCCGGGGCTGTCATCGCAATGCTCTCTCCACGCAAGAAATCTGGCCAAGACAATAGCCAGGGACAAGCCAGTGAGTACTTTTGAATGTACTCGCAAACATTAAGGACACGGGTATAATATAGCAAGGGATAATCATGCTCCGAAATATTCATGATCATAACGTCTGTCACGAATTAAATGAAAATCTGTGATGCATGCATACATGGGAAATATGAACATGCAATAGGGAGAAAAAAATAGAATGCACCGACCGAGTGTCTGAAATGACTCCTCGAAAGGTTGCAAATAAATTAATAATGCCTCAGTCGGGCGTCTGAGCGATACCACATAAAGGGCTCATGAAGAATAATTAAATAACATGCATGCCGCAGTCGGGCGTCTGAGCGACGCCACATAAAGGGCTTATAAATAATTAAAGAAATGACAAACATGCCGCAGTCGGGCGTCTGAGCGACGCCACATAAAGGGCTTATAAAGGATAAATAAACAACAAGCATGCCACAGTCGGGCGTCTGAGCGACACCACAAAAGGGCTTATAAAGAATAATTAAATAACATGCATGCCGTAGTCGGGCGTCTGAGCGACGCCACATAAAGGGCTTATAAATAATTAAAGAAATGACAAACATGCCGCAGTCGGGCGTCTGAGCGACGCCACATGCAGCAGTCGGGCGTCTGAGCGACACCATAAAAGGGCTTATAAAGAATAATTAAATAACGTGCATGCCGCAGTCGGGCATCTGAGCGACACCACAGAGAGGGCTTATATAAGAATAATCACAGTGAATATCCAGGAGGTAGAACCATCCCAGGGGTACTCAATAATTCAAATAATGTAAATGGTTAGTCCATAATAATAAACATAATCCTCATACGTCACAGGTCATAAACAAAGTTCTAGTCTAGCCGTTTCTCCATCCGAAGACCGTCACTAGATTCTAGTTTAGCCGTTTCTCCATCCGAAAACCGTCACTAGACCCATCTCAGACTGAAGTCCTTACCCATGAACATGGCTATCCAAATAGATATGACCTCTGCAGAGGGTGTACTCTTTACCCACGAGTAACGGATTTATTTAGTCCATCAGGACTAATTCCGCCTACGGCCTTTTAATTGAAAACACGCCTGACCTGCACACACCAGCTTAACTTACCGGTGTCTGGAATCACCCATGACACCTGTCAAGCAAAACTCTAAGTGGGGAGGCTACAACCTCGACGTAGCATGGGATCAAATTTATATCGCGCGCTCTAAGGGGTGCCCCCCTCTCGGTCCCAACCGGAAACACCCATGCCCCCGCACCAGGTGGCATGCCTACCGGATGCATCCGGTATCTTCCACCATGGCCTCTCTGTACGGTGTGTGCTCTGGTAAGGGGTTGACAACTTACTGAACCATACCCTACCTGCGGCAGGGACCAGTGGTAGTACAAAACAAGTAGGGGAACTGACTGAACAAGACTCTACCTACGACCGACTCAGGTGGTCCAAGCATTCTCCGAATGATTAGCATAAGAAAAAATATTTTCATCAACAGATAGGCTCACCACTCATCAAGCCTCACCATGCCATACCGGACACACTCGTCCCGACGAGGAACTAGGGACAAGCTCGTGTCTACCCAAGACCACGACTTTCCCGGCTTCCTGCCGGTATGCATGAAAAGCTTGCGAGGATGATCACTATCACCAGCATATCCATTCTAACAGTAAAGCATCTCCAATATGTACTCATGCGTGTGACTTTATCGTTACATAAAAATAACGTATGCTCCAAGTCGAGGTGGTGTTGTAACCGTACCAAAACACCTCACGAAAACATTATGCCAGAGTTCAGAATGCTTGCCTTCAAGAGTATGCAAGGGGGTGCACTTTTTGAAAGTTATCTTCTCTCTCCATTTCCTATTATTAAAAATATTCAAATAACAAACATTTTCAAAAAAGTACAAAAAGTTGTCCCAAATATTTTTGAAATAAATCTTAAAATAAACTAGATGAAATTTGAGAGAGGTAGGAAAAAGAGTCAACTCATTTGGAGTTTTATTTTAAAAGATATAGCCAGTCAAAGTTTGGTCAAAATTTTGTTTTTAATAAAACCAGAAAAAGAGAACGTTGTCGGGGGCTTACGCTTTCTGTTCAGCGAAAACGTCTTTTGCGAAACACGTCTCCACCCAAAACACGCGTCGGCGGGGCTGGGTCGCTGACAGTGGGTCCAGGGGGGCCGACTGGTCAGGTTTGACTATTCCCCCCTCTCCCTCCTCTTCCTCTGCCGAACGGGGTGGGACTCCGGCGATCGCCGTCGACGAACGGCAGCTCCCCACGGGTATCCGAGGGCGGGGATGGACCTGCCAGACCGGGGCGGTCCTCTCGGTGGCCGTTGGGTCGACGGTGGTGGGAGGAGTCGCCGGCGGCGAGCTCCGCGATGGAGGGGGCTACGGGAGTGAAGTGGGTTTTGGGCTCCGGTGGTTTCCGATCAAGGCTGAGGCGCTGGGCAGCTCCGCAAGAACAAGGGGCAGCGAGTGGTGGCGCTGGATGAGAGGGGGAGTGTCTGGTTGCGACGAATGGCACCGGAAGGCAGCGGCGACCGAACCGGCTGGAGGTGGGGGAGATGGCCTCTTCCGGTCAATCCACGGCTAGGGGAGCACTAGGGGGAAGGCCTGAGGTCGCCTGAGTGCTCGGAGGAGCTCGGGGTCTCCTTTTATAGGCGTTCGAGGCTGGTCCAGCGGCGGCCGTGGATAAGAACGCCGGCGACCGTCGCTCTGTAGCCGCAGGGCGACGTGGCTGCGACGAGCGCGTGCCGAGAGGCTCTAGGATAAGCTCGAGCTGTTCACAGGGGCAGCTGGCGATCGCGGGTGGCTTGGGCGGCGCCGACCATGGCAGGAGCTCGCTGCCGACACCGGCGTGCCGCCAAAGGCTCTGACGGCGGCGCTGTAGGGCGCCAGGGGCGGCTCGGAGGGTTCTGGTGAGTGGGCGAGTGTAGTGCGCGGCTTTGCAGGCGAGCAAGGGCCAGGGGCGGGACGTGGCGAGGGCGGCAGTGCGACGCGGCGGCTCGGTGTGCGCGCGTGCAAAACATGCGCTCTGGGCGCGCCCAGAGCACGCACGGGATGTGCTCGACGAAATGCCAGGGCAGCCTAGAGTGCGAGAGGTAGGCTGGCAATTAACAGGGCAGGGTGATGGATAGCCAGGGGCTTAGTGGACAAGGTTGCTGGGCCAGTGGAACAAGATCATAATGCAAACTAGGAAACATGCCCAAAACTATCCCTGAACACAAGGTGTTCGACAAAATGCTAAGGGCATCTAGGCAACTCTTGGAGTGGCCATAAACTCCAGATCAGGGTCTCCCTGGATGTAGGTGATGATGGCAAGATCATTTGGGAAAAACCAGAAACTTGCTAGTGCAAGTTTTGCAAAACTACAGTTTTGGACAGACAGAAAAACGTCTCATTGCATGCACTTACAATCCTCCAATGGGTCCACTCTCCTGGACTTAAGGGTTTTGCAGGGAGGGCTACAAGCAGGAAAAAGCTCATGGGCACTAGAGCAAAATAAAATAGGGTTGCAGTACAAAACACCAAACTGGACCAGAATGAAAAAGAAGTTGATTCACTCAAAAGTTTCAAAGAACATCAATGGGTTTTGGTATAAAGTTGAATTACATGCATCTACTGACATCTCCAAACACTTGGAAGAATTTTTGAAGGAATATTTAAATAGGTTGCAGTGCAAAAATGCCTACTGGACCAGATTTGAAAAGTTGATGTAGAGCTCAAAATCTCCAATAACCAAAAGATATTTTTGCATAAAAGTGATGTGGGAACATCACATGACATCCCCAAATTTTGGTGGAAATATTAAATGAATTTGTCAAATGGTCGCAGTGCAAACAGGTTCCAAATTTATGAAAGATCATTTTAAAAGAGTAAATCTCAAGAAAAAGCAAACCTTGCAATTAAATCCACTGATAAAGAATTGTTTCATAGAGAGAGCATACAAGTCCAATAATACTTTTGGAAAGTTTCCACTTGAGGTAAAACCCATAATAACAGAAAGTAAATCTAGACAAATGGAAAAGTTTAATTTCCTCGCAAAATATTAATTTATAAAACAAGGTCAAAATTTTGGGATGTCACATGATCTCCGGGAGAGTGTTAGGACAACGGATAAGTCCATCTCCAATGGCTATGGAGCCATGGGACCTCCCGCCACCAGATATCATCACCAGCTCTGGATCAATGGGACCCTAGCTCGTGTTAAAGTCCTCCCCTTTCCTCGCCTTCCCCTCATCTCTATATTTCACGAGCTTGTCGTGGGAGGAGATGTTGGTGAAATTGTTTGCATCATCGAGGTCAGACGGAGAGAATGCCTTGACTTTCTTGAAAGAGGCAGTGTGGGCCATGGCATACAGGCCGTACACCTCTGGCACCTTATCCGCCTTATTGTAGCGTGCCTGAAAGAGAGAAACAAAGTAAATTAGTAATTAAAGGGCTCAAGCTAGCATGATGAATGAATTGCATGAATCATGAAGCAAACCACATACCCAGTTCCGCCCGAACTGATATAAGTTGGAGCTACCTTGATGGTGTGGCACACCTTCCATTTGGGCACGTTTGTCCTTGGCCGCGTTGTGGACGGCTAGCCATTCTTTTGAGCACCACTCATTGACCAACACCTCCCAACAATCCATCCGATCCGCACACCATCTCGGAGGCGCCTAAGTTAGCAAATAGAAACTTGAGCGCTACGGCTATGAATTACTAAATGAAGGAAGTAAGTACAAGGCCTTAAGAATTACCTTCATGTACTACTCCTTACTTAGGAACTTATCGCGGCACGCCGGCTTGGGCTTCTTGATACCATGCAAGGCGTAGTAGTCTCGAACAGCCTGCACCCGAGCCTCGTGCCGTAAGTTCTGTAGTAGGCGCTTGCAGACGTTCTCGATAACATTTGCCGCCTCCTCCTCGTATCCCTCCTCACACCTGTAGAATGTCTGCAATCAAATGAGACAATATTGATTAGTACAATTAATAACTAGCTAGTTGAAGATTTTTAAATGTGTAAAGCAGAAATTACCCAGAACTTTCTGATCACCACGTCTGCCCTCGTGTCGCACAAGACACCGTCGATAATCTCACCCGGCGGGGCCGGGGCAGCCAAGTAGTGCTCCCATCTCAATCCAAGCTCTGGAAGCCGACCCTCACCAGGCAACGTGACAAACCCCGGGAAGCTTTGCCCGCAAAGCACTCCAAGGACGGAGTTGGGCCGGCGGACACTATGATGGTGGTCCCAACCCTTACAGCATGACAAGGCCAACACATTAGATATTTGAAGAAACATGAATGCAGAAGGTACAAAAAGATTAAATGCGCTTACCTCTCCCCATCAGGGTAAATCAACCACATGTGCTCGCGGGTCGCCGGCACGGACGGGAGCCGTGTACAACCACGCTGGTAGACGGTGCTCCCCTCCTCCTCAATATTAGTCGGCTCCCCGCCATCATCAGCATGGCCACTCGGCCCCTCAGGCTCATCCGGCCAGGTACCCCATCCAGACGTGTGCTCCTCTGGGGTCTCGTGGGCCAAAGGCCCATCGACCCGAGGCTCGTGGGCGAAGGCTCGTGGACCGGAGTCCGTGTAGCCTCCTCCTCGGACGAGTCCACCCTAGCAGTCACGTGCTCGGGCGAAACAGCTGGGGGTAGCGGCGAGGAAGGCGCCCTAGCAGTCACCCTACCTCCTCTCCCGCGACCACGTGCTCCTCTCTTCTTCCCTCCCTTACCTCGTCCCCTGCTGGGCACCGCTGTCGACGAAGAAGGGCCCGGCGGTGTCGCCATACTGTCCAGCAACGCTCGGTGGAGAGGTGCGTGTGGAATGGAAGACCTCCCACCACGCGCCGACGAAGAAGGGTCCTCGGAGCGCTCCCGACCAGCGCCCACCATCTTTCAACACCTGCCATGACAAAGAGTAAACGAAATTAGTACAACATAAAAAAATACCGACATGAATAATAATATATGATGTTTTTCATAACAAAATCAAAAAATGTATATGATGTTTAAATCTACCCGATCAACACAATTATATATGATGTTTCTCACAACAAAATCGAAAAATATATGATGTCAGGGTGTCGGGGGTCGGGGTCAAGGTGTCGTGCCGCGGTGTCGGGGTCGGGGTCGGGGTGCTGTTTCGGGGTCTGGGTGTCGGGGGTCGGGGTGTCGTGTCGGTGTCGGGGTGCCGTCTCGGGGTCGGGGTGCTGTTTCGGGGTCGGGGTGTCGTGTCGGGGTCGGGGTGTGGTGTCGGGGTCAGGGTGTCGGGGTCAGGGGGTCGGGGTGTCGGGTTGTGGTGTCGGGGTCAGGGTGTCGGGGTCAGGGGGTCGGGGTGTGGTGTCGGGGTCGGGGTGTCGGGGTCAGGGGTCACGGGGTCGGGGTGTTTCCTTCTGTCCTTCTTCTTCTTCTTCTTTCCTTCTCTTCTTCTTCTTCTTCTTCTTCTTCTTCTTCTTCTTTCCTTTCTTCTTTTTCTTTTTTCCTTCTCTTCTTCTTCTTTTATTTCTTCCTTATTTTCTTTTTTCCTCTTCTTCTCATCTTCTTCTCTTTTTCTTCTTCTTCTTATTCTTCTTCTCCTCCTCCTCTTCTTCTTCTTCTTCTTCTTCTTCTTCTTCCCCCTTCTACATATTCTTCTTTTCTTCTTCTTCTTTTTTCATCTTTTTTCTACTTCTTATAATTACATAACTAGTTAACTAAAACCCATGCACTAGTCTAATCTAATATAATCTAGCACTAAATCTAACACTAAGACATATCTAGTCTAATCTAACAATTAAAGAGCAAAAAAGAAAAAACAGAAAAAAAAAACTCACCGGAGATGGCGTTGGCCGGGACTTCGCAGCGGCAGGGTGGTGTTGGCGACGGGGGCCGCAGGGCTTCGGGGCGGTGGCGCCGGGGCGCTGGGCAGGTGGTGGGGGCGGCGGGGCGCCGCGGCGGTGGACTGTTCGGGTGGTGGGGCGGCGGGGCGCCGCGGCTGTGGGCCGTTCGGGCGGCGGGGCGACGGGGCAAGGGGGCGACGGGGCGACGGGGCGGTGGGGCTACGGGGCAAGGGGCGGCGGCGGGTGGGGGGCAAGGGGGCGGCGGGTGGTCGGGGCGACGGAGCGAGGGGCGATGGGTGGGCGGGTGGCGGGGCAAGGGGGCGGCGGCGGGTGCTGGGGGCGGCGGCAGGTGGCGGTGGTTGTCGGGGAGGAGACAGAAACAGAGAGATGGAGGGGCGGGGTGGGGCTCGGCCGTTAGTTAGGTTAGCTCTTTGCCGTCTGCCCCACCTTTGCCGTCCACTTTTTTCTCTTTGTCGTCTGCTGGCAGACGGCAAAGAAGGGGGCCCGTTAAGTTTTTTATGATCAGCTCGTTAGCGGGGGCCACCTCTCTCTTTGCCGTCTGCCAGCTGACGGCAAAGATTCTTTGCCGTCCGCTAGCGGACGGCAAAGAATTGGCTGATGGCAAAGACCTTCTTTGCCATCAGCTAGTTCGTTCCCGTCCGTTTTCCTGAAGCGGACGGCAAAGACCTTTGTCGTCAGCTAGCAGACGGCAAAGAACTGGCAGACGGCAAATAAGCTAATTCCAGTAGTGACTTAGATTATTTTGAGAGTCCTACAAAACAGCGTGGTAATTTACTTTAATTATGTTAGGCATTCAAGATTAGTAATTTTTTTTCTTATGAGTGTGTTGAATACTATGAGAAGTTTGATACTAGATAATTGTTTTGAGATATGAAGATGGTGATATTAGTCATGCTAGTTGAGTAGTTTTGAATTTGAGAAATACTTGTGTTAAAGTTTGTGATTCCCGTAGCATGCACGTATGGTGAACCATTATGTTATGAAGTCGGAGCATGATTTATTTATTGATTGTCTTCCTTATGAGTGGCGGTCGGGGACGAGCGATGGTCTTTTCCTACCAATCTATCCCCCTAGGAGCATGCGCGTAATACTTTGCTTTGATAACTTGTAGATTTTTGCAATAAGTATATGAGTTATTTATGACTAATGTTGAGTCCATGGATTATACGCACTTTCTTCCTTCCACCATTGCTAGCCTCTCTAATACCGCGCACTTTTCGCCGGTATCATACACCCACCATATACCTTCCTCAAAACAGCCACCATACCTACCTACCATGGCATTTCCATAGCCATTCCGAGATATATTGCCATGCACTTACCACCGTTCAGTTTATTATGACACGCTCCATCATTGTCATATTGCTTTGCATGATCATGAAGTTGACATTGTATTTGTGGCAAAGCCACCGTTCATAATTCTTAGATACATGTCACTCTTGAATCATTGCATATCCCGGTACACCGCCGGAGGCATTCACATAGAGTCATATTTTGTTCTAAGTATTGAGTTGTAATTGTTGAGTTGTAAGTAAATAAAAGTGTGATGATCATCATTTTTAGAGCATTGTCCCAAGTGAGGAAAGGATGATGGAGACTATGATTCCCCCACAAGTTGGGATGAGACTCCGGACTAAATAAAAAAAGAGGCCTTAAAAAAAGAGAAAATTCCCAAATAAAGAAATGATGAGAGAAAAAGTGAGAAGGGACAATGTTACTATCCTTTTACCACACTTGTGCTTCAAAGTAGCACCATGATCGTCATGATAGAGAGTCTCCTATGATATCACTTTCATATACTAGTGGGAAATTTTTCATTATAGAACTTGGCTTGTATATTCCAATGATGGGCTTCCTCAAAATGCCCTAGGTGTTCGTGAGCAAGCGAGTTGGATGCACACCCACTTAGTTTCTTTTGTTGAGCTTTCATATACTTATAGCTCTAGTGCATCCGTTGCATGGCAATCCCTACTCACTCACATTGATATCTATTAATGTGCATCTCCATAGCCCGTTGATACGCCTAGTTGATGTGAGACTATCTTCTCCTTTTTTGTCTTCTCCACAACCACCATTCTATTCCACATATAGTGTTATGTCCATGGCTCACGCTCATGTATTGCGTGAAGATTGAAAAAGTTTGAGAACATCAAAAGTATGAAACAATTGCTTGGCTTGTCATCGGGGTTGTGCATGATTTAAATACTTTGTGTGGTGAAGATAGAGCATAGCCAGACTATATGATTTTGTAGGGATAACTTTCTTTGGCCATGTTACTTTGAGAAGACATAATAGCTTAGTTAGTATGCTTGAAGTATTATTATTTTTATGTCAATATTAAACCTTTGTCTCGAATCTTTCGGGTCAGAATATTCATACCACAGTTAAGAGAATTACATTGAAATTATGCTAAGAAGCAT
This sequence comes from Triticum aestivum, assembly GCF_018294505.1. Taxonomy (NCBI): domain Eukaryota; kingdom Viridiplantae; phylum Streptophyta; class Magnoliopsida; order Poales; family Poaceae; genus Triticum; species Triticum aestivum. The sequence continues at coordinate 407,187,686 of NC_057805.1, read as the reverse complement.
TCCATAGCAAAAATTCTGTTTTTATCATTTACCCACTCGAGGACGAGCAGGAATTAAGCTTGGGGATGCTTGATACGTCTCCAACGTATCTATAATTTTTGATTGTTCCATGCTATATTATTTTCTGTTTTGGACTTTAATGGGCTTTATTATACACTTTTATATTATTTTTGGGACTAAGCTATTAACCGGAGGCCCAACCCAGAATTGCTGTTTTTTTGCCTATTTCAGAGTTTTGCAGAAAAAGAATATTAAACGGAGTCCAAACGGAATGAAACCTTCGGGAACGTGATTTTTGGAACGAGCGTGATCCAGAGGACTTGGACCCTATGTCAAGAAAGCTACCAGGAAGGCACGGGGTAGGCGGGCACGCCTACCCCCCCAGGCGCGCCCTCCACCCTCGTGGGGCCCACATTGCTCCACCGACGTACTTCTTCCTCCTATATATACCTACGTACCCCAAACTACTAGATACGGAGCCAAAAACCTAATTCCACCGCCACAACCTTCTGTACCCGTGAGATCCCATCTGGGGGCCTTTTCCGGAGCTCCGCTGGAGGGGGCATTGATCACGGAGGGCTTCTACATCAACACCATATTCTCTCCGATGATTTGTGAGTAGTTTACCTCAGACCTTCGGGTCCATAGTTATTAGCTAGATGGCTTCTTCTCTCTCTTTGGATCTCAATACAAAGTTCTCCACGATTCTCGTGGAGATCTATTCGATGTAATCTTCTTTTGCGGTGTGTTTGTTGAGACCGATGAATTGTGGGTTTATGATCAAGCTTATCTATGAACAATATTTGAATCTTCTTTGAATTCTTTTATGTATGATTGGTTATCTTTGCAAGTCTCTTCGAATTATCAGTTTGGTTTGGCTTACTAGATTGATCTTTCTTGCAATGGGAGAAGTGCTTAGCTTTGGGTTCAATCTTGCGGTGTCCTTTCCCAGTGACAGTAGGGGCAGCAAGGCACGTATTGTATTGTTGCCATTGAGGATAACAAGATGGGGTTTATATCATATTGCATGAGTTTATCCCTCTACATCATGTCATCTTACTTAAAGCGTTACTCTGTTCTTTTGAACTTAATACTCTAGATGCATGCTGGATAGCGGTCGATGTGTGGAGTAATAGTAGTAGATGCAGGAGTCGGTCTACTTGTCGCGGACGTGATGCCTATATACATGATCATACCTAGATATTCTCATAACTATGCTCAATTCTGCCAATTGCTCAACAGTAATTTGTTTACCCACCGTAATACTTATGCTCTCGAGAGAAGCCACTAGTGAAACCTATGGCCCCGGGGTCTATTTTCCATCATATTTAATCTCCCGACAACAAGCTATTTCTGGCGCCGTTTTTATTTTCCGTTCTTTACTTTGCATCTTTATCATAAAAATACCAAAAATATTATCTTATCATATCTATCAGATCTCACTTTCGTAAGTGACCGTGAAGGGATTGACAACCCCTTTATTGCGTTGGTTGCAAGGATTTTATTTGTTTGTGTAGGTGCGAGGGACTCGTGTGTCGCCTCCTACTGGATTGATAACTTGGTTCTCAAAAACTAAGAGAAATACTTACGCTTCTTTACTGCATCACACTTTCCTCTTCAAGGGAAAACCAACGCAGTGCTCAAGAGATAGCAGTGTCCTCCTCGCTACTCATGTCGACCGCGGCTTCTCTTTGCCTTCCCATCCTTTTTTCCGAGGTTTCTTGAATTTTTTCGGATCCCAACTTCATCATTTTTCTCCCAACACCATCACATATCTTGCCGCGTATGTATCTTTGTGCGAAAACTTCTTGGGCTGTCGACTACACTGGGGTCACTTCAAGCACATCTTTACTTGTCGCTCTCAGTCTGTGAAGAAGGCCAGTCCGACTAATGATAAGACCCGAGTGATCGAGATGTGTGGGGTTTTGGGGATCCAGACGAGAGGTAGGAGTGCTTTCCATGCAATGACCCTTCCTGACTCGGTTAGGGGATGGCAGTCGAACTGGTTTTACTGTAGGGATGTTCCGACTCCCGGTCAGTCGACCGGTCTTCCTCTCTTCACCATGGACCGAGTCCACCAACCTCCTTCGTTGCTCAAGACCCTAGAGGAGAAAGCTGAAGTGCTGATGATAGTCGAGCGGGTAGTTCAGCTGGTCCGTGACGGCGTGACTGGCAGTTGGAGGTGTTCCTCAGTCGACGCATTCAGCCTCTCCAGGCACGCGACCATCCGATGTGGATGTACTCGGGCGCGAATGACACCGCCCGGAGGCATCCCGAGGAGGTTGACGAGAAGACAGTGGCGCAGTGGTTGTAGAGCATTACTGGAAACAAGGACAACCCCAGGGGGTCTAGAAGAGTGGTGCCTTTTGATTCTAAACATGAACATGATAAGGTCTGATATTTGTTACCGAGTGTCTTATAATTCTGACTCGTAATCTTCTTCGAATTTGATTGACTCTTTGTCTCGTAGATATATACTGAAATGTACTCAATGCCGAACGGGGATCTGGCCCAGCAAGGCGAGGCGAGCGCAGATGAAACCACTCAGTGGCAATCAAGGGACTCGGACAGCGAGGAGAGCGATGACTCGAGCATTAGCGACGAAGTCAAGTCGCCACCCCGCTCCGAAAGGCATACCAAGCAGACACACGACCTAGCAGGTGGGCGAGGCAAAGCAGTTGCGTCAAGGACACAAGCCTTGAAGCGCATTCGGACATCCACTCATGACAAGGCCGAGAAGGCCCCTAAGCAGCCCAAAGTTGCGCCCGCAAAGCCTCAGAAGGCCCTGCCCAAAATGAAGGTGGATGTTCCCGTTGCCTCTGTGTAAGTATTTTACTTTGTTTCTTTGTTCTTGTGCTGTTTGGGAACTTCTGGACTATGGTCGACTCATCCTCCATCTTGACCGAGTGAATCTTGACCTTGCAGTGCTGCTACTTCTGGGACTTCCATTTACAAGGATGAAGATGATGAGGGGATGGAAGATGCGGTCACTTCCCAAGCAGGTAAGACTCATGCCATCTTGTCTTCACTTTGTAAATTGATTTATCGGTCAACTGAGCCTTTGTGGTCGAGTATTTTGCAGCCGCCGAATGTTATTGGCCATCCAGACGAAGATGAAGATATGCCCCAGAGTCCTACGGGAAGGAGGGGCCGGACCTCAGGTGGGGGGGTGCCAGCCAGCAAGGCACTTCAGTCGACACCAGTGTCAGAACCAGTGATCCAGCAGTCAGGGGACCTCAATCGAGCTTCTGTTAACTTTGCTGATCTTGTGTCGACTGAGCGTCTGTCGTCGTCCACTGTCCAAGTCCCTGCTTCGTCCGTGCAACTCCATGCCTCAGACCTTCAGGCTACTGCGGTTGATCCACCTTCCGAACTTTTCACCGCTCATCATGTCCCAGAGGACCAAGTGAGCGCTGCCAAGGAAGCCATACACCAGGCAGGCCTTATGATGGAGCGAATGAAAATGGTGCGCGAGGCTAGTAATACTGCCTATGATGCCAGCTCAGCACTTTAGGGCAATGTCCAGGTTAGCTGATTTCCGACTGATCTTCTAGCTTGACACTTTTTCTGTTAGGATATGCTACATGAAAACCTTTAATGTGCATCTATTTATCAGTCTGTACCTTGCATCTGTACACCCACTGGGTGTTTCAATTTTTGTTGAGTAGTTTTTTCACTTGAGTCGACTAGGTTGCGTCGATTGTATATTTGAACTAGTGGGTCTCTTGTCAGTTCTTCCACTCGGTCAAGACAGGTCTGATCGAGTGAAAGCCGAACCAGTGGGGGCACGCAGAGTGCACCCACTGGGTGTATTCCCCGAGTCAGCAGTCGACTACGGGCAGTCGGCTGTGGTCTGAGAATAACAGTTGTTTTTTTTGTTTCTTTGACTGGACGGACCAAGTCAATTGGAAAGCCGAACCAGTTGGGGCAGGCTAAGTGCACCCACTAGGTGTAATCCCCGAGACTACTGTTCAATGTTTGATTCTGCAGTAGTCTTAGAACCCTTTGAACATGAACTTTATTGCTCGGAAGCAACCAAACTTTGTTTCTATCAACTGACTATTCACTGACCGTAGAAATCTTGTGAGCTTGGAGCTCGGTTTGCTGACTTGGAGCAGAAACAGATCCTGCTCAATCTTGATCTGGAGTTGGCCAAAGAAAACTTGCAGAAGGCTAAGGACGAAACTGCTGGTATGGGAAGTTTAAACTTATCGACTCAGAAAAAATGAGGCAGGCCTTGGAGAAGAAGGATGTTGACCTTGCGGCCGTGCAGAAAATGGCAGAAGAGAAAATAGCACTCGCCGACCAGAAGATGGCTTCAGTCGGAATGTTGGAGGAAGAAAATACCAGGCTGAATACTGCTCTTGATGAAGCCAATAAGGAAGTGACGCGACTGAAGAAGGATAAGGGGACTCTGACCGACAAAGTGGAAGACCTCACCCGCAAGAGAAATGAGCTGGAGGTTTATCTGGGAGGACTCGCCAAGAAGTTGTTCCTTATGCTTGAAGGTACTTTTCATTGTCCGATTGATTTGCTACCGTCGACTCGTCATATAATTGCCGACCCATTATTTCTCTGTGAGCGCAGAATTCTATCAAAACTTTGAGGAAGAAACTGGGCGAATCGAAACGATCTTGGACCCCATGAGCGTGCTTCGACTGGAATCTCGTCTTGCCAGCGTCATGGACTACCTCGCTCGACTGAAGGTTGAGGTGTCGCGGATCGACATGGCGCTCTGTCCAAGGGTGACTCTCCAAAATGACCTCGAGTCTCTGATGACTTGGCTCAATGAGATCCCCGGTCGAGTGTAGGAATGGAAGAAGTCATCTGCTCGATGTGGTGCTGACGTGGTTCTATCTCTGGTTCGTGTCCACTTCAAAGAAGCCAAGGAAGAGAAACTAGCAGCGCTCAAGGTCGCCAACACCAAGAAGCTTGACTTCCAGTCCTTCATGTAAACCTTCATCAAAGCAGCCACTCGCACTGCAGATGGAATCGACTTGGATGAGTTCGTCGAGCCTGGCAGCCCTCCTCCCGCGGAGTGAACAAACATTATGCTCTGATTATATTTGCCTCGGGATGCCGAGCGATTTTGTAACCGTTAAACTCCTTCGGGCCTGATGCCCGAGTACTTTTATCTATGGTTCAGAACTTCGTGGGATTTATCTAAACTTGGTTTTTCCTTGAATATGCTTGTCTTTGTCTCCGAGTGGAACTTGTTTCTTCACTCGGAACAAATTTTTGTGCTTGTGATGCAGCTCTGAGGAGAAGGTCGCAGACGACCTGCACCTCGTCATTCTTGATGATCAAGATGGAGCGTATATTGTATTTGTGGCGCAGCTCCGAGGAGGGGGTCGCAGACGACCTGCACATCGTCGTCCTTGTGGATCAGGATGGAGCGTACGTTATACTTATGGCGCGGCTCTGAGGAGAGGGTCGCGGACGACCTGCACCTCGTCATCCCCAGGGTCGGCGCCCCAAGTCCCCGAGAGAGAGGCTTGCTCTTCACTCGGAGATTTTTCACACTTAGGCGAGTACGGGACTGTAGCTAAGCCCCCGAGTGAGAGGGATGCTCTTCACTCGGCAGGATTTTTCAAACTTAGGCGAGTACGGGACTGCAGCTAAGCCCCCGAGTGAGAGGGTTGCACTTCACTCGGCCGGATTTTTCAAACTTAGGCGAGTACGGGACTGCAGCTAAGCCCCCGAGTGAGAGGGTTGCTCTTCGCTCGGCATGATTTTTCAAACTTAGGCGAGTATGGGACTGCAGCTAAGCTCCCGAGTGAGAGGGTTGCTCTTCCCTCGGTAGGATTTTTCAAACTTAGGCGAGTACGGGACTGCAGCTAAGCCCTCGAGTGAGAGGGTTGCTCTTCACTCGGTAGGATTTTTCAAACTTAGGCAAGTATGAGACTGCAGCTAAGCCCCCGAGTGAGAGGGTTGCTCTTCACTCGGTAGGATTTTTCAAACTTAGGCGAATCAGGTTCGCGACTAAGCCCCCAGAGGGAGGATTGCTCTCCACTCGAAGTAGTTTTTTTAGACTTAGGTGAACCAGGTTCGTAGCTAAGACACCCACTGGGGAATTTGGACACATGTACTGATAGGACAATAATCATTAATATATAACAAAAATCTTGTCTTTGATAAGCAAACTGAACGATTCTTATTACAACTCGTCGACTCGAGTGTTTAAATGTAAAAATGGCGGAGCAGCTCCGCATTCCAAGCACATGGCTCGTCCTTCTTGTGCTCCACATTGTAGAGGTGATATGCTCCATTGTGGAGCACCTTGGTGATGATGAAGGGACCTTCCCAAGCAGGAGCAAGCTTGTGGGGCCGTTGCTGATACACTTGGAGCACAAGGTCTCCTTCCTGAAATGCTCGACCTCGCACATTTCTGGCATGGAATCGACGGAGGCCTTGCTGATCAATGGTTGACCGGATCAAAGCCATCTCTCTTTCTTCTTCCAGAAGGTCAATAGCATCCTGCCGAGCTTGTTCTGCTTCGACTTCTGAAAAAAGTTCTACTCAGTGTGCGTTGTGAAGCAAATCACTCGGAAGCACGGCTTCGGCCCCATAGACCATGAAGAAAGGGGACCGACCAGTCGACTGATTTGGTGTTGTTCTCAATCCCCAAAGGACTGATGGTAACTCGTCCACCCAAGCTCCAGCCGCATGCTTGAGATCACGCATCAACTGGGGTTTCAGCCCTTGGAGGATCAAACCATTTGCTCTCTCTGCCTGCCCATTCGATTGTGGATGCGCGACTGACGCATAGTCGACCCGAGTTCCTTGGGAGGCGCAGAATGCTCTGAACTCATCAGAATCAAAGTTGGAGCCATTATCCTTGATAATACTGTGAGGGACTCCATATCTGAACGTCAGCTCTCTGTTGAAGCTAATGGCAGTGCCTGAATCGAGATTCTTGATGGGCTTGGCTTGGATCCACTTGGTGAACTTGTCGACTGCTACTAACAGATGAGTGAAACCACTTCGGCCGGTCCTTAAGGGTCCAACTATATCCAATCCCCAAACAGCGAATGGCCAGACGAGTGGGATGGTCTTCAAGGCTGATGCAGGCTTGTGGGACATGTTGGAGTAGAACTGACAGCCTTCACATTGGTCGACTATATCTTTTGCCATCTCATTCGGTCGTGGCCAATAGAATCCTGCTTGGTATGCTTTGGCCACGATGGTCCAAGAGGACGCATGGTGACCACAGGTCCCCGAGTGGATATCATTGAGGATCATTCGACCTTCTTCTGGCATGATGCATCGTTGAGCAACTCCAGTAACACTCTCTCTCAAAAGTCGTCCACCTATCACGGTGAAAGCTTTTGATCGACGGACAAGCTGATGGGCCTTCGTCTTCCGGAAGTTCCTGTCTGAGCACGTATGCAATATAAGGCACCATCCAATCGGGGGTGACGGCCAAAACCTCCGTGATGAGATCGACCACGGCTGAGATTTCAACTTCAGTCGGATCAGTAGAACTGACGGTGTGTGAAGATATTCCAAGAACACATTGCGGGGAATTTCCTCCCGCTTAGAACCTATCTTTGCCAAGTCATCAGCTGCTTGATTCTTCAGTCGGGGTATATGGTGGAGCTCTAACCCTTCAAACTTCTTTTCTAACTTTCGCAGTGCATTACAGTAGCCATTCATAGCTGGGCTCCTGATGTCCCACTCTTTCATCACTTGATTAACCAATAAATCTGAGTCGCCGTAAACCATTAGGCGACGGACGCCGAGTGAAATGGCCATACGCAATCCATACAGAAGTGCCTCATATTCAGCTTCATTGTTGTAGGAATCAAAGTTAATCTGGAGAACGTAACTGAGCTTGTCGCCTCATGGGGATACCAGGACTACCCTAGCACCAGAACCATTCAGCATCTTGGATCCATCAAAGAACATAGTCCAATGCTCCGAGTGAATCTGAGTCGGTTGTTGCTGCCCAACCCACTCGGCGAGGAAATCCATAATTGCTTGGGACTTAATTGCTTTCTTTGCCTCAAACTTGATATCCAACAGAAGGAGTTCAGTCTCCAATTTTGCCACTCGACCAGTTGCATCTCTGTTCTTCAGAATTTCTGACAATGGAGCATCACTGACGACTGTAATCGAATGATCTGAGAAGTAATGTGCAACCTTCTTCGTGGTCAAGTAAATTCCATAAACAAGCTTCTGATAATGCGGATATCTCTGCTTGGATGGAGTCAAGACTTCAGAAATATAGTACACTCGGCGCTGAACCTTGTAAGCTTTACCTTCTTCTTCCTGCTCGACCGTGAGTACTATACTGACAACTTGTCAAGTGGCTGCAATATAAAGCAGTAAAGGCTCATAGCAGATTGGGGCAGCGAGCACCGGCTAGGTGGAAAGCAGGGTTTTGAGCTCTGCAAAAGCTGCGTCAGCTTCAGGAGTCCACTCGAACTTATCAGATTTCTTCATCAGTCGGTAAAGAGGCAATGCCTTTTCACCGAGCCGAGAGATGAATCGACTCAAAGCGGCCGAACAACTAGTGAGCTTCTGAACATCATGCACACGCATAGGGCGCTTCATTCATAGGATTGCACCAACTTTCTCTGGATTTGCGTCGATCCCTCGTTCGGAAACGAGGAAACCGAGTAACTTTCCACCTGGGACTCCGAATGTGCACTTCGACAGATTAAGCTTGATAACATATCTCCTCAGGTTGGCAAAGGTTTTAGCGAGGTCAGCCAGCAGGTCGGAACCTTTACACGACTTAACCACGATGTCATCCATATATGCTTCCACATTCTGACTGATTTGAGTGAGCAGGCACTTCTGAATCATTCTCATAAATGTGGCACTAGCATTCTTGAGACCAAAGGGCATGGTAACATAGCAAAACCACCCGAATGGGGTGATAAAAGCTGTTTTTATCTCATCAGGCCCATACAGTCGGATCTGATGGTACCCGGAATAAGCGTCCAAAAAGGACAAGCGCTCGCATCCCGCAGTTGAGTCGACAATTTGATCGATGCGGGGGAGAGGGAAATGATCTTTCGGGCAGGCCCGATTGATATGCTTGAAGTCGATGCACATGCGAAGTGAATCATCTTTCTTGGGAACCATGACAACATTGGCGAGCCACTCGGAGTGGTATACCTCTCGGATGAACTCAGCTGCCAGAAGCCGAGCCATGTCCTCGCCAATGGCCTTCCTCTTCTCCATAGCGGACCGACGGAGACACTCTTTGACAGGGTTTGCTTTCGGGTCGACTCGCAAATGGTGCTCAGACAGTCCCCTGGGTACACCAGGCATGTTAGGAGGCTTCCATGCAAAGATGTCCCAGTTCTCACGGAGGAACTGGGTGAGCGCTTCTTCCTATTTGATGTCGGGTGTTGTTGAAATATGAGTCGGAGCAGCATTGGGATCGGTCGGGTGAATGTGAACTGGCTTCATTTCACCAGACGACTGAAATGCAGATTCCGAAGCAGGCTTCTTGGCACGCAACAAATCACTTGGATCTGCGTTCTTCTGATATTCTTGCATTTCCACTTCTGCCATTTGTTCATCGGCGATCTTTGAGCCTCTCTGGAGGTACTCTCCCGCTCTCCGCCGATTACTAGTGACTGTGATCACGCCCCTGGGACCAGGCATCTTCAGCTTGAGGTATACGTAACATTGTCGAGCCTTGAAATGGGCATATGCAGGTCTTCCCAGAATAGCATGATAGGCACTGTGAAAATCCACAACTTCAAATGTCAAGTTTTCTTTGCGGTAATTTTTCGAATTGCCGAAAACCACATCAAGAGTGATCTGGCCGAGCGAGCTTTCTTCCAAGGGTGACGCCGTGGAACCGCATGTTGCTCTCACTGAGCTTGGACATCGGAATGCCCATCCCCCTGAGGGTCTCAACATACAAAATATTCCAACCACTGCCACCATCCATCAGTACTTTGGTCAGTCGGGTGCCCCCGACGACTGGGTTGACCACCAACGCTTGCCTCCCGGGGGTGACTACGTGTGCTAGGTGATCGGACTGGTTGAATGTGAAAGGAGTCTTTGGCCACTTCAAATATGTCGTTGTTGCCGGAGCAACCATGTTCACCTCTCTATTTATTACTTTTGCTCCCGACGTCAGCAAAAATCACTAAGGTGGAATTGACATTGGGGAAACCATCATCCTCCTCTTTGTCTTCATCCTTATCAGATTCCTTCTCTTTTTCACTGGGCTGATTCTCTTGGAACTGTTGGATAAGGAGTCGGCAATGTCGAGTGGTATGCTTGGGATAAATCAGGTTCCCCTCTTCATCCTTCTTGGTGTGTAAATGACCTGGCAAATCTAGCACATCATTTCCTGCTTGATCTTTTACCTTCTTGAGGATCCAGGGCCCCTTAATTAGGCTTTCCCTTGAATTTTCCTTGGGTCACAACTGCAGCCTCTCCAGGACCCGCGGGCTCGGCTTTGCGTTTCTGCTTCCGATTGGAATTACCTCCTCCAGTGTCCTGGCCGACTGGTTTGCTCTTGCCACTGCGGAGTCGGTCCTCTTCCTCTCTGTTAGCGTACCGAGTAGCTACTTAATTCCATCATTCGGGTCAGAGTCATATGTCATGTCCGATCGAATTTCAGGTTAAGCTCCCTGTATCGAACGCCCTCTTTGAAGGCGCATACTGCTTGGTGCTGAGACACATTCTCCACTGTGTGATGTAAAGTGGTCCACCTCTGGATGTAATCCCTCAAGGTTTCATTCGGTTTCTGTACACAATGTTGTAACTCGGCCAACCCTGCAGGTCATTTGCATGTGCCCTCAAATGTCCTGACAAACACTTGGGCCAACTCTTCCCAACCGAATATACTGCCTGGGGCCAACTGATTTAGCCATGCATTGGCCGAACCCTCTAACATCAGGGGAAGATGCTTCATGGCTACCTCATCATTACCACCACCGATCTGTACAGCCACTCGGTAATCCTCCAGCCAAGTGTCAGGCTTCGACTCACCGGTGAACTTGCTCACTCCCGTTGCCAACCTGAAGTTGGGAGGAATCTCAGCGACTCTGATAGCCCTGCTGAAACACTCAGGTCCGGAGACATGAACTCTGCTGCCAGTCGGGCGGTCTCTATTGAGTCCTTCCCTGTGTGCTCTGTTCCTGTCGGCCAGACCTTGAACGAGGATCGGCCTTGCATCAAACCCTGGCTCTCTTGGGTCGACTGGGACCCTCCGCTCATCACTGTACGGGCGCCTGTCATCATATTGCCGGGGCACATACGATCCGCTGCTCGGAGGGGGCGTAGGCACTCGACGACGGTTATCACGGCCGAGGCGATGATCATACTGCTCGTGATTCCGACCCAAATACTTCTCTTGGCGATGCCCACGTCTCTCACACCGCGGGGGTGATCTTGGGCTGTGAGCCGACTGTACTGTGTTAGCCACCACAGATCTGCTGTGGATCCTGTTGCGAGACTGAGAAACAGTTGTGTTTTGCTCTCCTGCCGCCCGGAGCAATGCCCTGATCTGCATCAAACTTCTTCCAGCCTTTGACTGGGACGGCTGGATCGACTCTTCTATACGAGACGCGACTGTAAGATTCTAGATCGGAGTGCGGTATACCTGAGGCCCAGGCAGGAACAACTATCGCCGTCGACTGGATTTGGGGATCTGCTGTCGAGCGCGCTCGTCGAGTGAATGTTAAAGGTTCTCCAGCTATGCGCGCTCAGCCAAAGTGGCCAGGCGTGCAGACTCCCAGGCCTGGGCCTCGTCGGTCTCCCCGACGACGGGAGTGTGGAGGGCCTCCCTGTTGGGGAACGTAGTAATTTCAAAAAATTTCCTACGCACACGCAAGATCATGGTGATGCATAGCAACGAGGGGGAGAGTGTTGTCCACGTACCCTCGTAGACCAACAGCGGAAGCGTTATCACAACGCGGTTGATGTAGTCATACGTCTTCACGATCCGACCGATCAAGTACCGAACGTACGACACCTCCAAGTTCTACACACGTTCAGCTCGATGACGTCCCTCGAACTCCGATCCAGCCGAGTGTTGAGGGAGAGTTTCGTCAGCACGACGGCGTGGTGACGATGATGATGTTCCACTGACGCAGGGCTTCGCCTAAGCTCCGCAACGTTATTATCAAGGTGTAATATGGTGGAGGGGGGCACCGCACACGGCTAAGAGATCTCAAGGATCAATTGTTGTGTCTCTGGGGTGCCCCATGCCCCCGTATATAAAGGAGCAAGGGGGAGGCAGCCGGCCAAGGGGAGAGGTGCGCCAAAGGGGGGGAGTCCTACTCCCACCGGGAGTAGGACTCCTCCTTTCCTTATGGGAGTAGGAGAAGGGAAGGGGAAAGGAGAAAGAAGGAAGGGGGCGCCCCCCTCCCTAGTCCAATTCGGACCAGATCATGGGGAGGGGCGCGGCCACCTTTGAGGCCTTTCTCTCCTTTTCCGTATGGCCCATTAAGGCCCAATACGAATTCCCGTAACTCTCCGGGACTCCGAAAAATACCCGAATCAGTCGGAACCTTTCCGAAGTCCGAATATAGTCGTCCAATATATCGATCTTTACGTCTCGGCCATTTCGAGACTCCTCGTCATGTCCCCGATCTCATCCGGGACTCCGAACTCCTTCGGTACATCAACATACATAAACTCGTAATAAAACTGTCATCGTAACTTTAAGCGTGCGGACCCTTTGGGTTCGAGAACTATGTAGACATGACCGAGACACCTCTCCGGTCAATAACCAATAGCGGGACCTGGATGCCCATATTGGCTCCCACATATTCTACGAAGATCTTTATTGGTCAGACCGCATAACAACATACGTTGTTCCCTTTGTCATCGGTATGTTACTTGCCCGAGATTCGATCGTCGGTATCTCGATACCTAGTTCAATCTCGTTAATGGCAAGTCTCTTTACTCGTTCCGTAATACATCATCCCGCAACTAGCTCATTAGTTGCAATGCTTGCAAAGCTTATAGTGATGTGTATTACCGAGTGGGCGCACAGATACCTCTCCGACAATCGGAGTGACAAATCCTAATCTCGAAATACGCCAACCCAACAAGTACCTTTGGAGACACCTTTAGAGCACCTTTATAATCACCCATTTACGTTGTGACGTTTGGTAGCACACAAAGTGTTCCTCCGGTAAACGGCAGTTGCATAATCTCATAGTCATAAGAACATGTATAAGTCATGAAGAAAGCAATAGCAACATACTAAACGATCGGGTGCTAAGCTAACGTAATGGGTCATGTCAATCACGTCATTCTCCTGATGAGGTGATCCCATTAATCAAATGACAACTCATGTCTATGGCTAAGAAACATAACCATCTTTGATTAACGAGCTGGTCAAGTAGAGGCATACTAGTGACACTCTGTTTGTCTATGTATTCACACATGTATTATGTTTCCGGTTAATACAATTCTAGCATGAATAATAAACATTTATCATGATATAAGGAAATATATAATACTTTATTATTGCCTCTAGGGAATATTTCCTTCAGTCTCCCACTTGCACTAGAGTCAATAATCTAGTTCACATCGCCATGTGATTTAACATCAATAATTCACACCACCATGTGATTAACACCCATAGTTCACATCTCTATGTGACCAACACTCAAAGGGTTTACTAGAGTCAATAATCTAGTTCACATCGCTATGTGATTAACACCCAAAGAGTACTAAGGTGTGATCATGTTTTGATTGTGAGATAATTTTAGTCAACGGGTCTGTCACATTCAGATCCGTAAGTATTTTGCAAATTTCTATGTTTACAATGCTCTGCACGGAGCTACTCTTAGCTAATTGCTCCCACTTTCAATATGTATCTAGACTGAGACTTAGAGTCATCTAGATTAGTGTCAAAACTTGCATCGACGTAACCCTTTACGACGAACCTTTTGTCACTTCCATAATCGAGAAACATATCCTTATTCCACTAAGGATAATTTTGACCGCTGTCCAGTGATCTACTCCTAGATCACTATTGTACTCCCTTGCCAAAATCAGAGTAGGGTATACAATAGATCTGGTATACAACATGGCATACTTTATAGAACCTATGGCCAAGGCATAGGGAATGACTTTCATTCTCTTTCTATCTTCTGCCGTGGTCGGGCTTTGAGTCTTACTCAATTTCACACCTTGTAACACAGGCAAGAACTCTTTCTTTGACTGTTCTATTTTGAACTACTTCAAAATCTTGTTAAGGTATGTACTCATTGAAAAACTTATCAAGCGTCTTCATCTATCTCTATAGATCTTGATGCTAAATATGTAAGCAGCTTCACCGAGGTCTTTCTTTGAAAAACTCCTTTCAAACACTCCTTTATGCTTTGCAGAATAATTCTACATTATTTCCGATCAACAATATGTCATTCACATATACTTATCAGAAATGTTGTAGTGCTCCCACTCACTTTCTTGTAAATACAGGCTTCACCGCAAGTCTGTATAAAACTATATCCTTTGATCAACTTATCAAAGTGTATATTCCAACTATGAGATACTTGCACCAGTCCATAGATGGATCGCTGGAGCTTGCATATTTTGTTAGCACCTTTAGGATTGACAAAACCTTCTGGTTGCATCATATACAACTCTTCTTTAATAAATCCATTAAGGAATGTAGTTTTGTTTATCCATTTGCCAGATTTCATAAAATGCGGCAATTGCTAACGTGATTCAGACAGACTTTAAGCATAGATACGAGTGAGAAACTCTCATCGTAGTCAACACCTTGAACTTGTCGAAAAACCTTTTTGCGACAATTCTAGCTTTGTAGATAGTAACACTACTATCAGCGTCCGTCTTCCTCTTGACGATCCATTTATTCTCAATTGCTTGCCGATCATCGGGCAAGTCAACCAAAGTCCACACTTTGTTCTCATACATGGATCTCATCTCAGATTTCTTGGCCTCAAGCCATTTTGCGGAATCTGGGCTCACCATCGCTTCTTCATAGTTCATAGGTTCGTCATGGTCTAGTAACATAACCTCCAGAATAGGATTACCGTACCACTCTGGTGCGGATCTTACTCTGGTTTACCTACGAGGTTTGGTAGTAACTTGATCTGAAGTTACATGATCATCATCATTAACTTCCTCACTAATTGGTGTAGAAGTCACAGGAACAGATTTCTGTGATGAACTACTTTCCAATAAGGGAGCAGGTACAGTTACCTCATCAAATTCTACTTTCCTCCCACTCACTTCTTTCGAGAGAAACTCCTTCTCTAGAAAGGATCCATACTAAGCAACGAATGTCTTGCCTTCGGATCTGTGATAGAAGGTCTACCCAACTGTCTCCTTTGGGTATCCTATGAAGACACATTTCTCCGATTTGGGTTTGAGCTTATCAGGATGAAACTTTTTCACATAAGCATCGCAACCCCAAACTTTAAGAAACGACAACTTTGGTTTCTTGCCAAACCAAAGTTCATAAGGCGTCGTCTCAACGGATTTTGATGGTGCCCTATTTAACGTGAATGTAGCTGTCTCTAATGCATAACCCCAAAACGATAGTGGTAAATTGGTAAGAGACATCATATATCGCACCATATCTAATAAAGTACGGTTACGATGTTCGGACACACCATTACACCGTGGTGTTCCAGGTGACGTGAATTTGTGAAACTATTCCACATTGTTTTAATTGAAGACCCAACTCGTAACTCAAATATTTGTCTCCGCGATCAAATCATAGAAACCTTATTTTCTCGTCACGATGATTTTCTACTTCACTCTGAAATTATTTGAACTTTTCAAATGCTTCAGACTTATGTTTCATCAAGTTGATATACCCATATCTGCTCAAATCATCTGTGAACGTCAGAAAATAATGATACCTGCTACGAGCCTCAATATTCATCGGACCACATACATCTGTATGTATGATTTCCAAAAAATCTGTTGCTCTCTCCATAGTTCCGGAGAACGGCGTTTTTAGTCATCTTGCCCATGAGGCACGGTTCACAAGCATCAAGTGATTCATAATCAAGTGATTCCAAAATCCCATCAGTATGGAGTTTCTTCATGCGCTTTACACCAATATGACCTAAACGGGAGTGCCACAAATAAGTTGCACTATCATTATTAACTTTGCATCTTTTGGCTTCATTATTATGAATATGTGTATCACTACGATCGAGATCCAACAAACCATTTTCGTTGGTGTGTATGACCATAGAAGGTTTTTATTCATGTAAACGGAACAACAATTGTTCTCTAACTTAAATGAATAACCGTATTGCAATAAACATGATCAAATCATATTCATGCTCAACGCAAACACCAAATAACACTTATTTAGTTTCAACACTAATCCCAAAAGTATAGGGAGTGTGCGATGATGATCATATCAATCTTGGAACTACTTCCAACACACATCGTCACCTCGCCTTTTACTAGTCTCTGTTTATTCTACAACTCCCGTTTTCGAGTTATACTCATTAGCAACTGAACCAGTATCAAATACTGAGGGGTTGCTATAAACACTAGTAAGTACACATCAATAACATGTATATCCAATATACCTTTGTTCACTTTGCCATCCTTCTTATCCACCAAATACTTGGGGCAGTTCCGCCTCCAGTGACTAGTCCCTTTGCAGTAGAAGAACTTAGTCTCAGGCTTAGGTACAGACTTGGGCTTCTTCACTTGAGTAGCAACTTGCTTGCCGTTCTTTTTGAAGTTCCCCTTCTTCCCTTTGCCCTTTTCTTGAAACTAGTGGTCTCGTCAACCATCAACACTTGATGTTTTTCTTGATTTCTACCTTTGTCGATTTCAGCATCACGAAGAGCTCGGGAATTACTTTCGTCATCCCTTGCATACTATAGTTCATCGCGAAGTACTACTAACTTGGTGATGGTGACTAGAGAATTCTGTCAATCACTATTTTATCTGGAAGATTAACTCCCACTTGATTCAAGCGATTGTAGTACCCAGACAATCTGAGCACATGCTCACTAGTTGAGCGATTCTCCTCCATCTTTTAGCTATAGAACTTGTTGGAGACTTCACATCTCACAACCCGGGCATTTGGTTGAAATATTAACTTCAACTCCTGGAACATCTCATATGGTCCATGACGTTCAAAACGTCTTTGAAGTCCCGATTCTAAGCCGTTAAGCATGGTGCACTAAACTGTCAAGTAGTCATCATATTGAGCTAGCCAAACGTTCATAACGTCTGCATCTGCTCCTGCAATAGGTCTGTCACCTAGCAGTGCATCAAGGACATAATTTTTCTGTGCAGCAATGAGGATAATCCTCAGATCACGGATCCAATCCGCATCTTTGCTACTAACATCTTTCAACATAATTTTTCTCTAGGAACATATCAAAAAATAAACACAGGGAAGCAACAACGCGAGCTATTGATCTACAACATAATTTGCAAAATACTATCAGGACTAAGTTCAGGATAAATTTAAGTTCAATTAATCATATTACTTTAGAACTCCCACTTAGATAGATATCCCTCTAATCATCTATGTGATTACGTGATCCAAATCAACTAAACCATGTCCGATCATCACGTGAGATGGAGTAGTTTCAATGGTGAACATCACTATGTTGATCATATCTACTATATGATTCACGCTCGACCTTTCGGTCTCTGTGTTCCGAGGCCATATCTGTACATATGATAGGCTCGTCAAGTTTAACCTAAGTATTCCGCGTGTGCAACTGTTTTGCACCCGTTGTATTTGAACGTACAGCTTATCACACCCGATCATCACGTGGTGTCTCAGCACGAAGAACTTTTGCAACGGTGCATACTCAGGGAGAACACTTTTTTCTTGAAATTTTAGTGAGAGATCATCTTATAATGCTACCGTCAATCAAAGCAAGATAAGATGCATAAAGGATTAACATCACATGCAATCAATATAAGTGATATGATATGGCCATCATCATCTTGTGCTTGTGATCTCCATCTCCGAAGCACCGTGCTCGTGATCTCCATCTCCGAAGCACCGTGCTCGTGATCTCCATCTCCGAAGCACCGTCATGATCACCATCGTCACCGGCGCGACACCTTGATCTCCATCGTAGTATCGTTGTCGTCTCGCCAACTTATTGCTTTTACGACTATCGCTACCGCTTAGTGATAAAGTAAAACTATTACATGGCGATTGCATCTCATACAATAAAGCGACAACCATATGGCTCCTGCCAGTTGCCGATAACTCGGTTACAAAACATGATCATCTCATACAACAAATTATATCACATCATGTCTTGACCATATCACATCACAACATGCCCTGCAAAAACAAGTTAGACGTCCTCTACTTTGTTGTTGCAAGTTTTACGTGGCTGCTACGGGCTTAGCAAGAACCGTTCTTACCTACGCATCGAAACCACAACGATAGTTTGTCAAGTTGGTGATGTTTTAACCTTCGCAAGGACCGGGCGTAGCCACACTCGATTCAACTAAAGTGAGAGAGACAGACACCCGCCGGTCACCTTTAAGCAACGAGTGCTCGCAACGGTGAAACCAGTCTCGCGTAAGCGTACGTGTAATGTCGGTCCGGGCCGCTTCATCTCACAATACCGCTGAACCAAAGTATGACATGCTGGTAAGCAGTATGACTTATATCGCCCACAACTCACTTGTGTTCTACTCGTGCATAGCATCAACGCATAAAACCAGGCTCGGATGCCACTGTTGGGGAACGTAGTAATTTCAAAAAAATTCCTACGCACACGCAAGATCATGGTGATGCATAGCAACGAGGGGGGAGAGTGTTGTCCACGTACCCTCGTAGACCAACAGCGGAAGCGTTATCACAACGCGGTTGATGTAGTCGTACGTCTTCACGATCCGACCGATCAAGTACCGAATGTACGGCACCTCCAAGTTCTACACACGTTCAGCTCAATGACGTCCCTCGAACTCCGATCCAGCCGAGTGTTGAGGGAGAGTTTCGTCAGCACGACGGCGTGGTGACGATGATGATGTTCCACCGACGCAGGGCTTCGCCTAAGCTCCGCAACGGTATTATCGAGGTGTAATATGGTGGAGGGGGGCACCGCACACGGCTAAGAGATCTCAAGGATCAATTGTTGTGTCTCTGGGGTGCCCCCCTGCCCCCGTATATAAAGGAGCAAGGGGGAGGCAGCCGGCCAAGGGGAGAGGCGCGCCAAAGGGGGGAGTCCTACTCCCACCGGGAGTAGGACTCCTCCTTTCCTTATGGGAGTAGGAGAAGGGAAGGGGAAAGGAGAAAGAAGGAAGGGGGCGCCCCCCCTCCCTAGTCCAATTCGGACCAGATCATGGGGAGGGGCGCGGCCACCTTTTGAGGCCTTTCTCTCCTTTCCCGTATGGCCCATTAAGGCCCAATACGAATTACCGTAACTCTCCGGGACTCCGAAAAATACCCGAATCACTCGGAACCTTTCCGAAGTCCGAATATAGTCGTCCAATATATCGATCTTTACGTCTCGGCCATTTCGAGACTCCTCGTCATGTCCCCGATCTCATCCGGGACTCCGAACTCCTTCGGTACATCAACATACATAAACTCATAATAAAATTGTCATCGTAACTTTAAGCGTGCGGACCCTTTGGATTCGAGAACTATGTAGACATGACCGAGACACCTCTCCGGTCAATAACCAATAGCGGGACCTGGATGCCCATATTGGCTCCCACATATTCTACGAAGATCTTTATCGGTCAGACCGCATAACAACATACATTGTTCCCTTTGTCATCGGTATGTTACTTGCCCGAGATTCGATCGTCGGTATCTCGATACCTAGTTCAATCTCGTTACTGGCAAGTCTCTTTACTCGTTCCGTAATACATCATCCCGCAACTAGCTCATTAGTTGCAATCCTTGCAAGGCTTATAGTGATGTGTATTACCGAGTGGGCCCACAGATACCTCTCCGACAATCGGAGTGACAAATCCTAATCTCGAAATACGCCAACCCAACAAGTACCTTTGGAGACACCTGTAGAGCACCTTTATAATCACCCATTTACGTTGTGACGTTTGGTAGCACACAAAGTGTTCCTCCGGTAAACGGGAGTTGCATAATCTCATAGTCATAAGAACATGTATAAGTCATGAAGAAAGCAATAGCAATATACTAAACGATCGGGTGCTAAGCTAACGTAATGGGTCATGTCAATCACGTCATTCTCCTGATGAGGTGATCCCGTTAATCAAATGACAACTCATGTCTATGGCTAAGAAACATAACCATCTTTGATTAACGAGCTAGTCAAGTAGAGGCATACTAGTGACACTCTGTTTGTCTATGTATTCACACATGTATTATGTTTCTGGTTAATACAATTTTAGCATGAATAATAAACATTTATCATGATATAAGGAAATATATAATACTTTATTATTGCCTCTAGGGCATATTTCCTTCACTCCCCATTGCGGCGGTGCAGCTCCTCCCTCTGCTGCGAAGTGAGGGCTTCGGGATGATATTCCTCATGAACACGCGATGGGCCGCCGCCGCCATCGCTGCGATGGAAACCAGATGGGCTACGCGGCGTGTTGACCATCAGGACTTCTGCCACGAGGTCGCTGCTGTCGCACTCGGACAGGGTCTCGACGAAGCCAGTCGACAGGTCAAATAGCCCGTAGAGAGATTCGTCGGGCTCGATTGCCGCGACTTGAGGGGTGGCCGACTGACGGGCCACAGCATGCTTCACCCACCACTGAAGCCGCGATCGACCTGATCGTTTGCGGCGACGAGTAGCGGGAAGCGAAGACGTTGCGGGAGCCGGCCGATAATGAGTCGACGGCTGCCGCAGAAGAACGCCGCGGACGCAAGCGCGAAAGTGCATTGCCCCGTGGACGGGGAGCGCCTCGACGTCGAGGAGAGCCTCCTAGAGCCAGGCAGAGTCGTCGGCGACGAAAACGAGCACGCCGAGATGGATCTCGCGGCCCTCAGCCAATCCACCGCCGGAAACCATGATGATGGGAATCGGAAAAATCGCAACCTCACCAGAAAGTCGCTAAGACACCCGCCCACGGTGGGTGCCAACTGTCGTGGTTCTAAGTCTGACAGTAGAATAGGGGGTACATAGGAGGAGGCATGATCCTAGATACGATCAGGTTGTGCACGCAAGATTTGCGAGTTCAGGCCCGTCTCCGAAGAAGTAAAAGCCCTACGTCTCGGTGCCCGGAGGTGGTCGACTGGATTATGCGTGAGGTTACAGAGGTTGCGAAACCTTGTCTCAGTGGAGGGGGTGGCTTATATAGAGTGCGCCAAGATCCCAGCCAACCCACGTTACCAGGGGTTCAATGTACATAAAGAGGAGATGTTACTCGTAACGCCAGCAATAAAGTCATATAAATGATCATTAAGACTACAGAGTGAACGCCTGACCGTTGCCATCCTGAGTGACTTTAGATCTTCTGTACTCCGAGTGGTTTCTGATATGGTTGAATGATTATATCTTGGTCCAATGAAATTGGGTTATCCGAGTGGAACTGTTGATCGAGTGGGCTGCATTCCGTGGTAATTTCAGTTGGTAGGTGTTGTTGTCCTTTGAATGTCTTTGACTGTAGGGCAGTGTCCTTGGGAAGGGTGTCTAGGTCAGGCCTATTACCCTACCCTAGGTACATGTCATCGTCACCGACCGCCACTCATAAGGAAGACAATCAATAATAAATCATGCTCCAATTTCATAGCACAACGAGAGATCATACATCCATGCTTTGGGAATCACAAACCTTAACACAAATATTCTTACTAAACCACAATTACTCACTAGCATTACTCTAATATCACCATCTTTATAACTCAAAACAAATGCAAAGAATCAAACTTCTCATATATTCAATGATCTTCCTGAAAGTTTTTATTATATCCTCTTGAATACCCATCATGTTAGGACTAAATTCATAACCCAAGCAAACTACCATACTATTTATAATACTCTCAAAACAAGATAAGTGAAGCATGAGAGTTCATCAATTTCTTTAAAATATAACCACCGCCGTGCTCTAAAAGGTATAAGTAAAGCACTAGAGCAACTGCCTAGCTTAAAAGATAAAAGTGAAGCTCAAAGAGTATTCTAATAAATTCACGATTAATGTGTGTCCCACTCAAAAAGGTGTTCTCAGCAAGGATGATTGTGACAAACTAAAAATAAAATAAAGCAAAGACTCATATAATACACGACGCTCCAAGAAAAACACATATAATGTATTGAGTAAAAATATAGCCTCAAGTAATCTACCAATGGATTGTAGACAAAAGAGGGAATGCCAATCGGGGCATCCCCAAGCTTAGACACTTGGTTGTCCTTGAATATTACTTTGGGGTGCCATGGGCATCCCCAAGCTTAGGCTCTTGCCACTCCTTATTCCTTAGCCCATCAAAACTTCACTCAAAACTTGAAAACCTCACAACACAAAACTCAACAGAAAACTCATGAGATCCATTAGTATAATAAAGCAAATCACCACTTTTAGGTACTGTTGTAAACCCATTCCAATTTTATATTTGCATTTTATCTACTGTATTCTAACTTGACCATGGTTCATACCCCCCGATACAACCAATAGATTCATCAAAAGAAGCGAACAACATAATGGAAATAGAATCTGTCAATAACAGAACAGTCTGTAGTAATCTGGACATTAGCCAAACTTTTGTAGCACCAAAATTTCTGAACAATTAGGAAAACATGAGCAATTTGTATATAAATCTTGTGTAAAAAAATTAGAATTTTAGCACGCTCCAGAAAATTTGCACAACTCTGCTACCGGACGCAAAAGTTTCTGTTTTTTCACATAATCAAATCAACAATCTTCCAAATCATCCTAGAGGTCCTACTTGGCACAAACACTAATTAAAAGACTAAAACTCCATCATAACAGAAGTATAATGGTGTGACATATAGAAACAGAAAATAAAAATATTGGGTTGTCTCCCAACAAGCGCTTTTTCAAGCCTTTTAGCTACGATAATTTTAATGATGCTCACATGAAAGACAAAAAATTGAAGCACAAAGAGAGCATCATATAGCATGTGAAAAAAATGTTTAAGTCTAACATACTTCCTATGAATAGGCATTTCATAGGAATTTTTTTATTAAGACAAGCAATTTCTAGCATATGCAAATATGAAGAAGGAAGCACTAATAATTTCAACGTAAAGAGAGGTGATTTAGTAACATCAAAATTTCTACAACCATATCTTCCCCTCTCATAATAATTAAATGTAGGATCATGATCAAATTCAACAATATAACTATGACATAAAATATTGACACTCTTCCAAAATAGTGGGATAATCATCAGATAAAGTCATCACCTCTCCAAGCCCACTTTAAAAAAAAATCATAATATTGATCATTCTCCAAAGTAGTGGGATCATTATTACCTAGAATTGACACTCTTCCAAACCCACTTTCAATATTATTGCAAACACTATTATCAGTATCATATTCATCATAAGGCTTAAATAAATTTTCAAGATCATAAGAAGAATCACCCCAATCGTGATCATTACAATAAGTACTGGACATAGCAAAATTAGCATCCCCAAGCTTGGGGTTTTGCATATTATTAGCACAATTGACATTAATAGAATTTATAATAACACCACCGCAATCATGCTTTTCATTCAAGGAGCTATCGTGAATCACTTCATAAATTTCCTCCTTTAGCACTTCATCACAATTTTCAGATTCACAAATTTCGATCAAAACTTCATAAAGATAATCTAGTGCACTCAACTCACTTGCAATTGGTTCATCATAGTTGGATTTTTTTTAAAGATTAGCAAGTGGATGAGGATCCATAAACTTTTTGCTTCTGTTTGGAATAAACATACAATTATGCCAAGAGAACAAGCAAACAAACCAAGGAAGAATAAAGTCAAACGGAAAGAGGGCAAACAAAAAGGCAAATACTTTTGTATTTTTATGAAAATGTTTTAGAAGTGGGGGAGAGGAAAACGAGAGGCAAATGGCAAATAGAGTAAATGCAAGAGATGAGAGTTTATGATAGGTACTTGGTAGGCCTGATTTAGATCTTCCCCGGCAACGGCGCCAGAAATTCTTCTTGCTACTTCTTCAGCTTGCGTTAGTTTTTCCCTTGAAGAGGAAAGGGTGATGCAGCAAAGCAGAGATAAGTATTTCCCTCAGTTCAGAACCAAGGTATCAATCGAGTAGGAGGAACACAAGTCTCCAATAATTGCACCTACACAAACAAACAAATACTTGCACCCAATACGATAAATGGGTTGTCAGTCCCTTCACAATTACTTGCAAGGATGAGATCTAGTAGTGTAGGTATAAAAGATAAGTCAAAGTGCGAAATAAAATAGAAGTAAATAAACGCCAGCAAGGTATTTTTGTGGTTTTGATTTTGTAGATTTGAAAATAATATGATAAAAGATAGACCCGGGGGCCATACACTACTAGGGAAAAGCTTACCAGTAGCGGTGGCTTTTGAGCTACCAGTAGCGCGGGCACTAGAGCTACTGCTACGACGCTACAACTATTTTGTCGCAGTAGCGCGTTTTTAGGCCAGCGCTACTGGTAAGTTCAAGTACTAGTAGCGCGGCACTTGGGAGCGCTACTAGTAAATGAGCGCTGCTGGTAATATTTTGGCCCGCGCCACTGCTAACATTTATGGTTTTTAGCATTTTGGCGTAGTACATGTTTAAACAGATATATCTTTTATACAATGACAACTCATCATGAACTAGTCTGTTTAAATAGCATATTCATTACCACTTGTCATCACCACCAAACAATGTTCATCAATGAGACATCATATAACAAGTTGGTCACTAGTCATAATCACAACTCCTCATCATCATCATCAACTCTAACACATTGTAGCACATAATAACACATTGTAGCTATGACCTACTCCTCTCATAGGACCTACTCTACCCTCTCTTAGGTAAAATATCATAAAACAAGATAGGCATTGACTCTCCATTAAGGAAAATTGACTCTCCATAATAAAGAACAGAGATCATCCTGTCTCCAAGTCTTGGCCTACGCACAATGTTGCTTCCAAGTAGCTCTCTATGATGGTTCAAACATTTTTTGAAATCATTTATTATCATGGCTTCCTCGCTTTTAGAAATCCGGTATGGACAGGAGTGATGTGGATACTGTGGCTGACCTGGCCGTGGTGGCCGTAAGCTCATAACATCAACGCGACCTCTCGGCAACATCAGATGAGGCACACAATCCATCGGGATTTTCTGTTCAAAAACATAGTAATAACTTTGTAGTTAGCAATGTAGTTTAGTTTTAGAAGAATTTATGCAAAAGATGCACGGATGTCGTAATAGTAGAAAATCTTACCATGATATCTCCATTGATGTTACCGTAGTTCAACACGTGCACTAGTGGCACGTATTGACCATAATGTGGAGGAGTTTGATAATAGCTATTGTAATTCTCAAGATTAGTAAAAAATGCGATAAGACCATCTTGCTCCTTATAAGTTAATTTTGCTTCATCATTGTAGTAGTAGGTTCTGTCTACCATTTTCCGTACATTTTTTGAAGAATGAAAATAAGCTGTCAATGGAAATAAGCTGTCAAATATTTTGGAATAAACAATATAAATTACTTAGTAAATATGTTTAAGAAACTCACATAGCGGTACAACTAGAAGCGTGTCAACAAGGACCCAAATGGTCATATTATTTTCGTCCATGTCAGGATCACCAAAATCGAAGGTGAGAAGCATACCCTCATGAAAATCATACGCCATGCAAAGGGCTTCCCAATTCAGGCAACCAAAATTGGATGAGTTCACAGAATTGTGTAGATTTACAGCAAAATCATAACCATGATGGGTCCTTAGTTGAATTATCTTTGTCTCCATTCTTTCATGATCTTCAAAACCCATCTTCTCCAAGACATAGCGTCTTGCATGTCATGGGATAAGCTAGTCGAATTGCAAAAGACGGAAATTACACATTGAAGAAGTAGAGAAGTCATGCAAAAAATAAAAATAAACACTTGTCGTCGTTGCGTACCGTTTCAACATCGAAGGTCTCTTGGAGCTTGATGCTGAAGCGCCGACCTTCTACCAGGTGAGGCCTGTCGCACAGACCGCGCTCATCTTCGCAGTACTCGCACATAGCGAATTCCCTTTCGTCGCCAGACATTTCCTAATAGGTAATTAATAATCCATCATCGAATACATATATAGTAGTTTGTAGCAAAGATCATCATATAACAACTAAAAGACCTAAAATTTGTAGTTTGTAGCAAAGATCATCATCGTACCTAGTTTGTAGCAAAGATCATCATATAATCCATCATCGAATACATATATAGTAGTTTGTAGCACAAACCGTGCTCATCTTTTGCATTCAATAAGCAAATAACTAATACGTAATTAATAATCCATCATCGAATACATATATAGTAGTTTGTAGCAAAGATCATCATATAATATCACTAATACATCTCGAATAATAGCTCCTCTAGGTTCAGTGGGCCGCAGTGGACACCCAAAGAGAAGGAACCATCACCGGATCATAGCTCCGGTGAGATCCCCAAAGAATCTGCCAGGTATTGGAGAACCGGCCGTTCGCCAACGCAACCAAGTAGCGTTGTACGTGCGCGTTCTCCTCCGTGACACGGTGCTGTACCACCTGCGTGGGCGACTCAAGCCTCTCCACTGATGCAGGCCCACGTGACTGTCGGATGTGAGGTTCTGGCAAACCCTTAAGGTTCAAACTCTGGGGTGCGCACGAAGTCTTTCCCTCCTACCGATCCACGCCCTAGCTCACCAAGATCTCGCGGACGAACTCGACGGAGTCGCAACATAGAAAGACATGGGATTTATACTGGTTCGGGCCACCGTTGTGGTGTAATACCCTACTCCAGTGTGGTGGTGGTGGATTGCCTCTTGGGCTGATGATGAACAGTACAAGGGGAAGAACAGCCTCCTGAGGTTGAGGTGTTCTTGTGCTTGCCGAACTTGTGTGAGTGAGGACTCGATGCCTCTACTGTGGTAGCTACCTCTACTTATATAGGCCCTGGTCCTCTTCCCAAATATTGAGCGGGAAGGGAGCCAACAACGGCGGGCAAATTTGAAGGGGGACAGCCAATACAAGCTATCCTGACAAAAGTGGTCTTCACCTGCGAAAAGCTCTAGTGGTGACGCTGTCTTGGGCTCCACGATGACGTCCGTCCTGCCGTCCCTCTGGTCTTGGTCTCATTGCACCGACATGGCAACCTTTGCCTGATGCCTCGGTACTCCTCGCCTGCGCTGGCCTCCTTAGCACCAAAGAGGAAACAAGGACGCTGCGCACGCTGGCGCCCGCCTGGCGCCGATCGTCATGGCTCACGTCACGAGAGCCTCATGAGGTTTGCCCCGCCTTGATATCTCCACTCCTTGTGAGCCCGTCTGGCTAGGCCACTCCTGAGGAGGTCTTGCGTCGTCCGCCTTGCGAGGCTTGGCCCCTCGCGAGGGTCTTGAATGCTTTGTTGATGAAGATGGGTTGTACGGCCCGCTGGCTTAGCCACGCCGTGGGCCGCAGGCAGGCAAGTCTGGGGACCCCCGTTCCCAGAACGCTGACAGTAGCCCTCGGGCCCAAGGTGCGCTCGGGCTTGGCTTCGCGGCGAAGCCAAGGGTCAAGTACGAAGCGCCGCGGGCCCCAAAAGCCTGCAGCCTTGGTTGAAGCGTGGTGGTTGATTGGACGTGGGCGTCTCCGCTTCCCCACGCTGCCTTGGCAACTGCTTGACCTGACAAAAGGCTGGCACATGCAGTACTTGCCTTCATTGCTTCTTCCTCGCCTCGCTCTAGATCCCCTTTCTCGCTCCTCGCCACCGCTACCTCCAGATCCGCTCCAATCTCATCCTGCATCTGTGATCCATGGCGCCGCGCAAAGTCAGGACTTCCTCAGCATCGGCTTGGTATGAGCCGGCCCTTGAGGCGCCCACCGTCACGGAGCAGAGCCTCGCCTCCGTGCGCCTGCTGACGGCGGGTGAGAGCAATGAGTGGGGGGAGACCGAGCTCCGGCTTGCCTCCGACGTGCCGGAGCCTGAGGAAAGCACCTTCTTCCCTTCTTCTCGAGCAGTGTTGCTGTCGGGTTGGTTCCTCCCTTCTCTGATTTCTTTTATGAAGTCCTCGACCACTACGGGTTGCATGCGTTCCATCTCCATCCCAACTCTGTCCTCCTCCTGTCCATCTTCGCCTACTACTGTGAGGCGTACCTGGGTGTGATGCCATCCGTGGGGCTCCTGCGCCATTTCTTCTTCCTCCGTGTCAGCGAGGGGCACATCTCCGGATGCGCTAATTTCGTCGCATCCGGCAAGGCCAACACGATCTCGAGCACCAGGAAGAGGGCCGACAACATTCGATCCAAATGGGTCATGATGGACGCCAAGCGCGCCGATCCACGTCTAGTGTTGCCAACGGTGGCGCCCGCTTCCAACGGGGGGTGGCCCAAGGCGGAGCTTGCCGATCAGCGGGCATCATTAGTGTTGAGGCAGATGATGACCGACTTGAAGCCGGGCAACGCGAAGGCGGCCAGGGTGACGGGGGTCATGCTCCTGAAGGAGTTCTTGAAGCTGCGAGTTGCCCCGCTCCAGGCGCGCGCGCCCCCTGTGGGAGCTTGAAGAAGAGGGAAACAAGTTCGCGTGAGGCCGGGGGCCCTGTCTGACAATGAATTGGCCGCTGTCCTGCGTCTCATAGTTGGGGACAACCAGGAGTACCCGCCAAGCGCCTTTGTTCCCCTGTTCCAACGCAGGGACTGGGAGGAATTCGTCGCCTCTAGGCCGACCTTTGACGCGCGCGGGCTGGTGCCGCCGGCGCTCCCGGGAGCCCCTGCGGCACCGAAGCCGGTGGAGGTGTCCTCTGACGAGTCCCGTGGAGAGGGGGAAGAGGAGGTGGACTCGGAGAAGACTCTTGAAGAGGTTGGGGAGACTTCCCCTCTGAGCAAGGCTGAGATCCTCCGCGCCCTTCCTGACGATGCCGAGGCCGACGCCCGCCAGGAGGAGAGGGAGCAGCTCCTCATCCCGACGAGGGGTAGGTCATCGCTAGTGCCTCGCGATGCCACCTCCGTCCCGACACCTCATGGGGCTGGCTCCGGCCCTGCCTCCGCACCGCCTGCCGCTGCCGGAGCCCGCACACCTGTTCCTTAGGTCCCGATGCTGTCAGGCTTCAAGCTCCCCAAGCGGAAGTATGTTGCGGTGGATCAGTAAGTGTGTTAAGCTTCGTCTTGTCCCTCTTTGTACTTGTTATTTCCTGACGTTCACCCTTGGTCGACAAGGCCGGTGCCTTCAGTGAAGAAGAGGAAGGAGGGTACGGTGGTTGTGCCTTCCTCCGCAGGGAATGGAGGCAGCAGCGCCCGCACTTCCCCTACTCGGTCATCCTCGCGAGGCCAAGAGGAACATCGCGGTGTGGGATCAGCCCCCATGGCCCTGCTTGCTCCGGAAGCGCTGGCGTCCGACGCGATGGATGAGATCCTAGCTACTCCGGAACCCGCAATCTCCCACGTCCTGGTGACGGCGGCTCCCCCCACTGCTGCACCTCCACTCCCCGGTTCTTCTGCTCCTACTGCTGTTCTGGAACATGCTCTATCGAAAATGACCCAATTGCAGGCAGATCTCCTGGGCGTAGACCCACGCCTGGAGCTAGCCTTTGGCTGGCTTCACTCCAACCTGGCGGTTTGCGCGACGCTGGAGCCCGTGGCTGAGGATGACTGCGAGGCCGCCGCCGCAGCTGTGCAAGGTCAGGTGGAGGCCTAGCTGGAGAAGTTCCGCGGCTTTGCCTCCTCACCCTTGTGTGGCAATGTCGCCGACCCTGCGGCTGGTGGTGCAGGTGAAGGCGTCGCTACCTGGGATGGAGCACCTTCTGCAGGAGACGGCGGTGTCGAGGGGTGACCTGCAGCTAGTTTCCTGTTTTATTCCTGCACCATGCAACAGGCCTCGTGAAGGCGTTTAGACTTTTCATTTGATATTGTGAGGACAATATGTTTGTAATATTTGCTTCGAGATTTTGCGATTTTCTTCCTATCCGCTTTGGGTTCTGCGTCGGTAGAGGCCGGCCCCGCGCATACCTCAACCGCCATTGGGCCGACCGGAGACCAGGATGGACCAAGGAGTGAGGGGCTACGTGACGAGTTAGGCTCCTGAGTCGCGATGCTCAAGAGTCCCCCTTGACGCACAAACAACTTATAGGGAGAGTACGCGAGGATAGATTAATGTTCTACGTCGGCAGAGCCCGGCCCCGCGCATACCTCAACCGCCATTGAGCCGACCGGAGACTAGGGCGGACCAAGGAGTGAGGGGCTACGTGACCAGTTAGGCTCCTGAGTCGAGATGCTCAGGAGTCCCCCTTGACATGCAAGCAATTTCCATACCTGCCCTCGCCGAGGCCTCGGGAGGGGCGCGCGACGCCCAGGTCCGGGAGACCTGGTTGGGTGGCGTGCGCTTGGGCGTGACCCGAGCGCAGCCCCCATGCCCAGCCCCCTCACGCAGCTCTCCCGAGGGGAGGCGTTGCAGTGAGGCTGGACGCTGAGCTCTAGGCTCCCTGAGGTTGGTACGACCGTGGGGCCGCCCTCAGTTGTTTATCACCAGCCGGAGCATAGTGCTTCCGCTTGTGCACGGGCATAGCCGCTCCTCGGCAGTGTCGACAGCCAGCGCGGAGCATGGTGCTTCCACTTGTGCGTGGGATGGGGGCCCCTCTGGGAGGAGCCCCCGGGGCGTGTACAACCCCACCCTGACACGTGGCTTGCACGACAGGGCTGCGAGGTATATCTGGGCACTCGTGAGCCAGCGCGGGACTCACGAGGCCCTACCTCAAGGCGGGTTGCGCCTGGTCTTGAGTCTTGGTGACTGTATGTTCCTGCAAGGCGGTTAGGTGCAAGGACTCTACGTCCTCAGGTCTTGGCCCTCGAGTGAGCTCAGCCACCGCTGGTATGCCAGGTCGTGATGCCGTGGTCAAGGCCAGGGGGTGAGGGCTGGAGAGCCAGTAAGAGCTCCTGAGTCGCGATGCTCGGGAGCCCCCCTTTTAACGCGCAAGCGAATTGCACGGGGTGAATGGACCCGCGGCGGGTGGCGATCGGCTTGGGTAAATGCAGGAAGATACATGCCACTGGGTCCGGCCCGAGCGGCTTGGGGATGATGCAACCCGAGGGGCGCCCCCAGCAAGGTAAGCTAAAGACATAAGCAAAATGGATACATACCACATGGACGGACCCATGCGGCCTGGGAATAATGCAGCCCAAGGGGCACTCCCAGCTAAACGAGCTTGGAAAGTGTCACCTGGTTCTGTAGATGAAGTAGAGTTGGTGCAGCTGAAGGTGTGCATCGAAGGAATGACTCTTCACGAGCCACCGGGGCCCTGAACCTCGGGAGGCTCTGGGGGCTCGGGAGGTTCCCTGAAGACCGTCTCCATCTCTTCCAGGACGGCGTGGTACCTGGCCTCGTGAGCCGCCAGGACACGCCACATGTTGCGCTGATAGGCTGACACCACGCTCGGCAAGCCGAAGGGCATGTGAACGTAGCTGTGTGGCGGGCCCTCACAACGGCCCACACGCGAAGGCCAGAAACGCTCCTGAGATGCGGCCCTGTTGAGCCCTGGGACGTCGATGTAGTCACGCAGCCCAGCATCCTCGGCTGGATGGGGAGCTGCGCCTCATGAGCGGTCGTCGCCGCGCACGGCTCTTGCGTCTTGCAGTTCCTGAGTGGTCTTGGTGATGAACTCCTGACTGGTGGGCACTCCTTCCCCTGTGTTCTCCTGAGGGTAACGTGCCGCGAGGCACGCCTCCAAGTGGTGCCCAAGCGCCTCCCTCGTGAGGTTGGCAAGGTCTGAGGCCCTCCAGAAGAGAGCCCCCGAGCCCTGCCCGAGGAGGGCGCCGGGCGCGCCTTCCTATGCGACAGAGGGAGGCGCCCCTGGAGCGGGCGCTGATCCTGACGAGGCTCCAGCTGCATCGCCGCCCTCCTGAGATCCTGCTCGGCGCATCTGCTTCTTCTTGGGGGTGGCCTCTAGAGGGCCCTCACTCCTGCTGTCGGGGTCGTTGATTGCTGCAGCTTGGAAGGCGCGCTCGAGGGAGCACACCGCGTCTCTTTCTTCACATGGGACCGTGATGATCCCGCCACTTCCTGGCATCTTGAGGACGTTGTAGCCGTGATGGGTGACTTCCATGAACTTGGCCAGGGCTGGATACCAAAGGATGGGGTTGTACGGCAGGCGGATGTGCGCAACGTCGAAGTCGATGAGCTCGGTGCGGTAGTTCTTGCGCTCTGTGAAGGTGACCGGCAGGCGGACCTGCCCTATCGGTGTGGTCAAACCGTCGGTCACTCCTGAGAAAGGCTTGGTAGGCTGAAGCTGCTCAGATGGCACTTGGAGGTTGTCGAACGTGTCGACGGACAGGACGTTGAGCCCTGCACCGCCGTCGATGAGGGTCTTGGTAACTTGCACATTGCTGATGACTGGGGAGCATAGCATCGGGAGGGCGCCAGCGATGGCTGCGCACTTGAGCTGATCTGCCGTGTTGAAAGTGATGGCGCATTGGGACCACTTGAGCGGGCGCATGGCCTCGAGCTTGGGGAGCACCGCGTTCACTTCGCGAGCGAACTGTTTGAAGATGCGCTGAGAGGCTGGGGCCTCGGCACCGCCCAAGATGCAGGCGATTGCACGCGGCTCCTGGAAGCCCCCAGCCCCCTCGTCCTGATGGAGATCGTCGTTCCTTCTTGGAGGCGGTAGCGGGGGAATACCGGCGTTGCCCTGGGGGCGATCCTCACGAGGCTGGTCCCTCTAGGCACCCTCGCGAGGATGGTCCTGCTAGCGGTCCTCACGAGGCCTGTCACGCCACTCCTGGCGCAGGGCACGGTCGTCCCAGTGTCCGCCTCCACGTCCTCCTCCACGGCCATAGCCCCGGTCGCTACGCTCGGGGCGTCGACCGAAACGTCCTTCGTGAACGGCCCTGAGCTCTTGACAGTCACTGGTGTTGTGGGTGTTCAGATTGTGGAAGGCGCAGAACGGGCGGCTATTCTTGGATGACTCAGGCAGATCTCTGCTCCGCTTGGTGTCGGGCTCCGC
The DNA here is from genome assembly GCF_018294505.1 of Triticum aestivum. NCBI lineage: Eukaryota > Viridiplantae > Streptophyta > Magnoliopsida > Poales > Poaceae > Triticum > Triticum aestivum. The sequence continues at coordinate 407,154,690 of NC_057805.1, read as the reverse complement.
TGCTAGCACTGCTGCTTCCTTGCGCTTCACGTCCTTTGCCTTGGCCTTCTTCTCCTCTGTGCCCGCGGGTGGCAGCTCGAGGAGAGAGAGGCGCCCCTCCTCAGCTCTTGCACACTTGGTCGCCAGGTTGAAAAGCTCCTGAGATGTGCACAACTCCTCATGGATAGCGATCTCTTCCTTCATCTTAACGTCACGGATGCCGTCTGAGAACGCGGAGATGATGGCCTCGTCCGTGACCTTGGGGATCTTGAGGCGAGTGTTGTTGAAGCGCTGGATGTACTTCTGGAGGGTCTCTCCTGGATGTTGCTTGATGCGGCGCAGGTCACCCGCGGCCGGTGGGCGGTCGCGCGTGCCCTGGAAGTTGGCGACGAGCAGTCGCGCATCTCGTCCCAGGAGGAGATCGAGCCGTGCTACAGGTTCAGGAGCCAGGAGCGGGCTCCATCTTTAAGAGCCATGGGAAACCAGTTCGCCATGACTTTCTCATCGCCGTTGGCCGCTTCGATGCTCAGCTCGTAGAGCTGTAGGAACTCCGCGGGGTCGGCGGTGCCGTCGTAGCGAGGAGG